>NC_059072.1:2370000-2670000 GCF_020497125.1 Mauremys mutica | reverse complement strand
CCGAGGCAGGGACCTGGCTCTCCGGTGCTCTGTGCCCCCCACCCACTGAGGCGCAGGGAGGGTGGAGGGGCGGGTGGCAACAGGAGCCGGAGTGAGCTGCGTGGGTAGGAGCAGAGTGGCCCAGAGCCAGGCGCGGGGCATGGGGCAGCAGGGGCAGTGCCCGTGAGAGCACGTTCCCCTGCCGGCTCCTCATTCTCAGCTGTCAGTCGTCGCCGCGAAACCCACTGGCCAAGCACCTCGCCCGGCCCTGCGTGCTGTCAGGATAACAGTCTGCTACTGCTGCCGGTTTCTCTGGTCGCTCACGGGCTCGAGCTCTGTCGTGTGGCTCAGAAGATCCCAGCCTACTGATGACCCACGCTGGGGGTCAGTGTGGCTCCGGAAGGTGGAAGGTCTGTTTTTCCAGGGGGGTTATTTTGGAAATTACATCCAAAAAGCCCAGGAGAAGGACGTTAAGGGAGCAAAGTGGAGCCCAGTGCAGTCAGGAAGGCCACAATTGAGGTTGTTTGTGCAACCTGAACTCTGCGCCCTCGGGCGCGATGACATGATCGCACACGGTTTTTTCCACACCGCCCGGAGGTGACTGAGGCGGGGCAGTGACGGAGGCTGGGTCTGCAGAACCCCGGCATCATTTCCTGCAGACAGGAGTGTGCAGTGACTGAGGCAGGGGATGCCGGAGGAGAAAGGAGGATCTCGTGGCGAAGGCAGTCGAATGCTGCCCGGGAGAACTGGATTCTCCCCCAGCTGCCGCCCCAGCGTTTCTGTGCGGTGCTGGACAAGTCACAGAGGAAAATGCTCGGTTGGCCACTAGCTGGGGGCCCCAGGAGAGACGCCGGGGCAGCCCTGGAGAAGTGCAGTCGATGGCAGCTGTGCTTCGAACAGACAGCGCTGTACACGTGCTAGGTACGCCGGAACCCAGCCCCCAGGTGTCTCGAGTTGGGTGCCAAAAATTAACAGACGTTTTTGACAATTTTGGCCTTAATCTCTCCAGGACTCAGCCCCCATCTGTAAACAGGGATGATAATGCCACCTAATCTCACCGGGGAATTGTGGTGACAAATCCACTAACGTGTGTGAAGCGCTTGGATACTGGGTGAGAGCACCATGGAAACGCCCAGGAGGAAAGGAAGAAATGTGCAGTCGGTGCGGCGGGGCCTGGGGCACGTGAAATCAGGCCTGGGTCGCTCGCTGGGGAAGTGCTGTGCCCTTCTCTGCAGCATGGGATGGGATGGGTGTTCCGGCATTTCCTGACTTCTGAGTGCCCCACTTGGCCACCTTCTCGCTCCTTTAGGGGAGTTGAGAGTGGGGGAGCCGTATTGACAAGTGGGGTGGCCTGGCCCCTCTCCGAGTGCTCCCAGAGAGCAGGGGAGGCGAGCTGGATCTCTGGGGGCCCCTGAAGCAGAGCGCCCTTGGAGAGCAGGGGCAGATGCCCGTGACCACGCTAGGTTTGGCTGGAGCGGAGCGACTGGCGCTGCCGTTTTCTCTGGCTGGGTCCTGGAGGCGGGCGGTAGCACTGGGTGGTTGTCTGTGTCGCATGCTGCTGTGGTTGAGAAGCACGAGCATTGAAACGTTTCTGTCTGGGCGGGCACGGCACCTGCAGGCTCGTTGTATTGGGACGAAGGCTCGATCCATAGGTGATGGAACGTGCTCGGGTCCCGTCACGAGGCTCTCGCTTCTGCTCTGCCGCCGAGACGTGGGTGCGTGTGGATTTTGTGCCCTTTGCCACACAGTCCCAGTTCCATGCACAGGCACTGGCTCGGTGTAGAAATCCAGTTGCTGTGCCCGCCTGTGGCTAGCTAGACCCCGCTGGGTGCACAGCTGTGGTCACCCTAGGGGGAAATTTCTCAGGCAGGTGCACACCAAAGCAGGCCCAAATGGACTCTGAATTGCGGAGGGGCTGACTGGCTAGCAGGGACCTTCGCCCCCTGGGAACGCAGGTGCTCGGACTGGTTTCTTGTGTCGCTCTGTCCTGTTGGCGGGCAGAGCTGGGTGCCCAGGTGGCGGTTGTGTGGCACTGGAGGCTGTTGGTGGGCGGGGGAGAGCTACGTTTGTGCCTGTCCCTGGTGCGGAGGGTGGGTGCCCCCGTTTGCTGAGGGAGTCCAGCGGCTCCCTGGCAGCTATCTGGCATCACACAGCAGCGTCTTCTCGGCGGGCGTTTCCCGTCATCCCCGTCCCAGCTGTTCCATCAGCCCCGGGCCTCGCTCCTGGCGGCCAGGCCGTCAGCTGGGGCGTAGGCTCTGCCCCTTCCGTTCCCCAGGGAACGGGCACAGGATTGGGCAGCTGTGAGCAGTGACACGACTGCACCGCATGGAGCCTCGGGCGCCGGAGGAGCCTGCGTGGCTCGGGGCTGGCCTGTCGGAGGGACGCGGCCGTGACGGGTCAGAGCTGGAGATCCCCTGGGTCTCGGAGAAGGAGCTGCCAGCTGGGCATTCTCCAGAAGCCCCCGCCCCCCTCTTCTGTAGCCCCAGCCTGAGCTGTGCGGCGGGGGGAAGGAGGGAGGGTCCCTGCGAGGACGAGGGCTGGGGGAGGAGCGGGCGGCTGATTGCCTCTTCGGGGAGGAGCCGCCCCGGGGTCTACGGGCTGCGTTTTTAACGTGTCCCTTGGGCTGTCGGCCTCCCCCCCCCCCCCCCGGCCGGTGGAATAGCCCAGCATCCCATCCGAGCTCTGCAGGGGGGGGCTCCCCTCCTCACCCCGTGTAACACCCCAGGCCCGCTGGAGCTCCCTGCCCGGCAGGGCTTGGGCCGTGGTGCCCGTTGGCGAGGGCGGGGACCCTGCTAGCGCCCGTAATGGATTGGGAGGGTTTGTGAGATGAGCCAGCTCCGCTGATGGCAGGCTGCCGGCGGGGGGGAAGGGGGGTGATTAGAGTTGCTATTTTTAAATACTTGGTGGCGCTCGACGCTGTGGTGGTGGGAGCCCTGCCGGCACTGAGATAGATCGGTCTCATTTTGCCGAGCTGGCTACGTCGGGTGGAGAGTAATGGGATGTAATTCTGTCTGGCCTAATGGGAATCACTCCCCCTGCTCCTCCCCGGCCTTACTCTGTGCAAGCGTCTGCTCTGCCTGATTTCAGCCCCGCCAGCTTGTCCAGGAGTGACCTGAGCCTGGCCGGGTGGTGGGCTGGGCTGGCTTATAGCAGCTCGGGAGAGCCCCGGCTCTGCCATGTCCCTGTCTCGCTGCCCCATGGCTCCTGGGCTTTGTGGTGGTGCAGCACCAAGGAGAGCTGGTCCCCGACCAGCACCCTGTACGAACGCTCCCAGGAGCTGGGCCCTGCAGATACGCCCCCTCGCCAGGTTCTCCAGCTCCAAGCCCCGCGGAAGCAGGTCTAGGGCACGAGGGGGAGGTTCCTGGCAGGGGGGAGCAGTTCCCGGGTGGATGTTCACTGAGTCGCTGGCAGAGTCCCTGTGCATTGTGGGAGAACCATTACCCTGTGATTGAGCACCAGTGGAAACTGGAGGTGGTGGATGATTGCTCATTGTTTATACTATGGTAGCACCGTGATGAGCCCCACGGAGCCGGGCGCTGCCTGGACCCCGTCCGGGATCCGGGGCCCCCCACTGAGCCAGGAGCTGCCCAGACCCCGTCTGGGATCCAGGGCCCCCCGTTGAGCCGGGAGCTGCCTGGACCCCGTCCGGGATCCGGGGCCTCCCATTGAGCCGGGCCCTGCCTGGGATCCAGGGCCCCTCATTGAGCCAGGAGCTGCCCAGACCCCGTCCGGGATCCGGGGCCCCCGTTGAGCCGGGCGTTGCCCAGACGTACAATGAGAGGCAGCCCCCGCCCCAGTCAGAGCGGGCGGGCGGGACAAAAGGAAGGGTCTGTCCCGTTACAGAGCTGGGAACGGAGGCCCAGAGAGGCCCGGTGGCTTGCCCAGTGTCACCCAGGGAGCCTGGGACATGGCGGGAGCTGAGCACAGAGCTCCAGGGTGCCCGTCCAATGCCTCTGCCACAAGGCCCACGTGACGGCTGCTCCGGAGCTGGGTCTGGGCAGGAATTTTGCCGTCTGCACGTGGGTGAGGTGAGGCCCCACCTACGCCGCCTCCATTGGGGTGGAAGGTTCCGGCCCGGCCCCGGGGCAGGGATCCGGCTGCCACTGGATCACGGTGCTGTCTAGTAAGGAGGCAAAGCGCTTATCACGGCTCAATCTGCCGTCTAGCTTTGTAACAGGCTGCGGGGGCTGGCAGCCAGCGTGCCCCTCGTTGGAAGGCCCCACCGTTCCCGAGCCGGAGCCCAGCCTCGGCCGGCCCCTTTACAGTCGCCCGAGTCGCGGTGATGGAGGCGAGTTCGAGTGTTCGGAATCTCCTCGTCTTGGGGAGCTCTGAGGGTTCGGGGGGTCAGCTGGGATGGAGGAGCCACAGGAACGGTGCCTCCACCTCCGGTACCAGCTCAACAAGCAGCGCGCCCGGGGTGCTGGATCTCACACACAATCCGACCTGACCCGAGCGAGCCCTCCCCAGCCCCGGTGGTCCTGGTTACAGCCTGGCCTGTGCGCTCACCGCGGGAACGCATCCACTCTGGGGTGGCACCCAGCCGCCGGTCAGCAGCCCCACGCTGCAGCAGGACGGAGGGCCAGCTTGGGCAGGACGTGATGGAGCTTCTCTCCAGGGCACAGGGCCGGATGGTAGAGTGGAAAGCACACACCCCGTGGGGAGCCCGGAGCCTGCGTTCCCAGGCAGGGCAGTGAAGGGTTTGGGGCACGGTCCCTGGGTGGCATAGCAGGCGCCCCTCCCTTTCCCAGGGGCAGAGCGTCCCACCTGTGGCCTCAGCAGCCGGCGGCTTTGCTAGAACGGGTGCACGGCTGAGAGCGTGTCCCAGCTGGAGTGGTGAGCGGGTGACTGGACACTGCTGCAGGCGCGGAGCTGGTTCCTAGCGATGCCGGGGTCTGGCAGCGAGTCACTCTGAACCTCCTTCTCCATCGGCGTTGGCTGGCAGGCCGAGACGGCACGGGAGGAGCGACGCGGCAGGAAGGGTGACAAACCGATTGAAGAAGAGATCGGACTGGGAAGCCCTGGGCGTGTGGTGGGAGCCAGTCACAGTTACCAGCGCGGCGGCTACACTGAGCTAATTGAATTACAGCCGCGTGGCACCTGTAGGGCTGCACCAGGATCCATCCATCTCTGCCTGCTAGTCAGCCGGGCCCTCCCACCCCGGCTGCCCTCCCACTGCCCTGAAGTGCCGGGTGGGGGGGGACGAGTCCCCACTGCTGGGCTCTGATCCCTGCTCCGTGACCTGGGGCAAGTTCCTTCCCCTGAGATAACCATGGCCCGCCACCCCCACGGGGCAGGGGCTGTGGCTGACGGAAGCTCTGGGAGCTGCGGGTGCCCTGGGTGTGTTCCCCACACCCCCTCGACGGCGCCGAAGTGAGAAGACGCAGGCACAAAGCCATGGCATGCCGGGGTCCCTGTGGGCTGCGCATCTCCAGGGCATCTGGCCGCCAGCCATGCCGCTGACCTCCAGGGACCGTGCTTGTCCGCGTGCTGCCCTGCGTCCGCCCCGGCGCCCTGGCTGAGCGTCTCTTCTGTCAGGCAGGCTAATTCAATTAACGAGCTGCCACTGCTGGGCCCCTGATGAGGATTTGATTGCAGAGGAAAGCACTGGCCAAGCTCCGGGGCCAACGGGCTGCAGACGATTGATCAGGATCCGGTCACACTGGGTGTTCGTGTCGGCGCCGGGAAATGTCGAGCAGACCCCGTCCTTGAAGAGGAGCAGCCGGAGAGCGCTGCTCCCGCGGCTGGCCCCATGCACGGGCCAAGCAGGAAAAGGAAGGTCCCCTCCCTGCCCTGGCCGCACAGAGCCACCTCTGCAGGGCTGCCCTTGGGGCTTGGCTGGAGAGGCAGGCGGGAGGCGCTGGCCGGGGCTCAGGAGGCTGGGGGTGAGTTTCAGGGCAGGTCACCAGTCTCCCTGCGGAGGGGTGCTCCCTCTTTCCAGTCTGATCTCTTTTGGCTGTGTGCTGTGCAGGGCCGGGCCCAGGGAGCCCCCGAGCTCTAATGCAAACGCTGCTGCCAGACCCCACCGAGGTCAGGACGTGGCCATTTTCCCTGCCTGGTTTAGATGTGGCCTGAGGTGCCTGCTCTCCTTCCCCCGACCAGCACTAGATGTCCGCAGAGCCCCCTGGCGGGCAGGGCCGGCGCGCTCCTCGGCGTGGCTGCAGCGTCGAAGTGCCGGCTGCGGCTGGCTTTGTCCCTTGGGATGGGCCAGCCCGTGCGGCTCGCTCGGAAACGGGCCTTGGGGCGGGGGGGGGTCAGCGGAAGAGTTGATCTGTTACTTGGTGGTGATCAGGGTGTGTGTGTGTGTGTGTGTGTGTGTGTGTGTACACAGCGTATAAAAGCTGCTGCACCTATGCAAGCGAAAGCCTTGGGAGCACGATTGTGTAGCAGCCGGCGTTCACTAGCTGCATTGTGCACTGCGCGGCCATCGCTCTCCCCGTGCCCAGAGGAGGTGGCAGCGGGGTGGTGCGGGCTTGGAGAGGCGCAGTGACGTTTCTGCCATTGGGGGTATTTGGCTTGGCCTTGGGGCAATGGGGGCCAGGTTATTTATAGGTGCAAATTTCAGAGCTTGCCTAGGGCACATCCGATTACGGAAGAGCCAGCTCTAACCCCGTGCTATGGCCTGCGCTGTGCCAGTCTGGCCAGGAGGGGGCAGCCTCCAGGGCACCGGTTTGCCACATCGCCGAGTGCTCCGGCTCTCGCTCTCTTCTTTCAGTTGAAAGCCGACTAATGTCATTTGCTTTGCAAGGAGCCTTATTCTGCAAATCCACTTGTGTGCGGGGGCTTTAACTCCCGATTACAGGATTAGCGGAGATTAGCGGGGCGGCTCCATTCCTCCTGCCGAGCTCTGTAAGGGGAGGACGATCTGGCTGCGGCTGGGAACCGGGCAGTTCTCCCAGTAGCGTCCCGATGGGTGCTCCACCCCCGGTGTGCCTGCATCCCCGCGCTGCTGCCCGGAGAACTTCGGGAGCAGTGTCCGTTGGGCTCGCACATGCGCTGTCTCTCCTCGTGCCCCGCCACGACGCTCGCCAGCGCGCGGCACGAACTGTCCGCTGCCTGCCGGCCCCCTCTGCCCCGGCGGGATGGCAGTAACCGCTTTCCAGTGTGCGTGATGCAGTGCCAGCCAGGCCAGGGCCAGCTCTGGACAGGGCCTGCAGGCTACCGGCGCCCCTGCATCCCCTGGGCCCCGGAGTGTCAGACTGGGCTGCTCGTGCCACCCCCATCTTGGGAGCTGCCTATCTGTGCCCCCACTCTCGCTGCTGATGTCTGCGCTGTGAGCAGAGGAGGCAGCTGACGGGGTGGCCACAGGGGAGAGGCTGACGGGGTGGCAGAAGCTCTTTGCTTTTGGGGCGTGTTGAGAGGGGCAACCAGGGGCTAAAACAAATGGCCAGGGAGCAAGTGAACCTGCACCCCCGATCAGGGTGGACTTTCTCTCCCCACCTCCACCCTCCACCTGCCAGGGAGCAGGGAGCCCCCTTCTCAGGACTCATTCTGATTGCCTCCAGTCAGTCCTCAGCCCCCCACTGGGGTGGGACCTGGACCCCAGAGGGGCTGCGTCTTGACACCGGGCGAGGGGTCCCTGGAGAAACAGCCGCTGTGCCCCACCCCAGAGGTGGCTGCATCTCAGTGCCGGATGACGGGTCTCTGTATCACCGGCTCCTGCCGCTGCGCTTTGTTGCTAGGTAAGCAGTTCCTTTGGCTGCTTATCCAGTGCTGCGTAGGACTGCTCGTGTGCTCCCTGGGGTGCAGTACCCCGTTCCCTCGGGGGTGTGATTGCTGCGGCCTCGGACGACCCCGTTCTGTTGCTCCCGCTGGGTAGATCCTGCCTTCTCCCCGATGCTCCTGAGTCAGCAGGGCCCCTGGAGACGAGGCTATTGTTTGAGATGTTCAAAGTCTGGGCAGCGAGCTGGAAGGGCTGCTGGAGTCTGTGGGGCCAGGGCTGAGGGGGGAGGAACAGGAATGCGTCTCTCTCCAGTAAGGAGGTGGGCTGCTAAACGGTAACTGCTCAAATGAAGTTATGAGAGAGACTGGACCAGATAACTGGCTCTCCAGGGTATTAAAGGACTCGGCCGAGGTGCTCGCAGCCGCTGCGGTTTAACAAGCCATGGAGCGTCCCAGAGGGATGGGAGAAGCTAACGGGCCAGTATGGGAAAGGGGCAGATGGGATGAGCTGGGTAACTAGGCTGGACAGCCTGACCGCGATCCTGGGCACAATCGTGGCACGGCTGAGCTGGGACGCACTGGCTGAATTCAGGGATGGCAGTGCCGTCAGTGCCAGTCCGCCGGGCGCTACAGAAATGGGTCTGGGGCAGCTGGAACCGGGTCTGTGATGAGACGCGAGTTCCCTGTGTCTGACTTGCCCTCCTCAGCGTTCTGATTAAAAACCATTCGCCCCACAGAAAAACCCTGCGTCCCGTATTGCATGGGGGAAAACTGGCAACTGCTGGCTCTGGAGAAGTAACTGTAAATGGGGCTGGGTATCCCTGGGGGTCCTGCAGGGGTCGGGTCTAGCCCAGGGCTATTCAGTAGCTTCAGCCATCATCCCGAAGGGAGTAGAGTCCTTGCTGGAGAAGGTGGTGGCTGACCCAGGACCAGCTGGAGCAATAACGCTGGGGCCGCTCAGTCCCCAGAGCGCTCAGCTGGCTGCTGGGGGGCTCACTCCAAATGTGTGTTGGCCAGTGTGACGGAGCAGGGAGTGGGGTGCAGGGCCCTGACTCCCCCACACTCCGGGACAGCCAGTCAAACGGAAAGTCGTGCGTCCAGGAGCGGGTCTCTGGATCGCTGGCTCTCGGGGTCCGGGCAGAACCCAGCGGCACGTGAGCTCCCTGGCCGTGGTGGAGGGTGACGACGATCCTGGGTAGCCTGAGCCTGTGGGGAGAGGACGGGGGGCCTGGTGGCTAAGGCATTGGCGGGGGCTCGCTCCCCAGCTCTGCTACAGACCCAGGCCCGTCACCGGCTGTCTCAGTGCCCGGGGGCTAGTAACCCCCCTTCCTTGTCTGGGCAGACTGTGAGCTATGGGGGGTGCAGGCTGCCTCTCCAGGTGTCTGTGCAGCGCCCGGCCCCATGGGGGCCTGGTCCCAGCTGTGCTCTGGGCCTGGTGTGGTATAATCGCTAACACCCCCAGGCCCCGGCTCCGTCGCTGGTGCTGAGCGAGGAAAGGGTTGGTAGATCCTGCTTCAAGGCAGGCTGCTGTTGGAAATCCAGGGTGTCACTATGGCTGCAGGGAGTTGGGGTCCCCGGCTGCTGATCCGTGCGCATCTCTGCTCCGAGCAGGACCCGGAGACAGCCTGCCCTTCGTGCCACCCGGCGCTCGCTGGCCAGGGCCTGGGGCTCTGGCAGGACGGCTCGGCTGGGGTGACGTGCTGGCTGTTGTAGTGTTTCAATTCCCGCTAACTGGGCGGAGCTGGAGAAAAATGTCTGACTGCTGGGGAGCAGCGTAGCGAGGCAGGGGGCTGGGCGAGGGGTTGCCTCTCCCACGCAGCCAGGAGCCAGTCCAGACACCATCGGCCGCCTGGCCTGTGGGCGGGTTCCCTGGCAGGGGGAGCAGGTGCCCCCGTCGGAAGGGGGCACGCGCTGAAGGCTGGTGCGTACAGGAGAGGGGAGGAGGTGGACGGGTGCTCTCCAGCAGCGCCAGGCGTTACAGATCAGGGGAGCTTCCTGGTAACTCTGCGGCCCCAGTGGGGAGTCTGGGCCCCTGGTTCATCGCTGTACATTTCATTCTTCGTTGCTCCCGCTCCGGAGCAGACCTAGGCCTCGGCCTGCCAGGGTGTCTCAGCCCATGTCTGCAGGGGGCAGAGTAGCTGAGGGGGGAACACCCCCCCAGGCAGTGCCCACGGTGCAGAGCGTGCTGCTTTGTCCCTGGGCTTATATCGTGATGTGTCTGGGCTGGGCTGGTCTGAAAGCCGCTGGCTGGTGCGGCTCGACCCGTGGGGGGCACTGGTCCAGCCCTGGCTCTGCTCAGCTCCCAACAGCCAGAGGTTGGTAGGCCTGCCCGGGCGGCAGTGGCGTGGGGCTGGCTGGGCTTGCTCTGCGTGTGCAACCAGGGCCTCGCTGCGCACTCCTGTCATGGCAGAGCTGACCCGGGGCCCCTGGAGCCAGGGCAAGTTGGGTGCCAGCGTAGATGGTGCTGATGGAGGAGGGGAACACGCTGTTCTTTCGCCTGCCGGGCGGCTGCCGGCAGGGCCAAGTCTCTGGTGCTAATATAACCTGACAGAGCTTCCTAGGCTCCCTGGAGCAGTCGGCTAGAGCTCTCCTCCACCCAGGGCTCTCCGCCAATGGGGGCCTGCTCCCCCTGCCCCCCCACGCTCCTGGTCTCCTTTCGCAGGGCTTTGGCCTGGCGTGTGTCCCTGGCACACTTAGGTGGTTGTGGTGCCCTGCTCCCCATCAGCACCCCTGAGCACGGAGCATGTCTGCTCTGCCGCCTTCGCCTGGGCCCCACTTCCGTCCACACACACGCCAGCCTGACGGGTCAGCGAGGGCAGGGCCTGGCTCCTAGGATGCTGCCGGTGGGGGGCAGAGGCGAGTCCTGCTACAGCTCGGGTTCAAGCCCTGTCATTTTGCAGTGTGGACGCAGCTCAGGCCTCAGCCGGTCTGCGCCGTGCAGTGTGGCCGTGTGAGCACGGTGAGACACCAGGGTCCAGCTGTTGGAGACTCAGCTTTGCAATGCGGTGCATTTGCCCAGTCCCACAGCCACGGCTTGCAGTGCAGTGTAGACAGACCCCGTGTGGGTGAGATCCCAGTGTCCTGCTGGGCAGGCTGGATGCTGCTGGAGCCAGCTCTCTGCCAGTCTCCCGTGCCTATGGGGAGGCGCCTCTGGTCCTGGGCCAGGAAGCGCTAGTTGCTCTTAAAAGCTGAGCCCGTCGCAAGACCTGGCTGCTTACTAATGTGCCGAAATGGGAGCCGGGCTCTTTGGAAACTCCAGCTCCGATTGTTGGTGCTGAGCACAGGGAAGGGTGGTGTGGACGCCCCGCAGGGCACCAGCACCATAACCAGACCAAGCCAACCCTCCGAGGCAGCGTGGCTGGGAAAGCCAGTAATGCTCTGCCGGAGTTCGGCTGCAGGCTCCATGCCGAGCCATGGGGCTGGGATCTCTGGTCTCCTTCCTCGCGCCGTGGCTGGGCCAAAGCCGACCGGCGTGAAGAAAGCCATCTTGCCGTCTGGAACTTGCAGCATTAAGCTTGTGTAGCTCCTCCCAGAGCCTCGCAGGGCTGCTGAGCCGGCTTAATCAGGGCGTATTCTCACCCTTCTGCGTCTCCTCGGCCATCGGGCACTCGCTGGTGCAGCTTTTTCCCAGCAAGGCCGTGGCTCGGGTCCCTGTTCAGGTTGCTGGGGGTGAATACTGGGACAGGTGGCTGCAGGGAACGGCAGGTGTGTGAGGAGTACGGCACTGGGGGTCTAACCTCTACACTGGGGTGTTTATAAATCAGCCCAGTCTGCTCCTGCCCCAGCAGAACAGCTCCATCGACCCCGTCAGTCACGCAGCCGTCGGAGCAGGCTCCTTTTCCCCACTTGTCAGAGGCTGCGGGCTCAGGCCATGCCCATTGGCAGCTCCTTGTGGCTGCTGGGATCTCCAGAGAGCCGCTCGCTGGGACTGGCAGCGTGATGACGCTGCAGGGGGGTCACCGCTGCTGGGGGCGCGGTTGCAGGTTGGTCGGTGCTGGGCTTGGCGGAGTTCTCCCCCACGCCGAGTTGTGCGTGAATTTTTCACGGGCTCTGTGGCTCAGAGGGCAGCACATCCCAGGGTAGGGTCTGGTGCTGGAGAACTCACCCATCCAGTATTCCTGCCCGTGCGCTCCTGCTCTGCCGGCCGAACAGCCGGGCTCCCTTTCCTGGGCTCGAGTTCACCCCTCTCGGCCCCCAGCAGCAGAAGGCCCGACGGGAGCTCCAGCCTGTGCTGCCGGAAGCCCCAGTTTGTGGAGAGCAGAAAGCAGCCGGAGCCGTGTGACGTTCAAAGCCAGGGCCAAAGGGGAACATTGAAATCCTCTATGCCATGGTCCCTTCCCTGACGATGGGCTTGGGGGCAGGATGCCAGGCTGCGGGCACAGCCATGCTGAGACGCTCTCCCCAGCGCTTCGGAGGAGTGTTCGCCCGCGGTCCCGGCTGCCCGTCGCCGGCTCTAGCTCAACGGGGAGCGGGCAGAGGCTGGGGTCGGTGCGCATCCGGCTCCCCAAGCCCCACTTCGTAGCGTAGCCGGGGGGTTCGGCCAGCGCCTCACGTCCCCGTGAGGCTGCGGGGGCCAGGTGTGACGGAGCGATTCTGGCGGGACCCAACTGAGAGTGCCAAATCAGGACCAATTGCTCAAACAGGGCAGTTACAGCCCTAGGCTGGGGTTTTTCCACCTCTAAGGCAAACCAGCCAGACAAAAGGACTTTGGTCTCACCCCACTGGCTAACCACAAGTCACACAAGCAATTTCCTTAAACACTCCAGTCTCCCAGCATCACCACCAGTGCACTCGTCCTGGGGATAAATGGTTATGAAAACCAACACCCCAATAAAAGAAAAAGGTTCTCTCAATCCCAAAGGACCAAGCCCCAGACCCAGGTCAATATACACATCAGATCTTACCCACAAATCACGCTGTTGCCAATCCTTTAGAATCTAAAATCTAAAGGTTTATTTACAAAGGGAAAAAGGTAGAGATGAGAGGTAGAATTGGTTAAATGGAATCAATTACATACAGTAATGGCAAAGTTCTTAGTTCAGGCTTGCAGCAGTGCTGGAGTAAACTGCAGGTTCAGATTAAGTCTCTGGAACATCCCCTGCTGGGATGGGTCAACAGTCCTTCGTGCAGAGCTTCAGTTTGTAGCAAAGTCCTTCCAGAGGTCAGAAGCAGGATTGAAGACAAGATGGAGATGAGGCATTAGCCTTATATAGACTTTTCCAGGTGTAAGAATCCCTTTGTCTTCACTGTGGAAAATTACAGCAAAATGGAGCCTGGAGTCACATGGGCCAGTCCCTGCATACTTTGCTGAGTCACAAGGCGTGTCTGCCTTCTCTCCATGGGTCAATTGTGTAGCCGATGGCCCTTAATGGGCCATCAAGCCAGCTAGGCAGGGCTAACATCAGCTTGTCTGGGATCTTTCCCAGAAGCAGAGCATAATACAAAATACAGACAGTACAGAGCCAATACTTATAACTTCAACTACAAAATGATACACAGACATACAGACAGCATAATCATAACCAGCAACCCAGAACCTGGTCTTAGACACCTTATATGACCCCCTTCACTTAAGATTTGGTGCCACTACAGGACCTTGGTTGCAACCCATGTTCTATATGGTCCCCATTTATATCAATAACGTCACACCAGGGAAGGGGTCTGCTGTTCCCCTGTCAGCGGCAGCTGTCACTGCGCCTCTAGGCAGCCTGAGCACGTAGAGCTGTCTGGGAGACGCCCGGCTTCGTCTCCTCCCTCGAGCGGCCGCCCGGGGCGAGGGTTCATGCCGCGCCGGATACTCGCCAGGCGGTGGCGTGCAGTGCTCCCCTTGCTGCGCCCGTCAAGGTGCTTCTTGGTCACCTGCCTGCTCCGGAGCCAGGGCCGCGTGAGTGGGTCACCCGAGTGTCCTCTGCCTGTGCCGCTGGCCCTGTCCTCGGCTGCTGACGGCAGCCGCACCCGGCCTGCCCCGAGCAGCACCAAGGTTGCGGCGTTCTGCAGAGTAAGAGCCTCGATGTCTGGCCTTGCTGCAGTGCGGGGCCGCGGCTCTGCCCCTGCTCGCCCCCCCCCCTCCCCGCGGGGCTGATGAGATCGGGGGTCCCGCTGCTGCCCCCTGCTGGGGTGCTGGTAGCCAGGCATGGGAGGGGGCCCAGAGACCGTATCCTGGTGCGCTGTGCCGGCCGGGCTAGGTGGAGCAGGGCATGCTGGGACCCATCGTCCCCACAGGAGGGCACTGCCATGCTGGGCTCTGTAACGTGTGCCATGGTACCCGCTGGCTCTCACGAGGCCTGGCTGGACATGGCCGCTCTGCGTCTCGTTGTGCTGCTGTCACTCTGCCACTGGGCTCCAGCCCGCGGGGGTGGGGAACGTTTCCCCTGCACAGCGAGCGGTTTGCAGGGCCGTCTCTGTTCCCGCTGCACCCCGAGGGCTATGGACGGGGGGACGCAGTGACACTGAGGGGCCGTGGTGGACAATCTGCTGAACAGGAGCTCCCAGGGCGACGCTGTGGACAAACAAGGAGCTAGCCCCAGAGAGGCCAGGTCGGTTTCCTAAAAGGATCTGCTGCCCTTTCCCCCATTTAACCCCTTGTGTGACAGGCCCAGGGCAGAGGAGACCCCCGGGTGAGACAATGGATAATGGTTGTGCATGGGGGGTTTGGTGACCCGGGCACAGCAAAGGATGGAGGTGGTGCCCACCCCAGAGATGGCTGCATTTCTAAGGGTGTCAGGTGCTGGTAGATGCTCTGAGGCGCTCTCACCATACCCCATCAGGTGGTAGGAGCAGATGGGAAAGGCCTCGTCTACCCCCAGCCTGGCAGGGCTGTTCCCTGCATACAGGGGCGGCTCTAGGCACCAGCAAAACAAGCTGGTGCCTAGGGCGGCAAAATGTAGGGGGCGTCCCCTGCCGCCGGGGAGGGCGGGAGGCTGGGCTGGCGGACCTGCCGCAGTCATGCCTGCGGGAGGTCCACCGGAGCCCCGGGATGAGTGGACCTGCCGCAGGCATGACTGCGGAGGGGGCGCTCGTCCTGCGGCTCGGCTGGACCTCCCGCAGGCATGACTGCGGCGGGTCCCCTCTTCCCGCGGCTCCGGTTGAGCTCCCGCAGGCATGCCTGCGGCAGGTCAACCGGAGCCGCGGGACCACGGCACCCGCCGCAGTCATGCCTGCGGCAGGTCCGCTCGTCCCGGGCTCCGGTTGACCTGCCGCAGTCATGCCTGCGGGAGCTTAACCGGAGCCGCGGGAAGAGGGGACCCGCCGCAGGACCGGGGAAGGGCGGCGCAGCGCACCGCGCTGCTTGGGGCAGCCTGATTTCTAGAGCCGCCCCTGCCTGCATATGCCATGGCGGGAAGCCGTGCTGGAGCCTGCGGGTTCTCACGCTTGTGTCCTGCACCCAGCTGCATCCCATCCTTCCTCCACACCGGTTCCAGCCTCTCTTAGCCTGTGGCCCAAGAGTGCCAGGGCAGGTGCTGCATGGTGGAGGCAGGCAGTGGCAGTGTGAGGCTCTCTGGGCAGGCGTGCTCGGGGGAGCGTGCTGCGAGCTGGACCGGGAGGGAGGCAGTGCCCACGTTGCCATGCTGGGCCAGGGAGAGCGAGCGGCGGGAAGGACACTAGCCGGGCTGAGCTAGGGAGAGCGAGCGGCGGGAGGACACCTGCCGGGCCGGGCCGGGGAGAGCGAGCGGCAGGAGGACACCCGCTGGGCCGGGCTGGGCCGAGGAGAGCGAGCGGCGGGAGGACACCCGCCGGGCCGGGGAGAGCGAGCGGTGGGAAGGACACCAGCCGGGCTGAGCTAGGGAGAGCGAGCGGCGGGAGGACACCTGCCGGGCTGGGCCGGGGAGAGCGAGCGGCGGGAGGACACCCGCCGGGGAGAGCGAGCGGTGGGAGGACACCCGCCGGGCCGAGCTAGGGAGAGCGAGCGGTGGGAGGACAGCCGCCGGGCCGGGCTGGGCCGGGGAGAGCGAACGGCGGGAGGACACCCGCCGGGCCGGGCTGGGCCGGGGAGAGCGAACGGCGGGAGGACACCCGCCGGGCCGGGCTGGGCCGGGGAGAGCGAGCGGCGGGAGGACGCCCGCCGGGTCGGGCCGTGATGAGACCTAGCTTCCCGGGAATGGATCCGCAGCAGGTCCGGAGCCGTCTCTCTGGCAGGGGGCTGACGTGCTCTGGAGATAAGCCCCAGCGCTGCTGGAGGCCTGTCAGGGGAGAGGTGTTACGTGACAGGCAGGTGCTGGCGTGTTTACCTGACAAGGCTTGTCAAACATTCAGCGGGAAGCTTTCGGGCCTGGCCGGCTATGACAGCTGACAGTGCTCCTAGCAGAGGAGCTGCTGGCGCGCGCTGCCCCGGGACCAGGGAGGGGCTGGAAACCTGCTCCCTGGGGGTCGGGGCCCGGGGGTCGGGGAGAAGTCTGAGGTGCAGCAGAGCTGGGTCGGCGCTGCCTCCCGAGGGACAATGGCAGCTGCATGTCAGTGCCGTGTCGTCCTAGCCGCAGGCTCTCACCTGTCTGCAGATCGGCGGGGCAATCTCAGGGGGGAGCGCCAGGCCAGGGGAGCCGTAACCCGAGACCCTGCCAAGGCCAAATGGGGGGAACCTGAACCGGTCCCCGTACGGCTGTGACTGGCTGGCACCGTGCTCTGGTTGTGTGTGACGCAGCAGCCGCCTGGATCCCCTGCCCATACATCCCTGGCAGCACCAGGCCTCCCCAGCATTACCTGTGCCCCTCAGTCCCTGCCTGTGTCCTCTCGAGCAGAGACAGAGACAATTGCCTACCAGGGCAGGGCAGGGCTGCCTGGCAGAGGGCACAGGGTGCCTAAGGGACCCTCAAGGTCTGGTATCCTAGTTCACCGGGCAAGGTCTCTGCCGAAAGCCCATGGCACACGGGTCAGCGTGATCTCTGGGAAGCACGTGGGAGAGGGGTCTGTACCCTGGAGCTCGTGCTGCTAAGATGGGGTAGTTAGCGGCAGGGCCCCAGGGTGACATACCCTCGGCCAGGGTCCCCCAGACAGGCCATGGGAGATGCTCCCTTCCCTGGCGTGAGGAGCTCGCAGGGACTGCAGGAGAGGAAATGACCAGGAAGAGGTAAGGAGCAGGGGTTCAGGTGAAGATCGCCCATCACAGCTGATCTATCTGGAGATGCAGCCAGACCCCCCGGCGCCCTGCATCGGGGAGACACTTGAACTTCCGGTCGCGCTGTGAGAAGGGCGCGGGGTGGGCAGGACGCAGGAGACCGCAGAGCAGCATGTGGGCAGTGGTTAGGCTCTAGAATGCAGCTTGCGATTTTGTTACACGTCACCGTTTGTGTCCCGTGTTTGTGTTTGCTGCCCTCTGAGCCTCGGATCTGTGTTAGACCCGCAGCCTGGCTTCTTCTCTGGGTGCTCAGCGGAGCCGCTCCCAAGCTGGTGTGAACGGTTCCTTGGGAAACCACAGGCCTGGGCAGTCTGGCAGCGCCCAGTGGGTAAGAGGTGGGACGCAATGGGGGGGCACCTGCCGCTCGCCTGCGTGAGGACTGAGAGCCTGTGGCCGGGGGTGTCGGGGAGCTGAGCCCGGCCGCCTCAGGTGAGGTTCTCTGGCTGCGGAGAGGTGGTGGCACGGTGCCTCACAACCCTGCCTACCCCCAGGAAGCTTCTCACGCTCCACGTTAACCAGAGAGCAGCGGTGACACTCCCAGGGCTGGCAGCCTGCCCCTCAGCCGGGCAAAGCTGGGTGCTGCTCCCAAAGGGACCTTCTCCCCAAGGTGAGCATCTGCCTCCTGTGTGGGCTGCTGACGTTTGAGCTCTCACAGAGCCTGGCCCTGCACCCAGCGCGCGTTCCCCTTCGGAGCAGTGAGTCCTGGTCCTGGCAATACACCGCTGGCAGAGCGGGCAGGCTCCGCCGTAGGGCAGCAGCAGAATGGAGTGAAACCCGGGCATGGGAATTAGTGGAGCCCCTTCCCCCCCCCCCCCGCGGCCCCGGAGGAGGCAGGGCGAGCACTGGCCGTGTATTTCTCATGGAGCTATTGATCACTGCAAAGACGCTGCGTAAAGCTGGCCCCGCTCCGGTGCTGGTGGCTCCCGGGTTGTGCTGAGCGAGGGACCGGCTCGCGGCGTGTTTTTATCCCCTGTGCTTACAGGCAGGGAACGGGCTGTGGCAGGAGACTAGGTGTGTGCTCAGCATTCGCTCTCTGGGGCGCAGGGTCGAATCCAGCCGGTGCTGGGCGACTCGCCTTTGCCATCTCGCAGCCCTTCAGCGGCGAGTCTCGAGCCAGTTCCACGTGGTGAATACACGGCACGCTTGGCACTGGCTGGCGGCCTCAGCAGAGGGGCTGAGGATCGACTCAGCCGTGGAGCAGAGACTGAGCTGCCTGCTGCCTCCTTGAGGGCAGCCTCGGGAGGGGGGGCTGGGACCCCTCAGCCGGGGGGTGCGCTGCCCCCTCGTGTCCTGCTCCTGTTCTGGGCACAGGGGGCTCCACTCGGGCCGTGGGTCGGTTTGGTGGCCCGGGAGCGGGAAGGCAGCTGGTGGCTTGTCTGTGTGGCAGGGAGCTATTGGCCTGCAGGATTCCTGGGAAGGGGGGTCAGGGGCTTCGCTCCTTTTGTTCTGGCTCGTGATGTCCAATTCGTGTGCAGGGTGAGCGAGGGCACAGGCTGCTCCGGCAGAAGTCCCCGCCCAGCTTCCCGCGGTGTGGATTTATTTGTGTATAAATATCTCATCTGCATGAGGGGTGACATTAATAGCAGCGCCGGGTCCCGGGAGCTTTCGCTTATATCAGCCAGACTGGCTGGGCCTCTGACCCTGCCAGCTCTTAAATTCATCATCCCGTCTCCTGCGCCTTGCCCCCTTCCCTCGCTGAGGAGCTTCAGCGTTTCCCGCAGCCGAGGCACTAACTCTCGCCTCCCCTGCTCCCAACCCACTATGGCCTGCGCCTCGGCATGCGTGATGTAAACCGTCGCGCCGCTCGGCAGGTTGTAACGCCAGAGCGGGAAGGAAACCGGGGTGATGAATGTACTTGGGAAGGTGAGGAGAAAACCATAAACTGTCTGCGGGGCAGGGAGGGGGCTACTTCTTTAAACATTTAGTTGAATAAGCAGGATGTGTGGCGTGTACAGTTACTCTGATGGGGAACGAGCTCCCTGATCTATTGGCCAGCGGGCTGTGTGACGGTGCTGCCCGTGGGAGCCAGCTGAGGTCACTCAATCAGGGTGAACTGCAAACAGAACAGGGCAGACAAACCCCAAACGCTGGTGGTTATTCCAATACTTAGATTTACCAACCAGCTGTGACGAGGCGGTTCTGGCGGGACCCAACTGAGAGTGCCAATTCAGGACCAATTGCATAAACAGGGCAGTCACAGCCCAAGGCTGGGGTTTTTCCACCCCTAAGGCAAACCAAACCAGCCAGACAAAGAGGACTTGTGGTTTGCCAGTGGGGTGAAACCAAAGTCACACAAGCAATTTCCTTAGACACTCCAGTCTCCCAGTATCACCACCAGTGCACTCGTCCTGGGGATGAATGGTTATGAAAACCAACACCCCAGTAAAAGAAAAAGGTTCTCTCGATCCCAAAGGACCAAGCCCCAGACCCAGGTCAATATACACATCAGATCTTACCCACAAATCACGCTGTTGCCAATCCTTTAGAATCTAAAATCTAAAGGTTTATTCATAAAGGGAAAAAGGTAGAGATGAGAGTTAGAATTGGTTAAATGGAATCAATTCCATACAGTAATGGCAAAGTTCTTAATTCAGGCTTGTAGCAGTGATGGCATAAACTGCAGGTTCAAATCAAGTCTCTGGAACATCCCCAGCTGGGATGGGTCATTCAGTCCTTTGTTCAGAGCTTCAGTTTGTAGCAAAGTCCCTCCAGCGGTAAGAAGCAGGATTGAAGACCCGATGGAGATGATGCATCAGCCTTATATCGGCTTTTCCAGGTGTAAGAACCTCTTTGTCCTTACTGTGGAAAATTACAGCAAAATGGAGTCTGGAGTCACATGGGCCAGTCCCTGCATACTTTGCTGAGTTACAAGGCGTGTCTGCCTTCTCTCCATGGGTCAATTGTGTAGCTGATGGTCCTTAATGGGCCATCAAGCAGGCTAGGCAGAGCTAACACCAACTTGTCTGGGATATCACCCAGAAGCACAGCACCAACTTGAAATACAGACAGTATAGAGCCAATATACATAACTTCAACTAAAAATGATACATGCACACAGACAGCATAATCATAACCAGCAACCCAGAACCTGGTCTTAGACACCTTATATGACCCTCTTTACCTAAGATTTGGTGCAACTACGGGACCTTGGTTGCAACCCATGTTCTATATGGTCCCAATTTATATCACACCAGCACAAAACAACTTCTGTAGCACCTCACTGGTTACTCAGGAGTCCAAACCACGCAGTTCCCTTAAAGTGCCCAGCCTCAGGCCTCCGTCCAGACACACCTGTCAGATATGATGATGATTCCTGAAAATCTTACTTCATCATATAAAAGAAAAGGTTCTTCCAATCCCAAAGGATCAGCCACATACCCAGGTCCAATTATAACTTAGATCTTACCCAAAATACACGCTACAGCCAATTCTTATTAACTAAGCTAAAATTTATTAAAAAAGAAAAGAGAGAGAGAGTTGGTTAAAAGATCAATCTACAGACAGACTTGAATTCAATTCTTGAGGTTCAGATACACAGCAGAGATGAGCTTGTAGTTGCCAAAAGTCCTTTTAGAAATAGTCCAGAGGTTACAGTCCAATTTCCATATTCAGGGTGGCTCCAGTCAGTGACTGGGGATCTCAATCCTTGGGGCTTAAGGTTTCCCCCTCTTGAAACCCAGAGCAGATCTGAGATGAAGCAGGATCGTGTCCCAGGGTTCTTATACATTTCCAGCAGCCTTTTGGCCTGAGAAAACAATAGGCTTAACTCCTTCTCCCAAATCTCCTGGCAATTAGCACAGGGTAATTTATCCATTAAACAGTTCAGATACAGGTTAGCACAACCTTCAAAGAGACACAGAGACAATAACACTATTTCACTCAAGTATCATTATAAATGTTAATATTCCTTTTTTTGATCTTTGAATTAAAACTATAGCAATAAACGAGACTTGTTTGCTGACATCACACGACCTGAGCAAACATCTTCCCTTCTACCTCTAACAATACAGACTTGCATTTCAAAGCTCTGTTCATTTACAGATCTTCCTAACCAGTCCTTAAGGTTCACCCAGGGGTCAGGTCAGTCGATGAGGTGAGTTAATTAACGCTTTCTGGCCCTGTCATCTTTCAATGAGATATTATATTATACTCATAACGTCACAGGCTGGTTCTGGGTTTTAAATTTCCTCCTCCACGCAGCGATAAATCCTTGGGGGTTTCAGTGCTAGCATTTGGGAGTCAGTTCTCCTTGGTGGGCAGAGGGAGTGCAGGGTGCATGTGTCCCCGCAGCTCCCCTCCCCGGACCCTGGCTGGGCAAGTCTGCACCAGGGAGCACTTGGTCTGGAGATTTCTGCCTTCTCCACGGAGTCTCGGGGGGACAGGCTGTGGGTGGCAAATCTCTCCTCTCCGCTTCGAATGTCTCTGTGGCAGCAAGCGTGCTGCCCTGCCCTGGAGCCCCCGCGGGCCCTGCACTGCCTGGCGAAAGGGCAGCCCTTGGCGGGATGCGGCTCTCGCCGGAGCTCGCAGGCTGGGCCGGGAACGCGGGCTGACATGGCTGCCGAGGAGCAGGGCTGCGGCTGCCTTACCTACGAAAGCCGGCAGCGGGGAAGAGAGAAGCCCTACCCCGCGCTCGGCCTGGGAATGACTGACTCAGATGGAAGCCCCTGCCGCGAATACCAGTCCCCCAAGGCCGTGTGAGGGCACTGGCCCGCCAGCCCGCGCTGTCTGCGGCGCAGCAGGGGGGAGCTGTCAGGATCTGGGCACCGGAGATAAGAACGGCCCTGGATCACTTCCAGAAGCCAGAGGCGAGGCTGCATTGGTAACCCTCCCCTCCGAAGGACTCCAAGACCGGCCCTGAGCAGCGGCAGCAGCCGCGGCCCAGCCTGCCAAGTCTCCCATTATCTCTTGAACAGGCCATGCCTGCCCATTTGTCACCACGCAGCAGAGACAGCTCCGCATCTTCCTGAGCAGCGATCGACGCAGCCTAGGGGAGCGGGCGCCTCTGCTGCCAGGCCCAGCAATTGGGCGATCAAAGCAGCCGTTTGCCTGGCCTGGCTGGGGGAGGTGTGCCACTCTGCCGGCTGCCACCACATCCGGCGTCTTCCCGTTTCAGCATGCCCCGTGGACTCCCGGTCCCGTGGCAGGAACTGGAAGGACCCAGCGCTAGTCTTGTCTTGGGTCATGTCTCAGCGTCAGGCGCTGGATCCTCAGCCTGTCATGCAGCACAGGAGGAGGCTGGGTCTGGTGGTGACAGGGCACCGCCACCTGGGTGCCACTGCCCCCTCTGTGCCTCGGTTTCCCCTTAGGTTTGCCCAGCCTCTAGGAGGGGAGCTTGGGAAGAGTTCTGAGAAGGCACCAGAGACATGAGGCTGGGTGCTCCAGCGGCTACACTCGGCTCCTCTGTGGTCAAATACCCTTTGCATGCACATGGACCCTGCTTCCGCAGGGGGGAGCCGTGAGGAAGGGTCCTAAACGACTGGGGTCCCAGCGCTGGGAGCCAGCCCCCTGCCTGGCCTGTGGGTGCAGGCAAATGCGTCTCTTCCCCCCTTCCATCCACCGCAGCTTTCAGCTCTCCCGCCAGCGCACACCTGTGCTCCTACTACCGGAATTGGGCAGGGGTTGCAGCAGGTACAGTCGCCGTACAGGGACGTGCACACTCCCTCCTGCAGGCCCTATGGCCCACGGATTCGGCTGGGAAAGGGGGGCTCAGCTGCTTTCTCACGGGCATGGCTGCATGCGGCTGTGAGTCCGTGTCTCCCCACGTCAGAACAGCCTCCTGCCTTTCCCAGCATGCCTCCAGCCCCCCGCCCCTGCTGCTTGGAGTTATACTCCCCAGGGCTCGCTTAGCCCCCGCTGCAATGCAGCCACCTCTGGGGTGGGACGCCACGTCTGGTGGTACAGCGCAGTGAGGCATTAGCTAGGATGCCGCAGGGCAGATGCTTGTGGCATGAGCTGGGACACTGCTGTTTAGCCCCTCCACGTTCCAACGCCCTGGACTCCGCTTAGCTTCGGAGCAGGGCCTGTTACGGTGCCGCGTTGCCTGTGTGCCGGGGATGGTGAGATGACTGGCTCCTCTTCCGGAGGCACGGCTGGCTCCACGCCCGCGGAGGGCCCGGCATTAATCAGGGCCGTGCACACGTCTAACACAAACCTGCCTGTTCCAGCGCCCGGCGATCCATTATTCATGGTATTGTATTAGTGCTAATGTCTGGCAAACGTCAGATCCAGGCGGCTGGCTGAATGTGGGGCTCACGCCGCAGCTCTCATGCAGTATTCATGGGAGCAAAACGCACCATTACAGCAGCCCTGCTCGCTGGAGAGCCGAGCCACCCGCCACGGCTAGCAACTCCAGGGCCCCCGGCCTGGCCTTGCCCTCTCCCCAGCCCAGGGCGTGGGACCACCCTGCCCCGCGCTCAGTTCCTTCTGGCCACCGCGGGCTTTGGGGGCCGATAGGAACGGCTGTAACCATGCGGGGGGGGGGGGGTGCTGGCTGCCCGTAGGTGCAGGACGCCTGGATGCGACCCCCCGTCGGCTAGGTGCTGGCAGCTGGGTTGCCCCCTCAGCCCCCTGCAGCCTCTGCTTACTCCCTACTCTGTCACCTCCTGACAGGGCAGCCCGGGCACCAGGTCAGAAATGCCCCGACCCCTGCGTCCGCCTCCTTGCCTCTGCCTGGTCATCCCAGTCTCCTCACCTCCCACCACCCCTTACATCCAGTCGCCCTGATCCCTGCTGCCCAGCGCAGCGCAGCACCCTCCCTGGGAGCCACTGGCTCGCTCAGAGCCTCCACTGCCCGCTAGGCCTCCCTGTGGGAGTGGCCGACTCGGGTACTGGCTGGCGGAGGCGGTGACTTGGCTGGCACAGCAGCGGGTGCTGTGTGCCCAGCCGAGGCAGCCAGAGCTGGGCTGAACTCAGCAGACCTCGCGACTGCGCCCGGTGCCGCTAGTTCCCGCTCTGTCCCCGACTCTGGAAAATGAGACCGGGAGCCACCTCCATTGGCACGGCATGCGGGAGCCCTGCATTGCCCTCCGAGAGGATTGGCTTTCCCTGCTGCGCCCCAGCCGGCTCCCCCAGCTGCATCTGCACAGCCCCTCCTGCCAACCGGAGCAGATGGGTGCAGGCTTGAGGAGTGGGAATGGGCTCTTGGCCTCTGGAATTCTGCTGCAATGATCCTGGTGCAGATCGCTGCGGGACGCCAGAGCGTAATGAATGTCTTTAGAACGGGGCAGCCCCTGGCTCCCTGCCCCACGCTAGCCCGAGAGGGCGGGTCGCTCTTGGACTGCGGTTTGCCAGGGCTTCAGAGACAGCAGCATGAGCTCTGCCAGGTGCACGGGGGTCTCGACCTGGGAGACCAGGTGCCAGCTCATGCCAAGGTCCCCATCTCTCAGCTGGCCAGACAGACCCAGAGCTGGGTGTAAGGGTTGGTAACGCAGGGACTGGAGAGCTGAGAACGCATTCAGTGCTTAGAATTTATGGCATGCTTGAGTGGCTGCCAGCATGAATCTCCCAGATAACATCTGTGTCCCATATTGTACGGGCACATCGGAGTGTTTTGTGTTGTGAGTCTCTGTAAATCACCCGCCAGGAGAGAGCCATTAGCTAGTGGGAAGTGCTGCTCTCCAGCAGGAGGTGGGACGGCTGCCTGGCAGGGACGGCCCATGGACGCCAGGCACACTAGTGTGGGACATTAATGAGGACAAAAGACTTTGTTGTTCACCCTGTGCCCGGTGGAGATGAGTCATGCAGGTGAAGTCCTCCTGTCAGCTGAGTTTGCAGCTCAGAGCAGAAGCAGGGAAGGGAATAAAAACGCCAACCCAGGAGGAACTGGGTCTCATTGGAGTGTGAGGGGCAAGATTTTCCTGGCATAAGCAAGGGATCCCCAGTGCTTGGCCTGGGTTAGCCCTAAGGGACATAGAGAGCTTGCTGAAGTTGAGTTACAGCCTTAAGTTTCGAAAGACATTAGTGTGTGTCACTTGCTTTAACCTTGTAAATAGCTCTCTGCTTTCCTTTTCCGAGTGTGATCGCAGGACTGGCTCTACGCGTTGTCTCTGCGGTGAGCTCTAAAGCACAGTTGACCTGCGGTAAGTGACTGGTCCCTTGGGACTGGCAGAACCCTGCCTGTTGCTGTGAGGGAAGCAGGCTGACATGGGTGGCAAGCCAGAGTGGGGTGCCCAAGGGGGGCTGTCTGTGGCTCCAGGTTGTTACGGGGCCTGAGGGGTTCACACTGGGTGACTAGTTGGTGAAATGTAAGTCTAGAACTCACAGCCAGTCGGGTGTGTGCCCTGTTTGCCGACAGCCTGCCCCGAGACTGGTCTACCTGTGCTTTGAGCCACTGCCAGCCAGCTTGCCAACATCCTCTGCCCTGGCGCCAGCAGGTGGCACACACAGGGTTTGCTGCCTTGAAATTATTTTCTCCTCCCTTCAAGTGTCCCCGGTGCACATCAGCTGGAGAGCTCTGTCTGCAGAGACAGGGGCACCATCTGCTCGGGGCAGCTGCCTGCAACCCCCCTCGGGGATTTAGAAGCTCATCGCTTCCGAAACCTGGCCGTGCCTGTGAGTTCACAGTGCGGCTCGCTGCTGTGTGAGATCACGGTGCCTTTGCTGGACAACGCCAACCCAACCCAGCTGGGCCCCCCTCCCCTCCAGCCCAGGTCTTAGGGATCAGCTGCTGTAGGAGCATCCGCGCGGGCTGAGCCTGGTCCCATTGTAAATGCCCCAAGCAGTGGAGCTCCTGCCCCGTCCCTGGGGAGAAGATTTCCCAGCCTGGTGCATCCCACGGCTCAGAAGCTCCTCGGAGAGTCAGTGTAAATTTTCCTGATGAGACCTGGCGAGTGGCACCCCAGTGGCCCGAGCAATCGAATACTCTCCTCTGGCGGGCTCCCTCCCTCCCGGCTTTGCACACGGTGTCTCTCTGCCGCTCACGCTCGCTGCTTGCTCCTCCCGTAGCCACGCGGCATCTGTTGCTCATTCTCCACACGCTGCTCTCCCAGGCCGTCCTTGTCCCATCTCCGCACCCCTGCCAACTTGCCGGTATCCCTCTGGGTACAGCCTGCCTGGCCTGCCGTGCCAGGATCTAGGCCAGCGGGGCGCTGCAGACCTTCCAGAACGCATCCGCAGAGCGACTGAGCAGGACCTTTCCGATCACCTGGCCGTCGCCAGATCCACCCTCCGGCGCTGGGGGACTCCCCAAGTGGACCTGTTTGCAGCCATGTTTAACGGAAAACGCCCTGGATTCTGTTCCCGGGATGGTCTCTGTGACGGAGTGGGACTGTTCTTAATGTTCCCTCTGAATACTGTGGGGGGGCCTCAGCTCTGCCCGACCCTCTGTCGCCTGGCAACTAATGGCCGGGCCCTTCCCCCCTGCAAGGGGATGCTAAAGGTGAACAAAGAGATCAGGTGGCCGCCTGGCCCGAGAAAGGAACAAAGCCCAGAGAGGAGGGGCTGGAGGGGGTGTCAGTCTGGAGCTGGCTGGGGATGGGAAGTGAGGGCAGACGTGGGGGTCTGGCTCACTGCCCCCCAGAATGGACCCGGCCGAGGGGTCCCGTTCTCTGTACCTACAAGCTCTGTGTTAGCCCGTGTTCCTGTCATCGAATAAACCTCTGTGTTACTGGCTGGCTGAGAGTCACGTCTGACTGCGAAGTGGGGGTGCAGGACCCTGTGGCTCCCCCAGGACCCCGCCTGGGCGGACTCGCTGTGGGAAGCGCACGGAGGGGCATATCCTGAATGCTCCAAGGTCAGACCCAGGAGATGAAGCCGTGTGAGCTTCTTGCCCTGCAGACAGGCTGCTCACAGAGAGGAGGCTCCCCAGAGTCCTGCCTGGCTTGGTGGGGAGCAGTTCCAGAGCAGCACCCGGGGACTCCGTGACAGTCTCAGCCCAGGCTCCTTGACACATGCGTCTCTGCTTCCCTGGAGAGACTGACTCCTGTGGGCCTTCCCCCGCTTCCCCTCCTGCCCCAGGTCTTGGTCAAAGTCCAACAAGACGATGCTCGTCTCATCCTTGTCGCATCAGCGGGACCTCGACCCTACTGACCTTTCAGTCAGGTCTCCACCATCTCTCCGGCTGGATCCAGATGTGATTTCTCAGGACCGTGGCCGCCTGCTCTGCCCCAGCCTATCAGCCTGTTCTCAGGGTGTCCAGGAAATGCATCTGAATAGGAGAAAACTCTCACCTAGGGGCACTAACCCGGCTAAATGGAAGCGCTGCTCCATTTGGTCCCCAGAGTGTGCACCCCTGAACCTCACACTGGACTCTTCTCTGCCTACAGTGTTAGCACTGGGCCCTTTGCTCTATAAGAGAACACCTGGCAGCTGTCTCAGCCTCCTGCCCCTCGGTGGAGAGCCAGACCCTCTTCTCCAGCCCCACTGTCGCCAGATTGCTGAAGGGCTTGGTCAGACCGTACCCGCCTGTGCCAGATCCCATCCCTCGGGATCTGAACGTAGCGCTAGCCAAGTGACTGGGATTCACCCACAGAACCCCTTGCCACTGGCTCTCTGTGAAGGTAGCATTTCTGGTGGCCAGAGGGAGGGGGAGTGGCAGAGCCTCCCGAGACCGTTTTCCATGAGGATGACGTTTCTCTCCGCCCTCTCCCGAAGGCCGCCCATGTCTCGTTGCTGACGTTCTTCCCAGCCCCCTGCATGGCGAGATGAGGAGAGACTTGTTTCCTTGGGTGTAATAATGCCGTTAGCTTCCTCCCTGGCGCCTGCCAAGCCCTTAGATCCCCACACACTGCATGGCAGTTGCAGACAGGGCTAAGGGCTGATCCAGCTTCCACTCAGAGAATCTCCTCTTCTGTCTCTTCGGGCAGCCGTTTGTGCTGCCAGGTGGCTAATGCAGCCCTGCCAGCTAGAGCATCGGCCCGTTCCACCAGAGCCCAGGCAACGTCAGCGGCTTTTCGGTGCAAGTGCTCAGAGGGATGGAACGCCAGCCATAGGCGCAAAGACACACCAGATCCTGCATCGTGGCAGGGGGTTAGCCCAGCTGATCCTGGAGGTCCCTTCGAACCCCATGGTTCTGTAAGTGCCCATCTTAGACATTTGCAAAGCAGCAACTTGGTCATCAGTCCACACCTCTGCTACTCCCGATGCCATTCCCTGCCAGTCCGTGGATGGGCCAGTGTCAGACTCCAAGCCCCCCTCCAGGTTTGTCTGCTTGGGACTCGCCCGCAGTGGAATGGACAGGTGCAACCACACGAAGGAGAAACGGTTCCCTACCTTTCCGTAAGGGTCCCTTCCACGCCCCGCTGCCTTGCCCTCTCTGTTGGAGTCTGTGTGGGGCGAAGGAGCTGAGGGGGTCGGAGGCAGCTCTGCTACCCGCGTGCAGCGGCGTCAGACGGCAGAGGCCACCCCGCTGGGTACCACAGAGGGGAAGAGAGTTCTCCAGCAGTGGAATGGGCGCATGCAGTGCATCTCGAGGAACACGTTACAGAAGAGGAACCACTTTTTCCTCCTCCTTAGGGGCCTCAGTCTCTTCTCCCAGCATGCTTTGGGCTGCACAGCTGAGCTGACGGGAGCAGGCAGAATAACCAGTCTGTTGTCCTCTCGTTGACTGTCCCGCAATGGTCTGTCTGGGCTGGATGGGGCGTCCCTGTTGGGCTGGGCTTGGAGTTCTGCCCTTCCCACGAGTTAGTGTCTCTCCTGGCTGGTGGTTTGCAGTCACCGCGGCTGTTACCACAACACGGGACACAGATGCTCTAAGTGGGGCTCACGCCAGCAGCGACTCTCCAATAAAGCCTGAACACGGAGCACATTCCGGTAACGCTGACACCTGTTCTAATGAGCCTACCGCACAGCTGAGCCGGCCGGGTTCCAGCTACAGAGCTGGCGGTGTTCAGCTGAGGCCCGGGGACCCTGGCATGAGCTGGCCTCCAGCGTCACACCAGGAAACGGGCTGGGGGGGCCGGCTGTAGGGTTTGTGGAGGGTGTATCTTAATGTGCATGAAAAAAGGCCTTGGTCCAGCCTGGAGAGGTGAATGCAGGAGGCTGGAGCTGAGCTCAGCCTGTGATCGCCTGGACCACGTGCTGCGGGGCAGCCCTGGGGGTGTAGGGAGGACGCTGTGGGGAGACCCAAGGATGGCACGATAGCCAAAGAGGGTCAGCACCAGACAGTGCCACCCTGCTCCACGCTCACGTCCGTCTGCTTTGGGGCTCCGGCTCCGCTAACGCTGGGTGCAAAACCGCCCATCAGCGCAGCTGTGCGCCGGGGCTGCTGATGGGCACGTGCCTTGCCCCTGAGGCAGGCCTGGTGCATATGGTGCCCTCCAGCGCCCTGTGCCATGGCCGAGAAGCAGCCTTAGTGGTGGTTGGTGCAGTGGCCTGGGGCAAGTCTCCTCCTGACCCAGCCTGGGGATCAGCTGGGAGCCCTGAAGCATGGGCATTGGAAGCCCTTGGGAGCTGTGATGGAGGGTTGGGCTTGGAGATTCCCTTGTGCCCAGGCCGAGTGTTAGCAGTGCCCCTAAAGTGCCCCCTATTTGCCAGCCCAAGGAGAGCTCCTGACCCACCTGCTCAGCGTGGTGGCCTTGCCCAGGGGCCTCTGGGGGGGGGGGGCTTTGCTGGAGGACACGGCAAGGTGTCGGTTGAACTTTGGTTGCCATGGCAGCCAGGGCGGCTGTCTGAATAGAACACCTAATTTTGATCAGTTGTGCTGCTTTGAGTGTCATTTTTTCCCATCCACGGTTCCCTTTTGAGATCCCTGTGGCATGATAATTGCGGGAGGGAGGGACCCTGCATGTTTAATAGCAGCTCTTGCAGCCGGAGCTCCCAGGCTCCTCTTCGCAGATCCAGAGCGCTCAGGCGGTGGCTGGGACACAGGGGGGCTGCGGCTGGCACAGGCAGTGGCACGCTGGAGTCTCGCGCAGAGCAGGGAGCCAGTGCTGCGCAGAAAGGGGCAGGGGCTGTCGTCCGTGCACCAGGCCAGATGAGCTCTCCGCAGCATGCGGGGCAGCCACGTGGCGTGGCCTGTGGCACTCTGCCTTCACCTGACCGGCGAGGGGTGTTGCTTGCAGGGACTCAGGGGTGCTGAGAGCCAGTGAACCAAACTGTAATACCTGGATATAATGGAAAGCACTTCAGCCCGGGGGTGTGGCAGCCCCCCTGGTTCCAGCACCGACGCTGAGCCCACTGGGTGGTGATTGGCTCCGTCCTGTTCCAAAATGGCTTCTCAGTGCCAGGGCTGCAGCCCTCCCTCGTGGGGTCCCACAGACCATGGCTGGTCCAGACACTGTCCTGAGCGAGCATCCATTGGCCTGGAGACTGGCATTGCTTGAGGCGCCAGCTTGTTCTGTGGGTGAGATGGCAATAGCCCCTTGGCAACTACCACAATACTCCGGCTCTCGCCTGGGCTGGCCTGGGACTCCCCAGCAATAGCAGGGTTAGGACCCAGCCCCCTCTGCTCTCAAAGCAACAGCTCTGACCACGTGAGCTAGAGGAGACTCCCCAGCAGCTGTTGGCATATAGGACCTAAGACCCGCACGCGTGTCGTTCTGAACGTGTCCAGTAGAGGGCAGTGGTGCTGGCCAGGTCATGACTCCGCCGTAGGTAGGAAAGAAGTTACTGGGCGCAGGCGGGGACGTTCCTCTGGGCATCTGTCCAGCTCGGATTTACTCAGAGACCCAGGGGAAGGGGGTGATCTGTCAAATCGCTCGCCCCCAACGCAATCACCACCTGCTGTGGGGATGGGAGAGCGTGAGCAGCCTGCCTCCTGCCTGTCCCCACGGTCCGCTAGGCACCCGCCCCCCCGGGCTCCGCCAGTCGCTGCCCGGCCCCGCTCCACGTCTCTCCCCAGCCCCCGCGCTCCGCCAGTCGCTGCCCGGCCCCGCTCCACGTGTCTCCCCAGCCCCCGCGCTCCGCCAGTCGCTGCCCGGCCCCGCTCCACGTGTCTCCCCAGCCCCCGCGCTCCGCCAGTCGCTGCCCGTCGCCCCCCTCGGCCCCCGCGCTCTGCCAGTCGCTGCCCGTCGCCCCCCTCGGCCCCCGCGCTCCGCCAATCGCTCCCCGTCGCCCCCCTCGGCCCCCGGGCTCCGCCAGTCGCTCCCCGTCGGCCCCCTCGGCCCCCGGGCTCCGCCCGTCGCTCCCAGTCGCCCCCCTCGTCCCCCGCGCTCCGCCCGTCGCTCCCCGTCGGCCCCCGCGCTCCGCCCGTCTCTCCCCGTCGCCCCCCTCGGCCCCCGCGCTCCGCCAGTCGCTCCCCGTCGCCCCCCTCGGCCCCCGGGCTCCGCCAGTCGCTCCCCGTCGCCCCCGTCGTCCCCGCGCTCCGCCCGTCGCTCCCCGTCGGCCCCCGCGCTCCGCCAGTCGCTGCCCGTCGCTCCCCGTCGGCCCCCGCGCTCCGCCAGTCGCTGCCCGTCGCCCCCCTCGGCCCCCGCGCTCCGCCAGTCGCTCCCCGTCGCCCCCCTCGGCCCCCGCGATCCGCCAGTCGCTGCCTGTCGCCCCCCACGGCCCCCGCGCTCCGCCAGTCGCTGCCCGTCGCCCCCCTCGGCCCCGCGCTCCGCCAGTCGCTCCCCATCGCCCCCCTCGGCCCCCGCGCTCCGCCCGTCGCTCCCCGTCGGCCCCCGCACTCCGCCAGTTGCTCCCCGTCGCCCCCCTCGGCCCCGCGCTCCGCCCGTCGCCCCCTCGGCCCCCGCGCTCCGCCAGTCGCTGCCCGCCCCCCTCGGCCCCCACGCTCCGCCAGTCGCTGCCCGTCGCCCCCCTTGGCCCCCGCGCTCTGCCAGTCGCTGCCCGTCGCCCCCCTTGGCCCCCGCGCTCCGCCAATCGCTCCCCGTCGGCCCCCTCGGCCCCCGGGCTCCGCCAGTCGCTCCCAGTCGCCCCCCTCGTCCCCCGCGCTCCGCCCGTCGCTCCCCGTCGGCCCCCGCGCTCCGCCAGTCGCTGCCCGTCGCCCCCCTCGGCCCCCGCGCTCCGCCAGTCGCTGCCCGTCGCCCCCCTCGGCCCCCGGGCTCCGCCAGTCGCTCCCCGTCGGCCCCCTCGGCCCCCGGGCTCCGCCAGTCGCTCCCAGTCGCCCCCCTCGTCCCCCGCGCTCCGCCCGTCGCTCCCCTCGGCCCCCGCACTCCGCCAGTTGCTCCCCGTCGCCCCCCTCGGCCCCCGCGCTCCGCCCGTCGCCCCCCTCGGCCCCCGCGCTCCGCCCGTCGCCCCCCTCGGCCCCGCGCTCCGCCAGTCGCTCCCCGTCGCCCCCCTCGGCCCCCGCGCTCCGCCAGTCGCTCCCATCGCCCCCCTCGGCCCCCCGCGCTCCGCCCGTCGGTCCCCGTCGGCCCCCGCAGTCCGCCAGTTGCTCCCCGTCGCCCCCCTCGGCCCCCGCGCTCCGCCCGTCGCCCCCCTCTGCCCCCGCGCTCCGCCAGTCGCTGCCCGTCGCCCCCCTCGGCCCCCACGCTCCGCCAGTCGCTGCCCGTCGCCCCCCGAGGCCCCCGCGCTCCGCCAGTCGCTGCCCGTCGCCCCCCTTGGCCCCCGCGCTCCGCCAATCGCTCCCCGTCGGCCCCCTCGGCCCCCGGGCTCCGCCAGTCGCAGCCCCTCGCCCCCCTCGGCCCCCGCGCTCCGCCATTCGCACCCCGTCGGCCCCCGCGCTCCGCCAGTCGCTGCCCGTCGCCCCCCTCGGCCCCCGCGCTCCGCCAGTCGCTGCCCGTCGCCCCCCTCGGCCCCGGGCTCCGCCAGTCGCTCCCCGTCGGCCCCCTCGGCCCCCGGGCTCCGCCAGTCGCTCCCAGTAGCCCCCCTCGTCCCCGCGCTCCGCCCGTCGCTCCCCTCGGCCCCCGCACTCCGCCAGTTGCTCCCCGTCGCCCCCCTCGGCCCCCACGCTCCGCCCGTCGCCCCCCTCGGCCCCCCCGCTCCGCCCGTCGCCCCCCTCGGCCCCCCCGCTCCGCCAGTCGCTCCCCGGCGCCCCCTCGGCCCCGCGCTCCGCCCGTCGCTCCCCGTCGGCCCCGCACTCCGCCAGTTGCTCCCCGTCGCCCCCCTCGGCCCCCGCGCTCCGCCCGTCGCCCCCCTCAGCCCCCGCGCTCCGCCAGTCGCTGCCCGTCGCCCCCCTCGGCCCCCACGCTCCGCCAGTCGCTCCCCGTCTCGCCCCTCGCGCTCCGCCAGTCGCTGCCCGTCGCCCCCCTCGGCCCCCGCGCTCCGCCAGTCGCTGCCCGTCGCCCCCCTCTGCCCCCGCGCTCCGCCAGTCGCTGCCCGGCCCCGCTCCACGTGTCTCCCCAGCCCCCGGGCTCCGCCAGTTGCTGCCCGTCGCCCCCCTTGGCCCCCGCGCTCTGCCAGTCGCTGCCCGTCGCCCCCCTCGGCCCCCGGGCTCCGCCAGTCGCTGCCCGGCCCCGCTCCACGTGTCTCCTCAGCCCCCGCGCTCCGCCAGTCGCTGCCTGGCCCCGCTCCCCGTGTCTCCCCAGCCCCTCCGCTCTGCCAGTCCCCGTCGGCCCCCGCGCTCCCCAGCCCCAGCCCTCGCACCAGAGGGCGCGCCGTGGCTGAGTCTGGCTGTCAGGCTGCCAGGGGGTGGGCACGCGGCGGTTGGGGTTTATTAACATGGCGTTATAACGGGCAGGAAGTCCGTCCGCATGGCAAACCGTACCTGTGCCTCGCAGCGCTGAAGGGTCAGTGCCGTTCCCGCCGGAACAGCCTTATGTGCAGTAGCTCGCGGGGCAGCAAGCAAACCGTGCCGGGCTTCCTAGCAGACCCACGTCTCCAGCCGTGCCCGCCCGGACTGCGCGCCGAAGTTACTTCCGGCGCCTCACTGAGGACAGCGCCGAGTCGTAAGGGCTGCTCTTTGCCGCGTCTCCCATGTTTACCAGGGCAGCTCAAATGGACGGGAAGCTTTGTGGCCCTGCATTCGCGCCCTGCGCTCGGCACGCAGCATCCCGGCGCTGCCCTGGCAGGAGGAGAAGGCCCTGGCACAGTGTGTCCGGGGCCTCGCTCGGCGGCTGGCTGAGCTCCCTTCCCTCTTTCTGATGCCCGCAGCCATACCGCTTCATTTCACCAGCTCGTCAGCTCTCCCGAGCGCCGCCAGCCCCAGCCAGGTCAGCAGGGGCGGCCTGCCAGGACCCCCCGGCTGCTGCGGAAAGCGGGGCCCTCGGAGCACAACATTGGGGGGCAGTGCTGCAGGAGGTGCCGTCCGCCAGCTAGGGCAGGGCCCATTGCATTGTTTGCGAGTGTCTGAGCACCTGCCATGGGGCCCCGGCCACGCCCCGACGTGGGGAACCACATCCTGCAGGGGCCGCTGGAGACAGCAGGCTGGGTGCGGCGGCTGCAGGGAAGTGCTTGGCCTGGGGGGCTGGCTGCCCATGGACGGGGCGCCGCCGGCTGCCAGCACTGGTGTAAGGTGTGTGCAGGAGCCTCAGGCTCCAGCTCCTGGATCTCGGAGGCCGACAGCGCCGTGCAGGGGAGGAGGCCCCGGGGAACTGACTCAGCCAAGCGAAGGCGAGTCGATGAAAGGCTCGTGCTCCCCACGGCTGGGGGAGGGGAGCGGGGGCAGTGCGGGGAGCAGCTGTCTGGGGGGACAGCAGGGCAGGGCACCAGGGTGTGAATTAAGTGAACTGAATTTAGGCCACTTGAGCGTCTACACGGGGTGGCTAGGATTTAACTGCCCCGCCTCCAATCACACCTTTAGTTCCTTCGGCTTTTCTTTCCTGAGCATCCCTGTGGAGTGGAGACAAGCCCTTTGCAATGGCTCCGTTCTAAGCTGAAGCCGCCCCGTGCATCACAGAGCCGCCGGATCGGTGCCACCCCCACCCCCACCCCTTTGGACCGGTCTTTGGGCAGAACCGCTGTACTGCGCCAGCCCCCCAGGTCTCACTCCTCTCTAGGGTAGGTCACGTGGCCTCCTGAGCCTGAGCCCAGCCTCCCGCCGAGCGGGGCCCTGGGAGACACGGCCACGGTGCCGGGAGTAGTGCACACAGCAGGCATGTGCGGGGCCGCTGAGGCAGCGGTATCAGGACCGCCGGGGTCTTAGCCACGGGGGCAGCCTCGGCCTTCAGTCAGCCCGGAGCTTGCAGCCGAGGGAGGCCCTTCTGCTCAGCCGGAGCCCAGCCAAGCCGTGGTGCCTCCGGGGGGTCAGGCCCCCTCTCTCTGGCTCCTTCCTTCGTTCCCAGAAGAGAGCCCCCGCGCCGTCCAGAGCCCCCGCGCCGTCCAGAGCCCCCACTCACCCCCGGCCTTCGTTCTCCAGCCGGGCTCTGTGCCCAGCTTCCCAGCGGGGCGGTGGGGAATCCCCCTCCCCCCGGGCGTTGCTCGCCAGGGGTCCAGGCCTGGTGGTTGGTCCTCTGGGATTTTCCGTTGATATGGGCTGGCCTTGGCCAGGCCTTTTAATGACCCATTCGGTGCCCCCCCAGCCCTCCCCCCGTGCTACCCCTTCCCCGCAGCTGTGTGCCCTCCCCCCGTGCTACCCCTTCCCTCCCTGTGCCCCCCCAGCCCCCCCCGTGCTACCCCTTCCCCGCGGCTGTGCGCCCTCCCCCAGCCCTCCCCCCATGCTACCCCTTCCCCGCGGCTGTGCGCCCACCAGCCCCACCCCTCCCGGTCCCCTCCCAGCCCCCCCGTGCTGCTCCGCCCTCCCTGTACCCCCCCAGCCCTCCCCCTGTGCTACGTCTTCCCTGAGACTGTGCGCCCGCCAGCCCTCCCTCTGTGCCCCCCCAGCCCTCCCCCCATGCTATCCCTTCCCTGAGGCTGTGCACCCCCAGCCCCTCCCCCGTGCTCCCCTTTCCCTCCCTGTGCCCCCCCAGCCCCCACCCCCGTGCTACCCCTGCCCCGCGGCTGTGCTCCTGCTGGCCCCTCCCCTCCCCTCCCCTCCCCTGCCTGTACCCCCCCCAGCCCCCCCGTGCTACCCCTTCCCCGCGGCTGTGTGCCTCCCCCAGCCCTCCCCCCATGCTACCCCTTCCCCGCGGCTGTGCGCCCGCCAGCCCCACCCCTCCCTGTGCTCCCCCAGCCCCCCTGTGCTGCCCCGCCCTCCCTATACCCCCCCAGCTCTCCCCCTGTGCTACGCCTTCCCTGAGACTGTGCGCCCGCCAGCCCCCCCTCTGTGCCCCCCCCAGCCCTCCCCCCATGCTATCCCTTCCCTGAGGCTGTGCACCCCCAGCCCCTCCCCCCTGTACCCCCCCAGCCCTCCCCTCGTCCTACCCCTTCCCCGAGGCTGTGTGCCCACTGACCCTGCCCCTCAACTCCGTGCCCACCAACCCTGTGCTCCCCTGCCCCTCAGCTCCATGCCCACCGCCCCCCCCCCCGTGCTTCCCCCAGCCGCACGCTGACCGGCCTGCCCGTCTGTGCCCGCAGGTGGAGGTGGAAGTGGAGAGTATGGACAAGGCTGGGAACTTCATTGGCTGGTTGCACATCGAGGGGGTGAACCTGTCGGTGGCGCTGGTGGAGCACGCGCTCTCCAAGGTGCACTTCACGGCCGAGCGCAGCTCCTACTACAAGGCTCTGCTGTCCGCGGAGGAGGCCGCCAAGCAGAAGAAGGAGAAGGTAAGAGACGGGTCCGTTCCACAGGAGAGGGAGCTGCCAGGAGGGGGTCTGGTCCCTTCCCTGCCTGGGGCTCTCATAAGAACATAAGAAAGGCCGTACCGGGTCAGACCAATGGTCCATCCAGCCCAGTATCTGTCTACCGACAGTGGCCAATGCCAGGTGCACCAGAGGGAGTGAACCTAACAGGCAATGATCAAGTTATCTCTCTCCTGCCATCCATCTCCATCCTCTGACAAACAGAGGCTAGGGACACCATTCTTACCCATCCTGGCTAATAGCCATTAATGGACTTAGCCACCATGAATTTATCCAGTCCCCTTTTAAACATTGTTATAGTCCTAGCCTTCACAACCTCCTCAGGTAAGGAGTTCCACAGGTTGACTGTGCGCTGCGTGAAGAACTTCCTTTTATTTGTTTTAAACCTGCTGCCTATTAATTTCATTTGGTGGCCCCTAGTTCTTGTATTATGGGAATAAGTAAATAACTTTTCCTTATCCACTTTCTCAACATCACTCATGATTTTATAGACCTCTATCATATCCCCCTTTAGTCTTCTCTTTTCCAAGCTGAAGAGTCCTAGCCTCTTTAATCTCTCCTCATATGGGACCCTCTCCAAACCCCTAATCATTTTAGTTGCCCTTTTCTGAACCTTTTCTAGTGCTAGAATATCTTTTTTGAGGTGAGGAGACCACATCTGTACACAGTATTCGAGATGTGGGTGTATCATGGATTTATATAAGGGCAATAAGATATTCTCTGTCTTATTCTCTATCCCCTTTTTAATGATACCTAACATCCTGTTTGCTTTTTTGACCGCCTCTGCACACTGCGTGGACATCTTCAGAGAACTATCCACGATGACTCCAAGATCTTTTTCCTGACTCGTTGTAGCCAAATTAGCCCCCATCATGTTGTATGTATAGTTGGGGTTATTTTTTCCAATGTGCATTACTTTACATTTATCCACATTAAATTTCATTTGCCATTTTGTTGCCCACTCACTTAGTTTTGTGAGATCTTTTTGAAGTTCTTCACAATCTGCTTTGGTCTTAACTATCTTGAGCAGTTTAGTATCATCTGCAAACTTTGCCACCTCACTGTTTACCCCTTTCTCCAGATCATTTATGAATAAATTGAATAGGATTGGTCCTAGGACTGACCCTTGGGGAACACCACTAGTTACCCCTCTCCATTCTGAGAATTTACCATTAATTCCTACCCTTTGTTCCCTGTCCTTTAACCAGTTCTCAATCCATGAAAGGACCTTTCCTTTTATCCCATGACAGCTTAATTTACGTAAGAGCCTTTGGTGAGGGACCTTGTCAAAGGCTTTCTGGAAATCTAAGTACACTATGTCCACCAGATCCCCCTTGTCCACATGTTTGTTGACCCCTTCAAAGAACTCTAATAGATTAGTAAGACATGATTTCCCTTTACAGAAACCATGTTGATTATTGCTCAACAGTTTATGTTTTTCTATGTGTCTGACAATTTTATTCTTTACTATTGTTTCAACTAATTTGCCCGGTACCAACGTTAGAGTTACCGGTCTGTAATTGCCGGGATCACCCCTAGAGCCCTTTTTAAATATTGGCGTTACATTAGCTAACTTCCAGTCATTGGGTACCGAAGCCGATTTAAAGGACAGGTTACAAACCTTAGTTAATAGTTCCGCAACTTCACATTTGAGTTCTTTCAGAACTCTTGGGTGAATGCCATCTGGTCCCGGTGACTTGTTAATGTTGAGTTTATCAATTAATTCCAAAACCTCCTCTAGTGACACGTCAATCTGTGACAGTTCCTCAGATTTGTCACCTACAAAAGCCAGCTCAGGTTTGGTAATCTCCCTAACATCCTCAGCCGGGAAGACTGAAGCAAAGAATCCATTTAGTTTCTCCGCAATGACTTGATCGTCTTTAAGCGCTCCTTTTGTATTTCGATCGTCAAGGGGCCCCAGGGCCACCGGGGGGGGCAAGTGGGGCAATTTGCCCCAGGCCCCAGGCTCCGCAGGGGCCCCCCAGAGAACGGGTGAGGCCCCCGCCCTGGCCCGACCCCGCCTGGAGCCTCAGCGCACCCAGGACCGTCCCTGAATAGCTGCAGCCTGGCTCCGGCGGGGCCCCGCCTCGCTCCGAGCTGCATGGTCAGGGGGCGGGGCTGGGAGCTCAGGCTGAGCTCAGCTCCCTCTGCTCGGTCCAGAGCTCGCAGCCCCGCCCCTCCCCACGCGGCTCTGAGCAGGGCAGAGCTCAGGGGCGCTGCCGGAGCCAGGCTGCAGCGCTGTTCAGGGACGGTCTTGGATACGACGCGCTGAGGCTCCGGGTGAGCGGGGAGCCGGGGGTAAGGGGCCAGGTCTGGGGGGGGTTGGCTATGGGGCAGGGAGTCCCAGGGACAGGGGGGAGGCAGAGGCTGGGGGGGGGCGGTCAGGGGACAGGGAACGGGGGGGTTGGATTGTGGGCGTTCCGGGGGTCTGTCAGGACTCAGCCAGGGGGTGGATAGGGGTTGGGGCAGTCAGGGGACAGGGAGCAGGGGTGGGGTCCCAGGGTGGTGGTGGGGAGTCTCTGGGGGACCGTGAGGGGGCAAGGAGCAGGATGGGTCGGGGATTCTGAGGGGGGCAGGAAGTGGGTGGGGGTCAGATAAGGGGCAGGGCCAGGCTGTTTGGGAGGCACAGCCTGCCCTACCTTCAGGGCGGCTCCAGGCCCCAGCACGCCAAGTGCGTTCCTGGGGCAGCAAGCCGCGGGGGGCGCTCTGCCGGTCACCGTGAGGGCGGCAGGCAGGTTGCCTTCGGCGACATGCCTGTGGAGGGTCCGCTGGTCCCGCAGCTTCGGCGGACCTCCTGCAGGCTGCCGCCGAATCCGTGGGACTGGGGACCTCCCGCAGGCAAGCCGCCGAAGACAGCCTGCCTGCCGTGCTTGGGGCAGCAAAATACCTAGAGCCGCCCCTGCCTACCCTAAAGCTCATTCAGCAGTTTGAGGCTTGCAGAAGAGCCGAGCTGTGAGCTTTTCCCTTAGGGCCCCCATCCCTTTCACTGCTCAAATGCCGAGTTCTAGTCTGTATTTAATTTCAGTGCCATAGGGAGATTCATGTCAGGGGAGGGGAGCTTCATTAAAATTAGCCACTGGGGGAGGGATAACATGAGAAGGGCAATATCCTTCCCAACCCTACCAAGGGAGACCCCCCCCTTCATTCCCTGAGACTCCAGAGGGGTTAATTCAGTGGTTCTCAGACTTTTGTCCTGGTGACCCTTTCACATAGCAAACCTCTGAGTGCGACCCCCCCACTCCCTTAGAAATGAAAAACACTTTTTTATATTTAACACTATTATAAATGCTGGAGGCAAAGCAGGGTTTGAGGTGGACGCTGACAGCTCGTGACCCCCAGTAATAACCTCGTGACCCCCTAAGGGGTCCCAACCCCCAGTTTGAGAACCTCTGGGTTAATTTAATTTTAGCACCTTGTGTCCATTCACAGGCATGTGCTATTTTGAGCATTTCAGTGTTCACAACATAGGCTCATCCCAGATTCCGGAACAAGCTCAAATGCTCAGTTCGTGGCATATGTACATAAGTTATACTAAAGACAAACCCACAGTAACCATCTCCAGTTTGTGAGGGACCCCACAGAGCCAGTCTCTAGGAAACAGATAAATTCCTGGAGGTTAAGTCCATAAATGGCTATTAGCCAGGATGGGTAAGAATGGTGTCCCTAGCCTCTGTTCGTCAGAGGGTGGAGATGGATGGCAGGAGAGAGATCACTTGATCATTGCCTGTTAGGTTCACTCCCTCTGGGGCACCTGGCATTGGCCACTGTCGGCAGACAGGATACTGGGCTGGATGGACCTTTGATCTGACCCAGTACGGCTGTTCTTATGTTTTAAGCTAAATGAAGCCGAAGTTATGGAGACAGATATGAGTCAAGGAAGCCAGCAGAGTATCAGAAACCTGGAAAAATCTCTGCCTGGATGGGCTCAGGCGTTTGGTCACAAGCTGAGGTGGTTCAAAAGTTTTGGATTTTTTTAAGCAGAATTTTTTATTGTTTCTTTAAACAATCAAACACAGCAAGCAGCAAATATTTGGCCACACACTTCTGAAACCCCAAACCATGTTCAGGTTTTGGCAAACTAATTTCAGCTTTTCAATTAAAAAAACCACAACAAATTTTGAAGGAAAGCAGACATTGTCCGTGATTTTTTTTTTGCTTTTTAAAAACCCCTAGTTTTCGATCCAGAAAAAGTTTTTCCAGAAAATATTTGTCCAACCCTTTCAATGAGCTTTAGTGCCTTTTAGCACTAGCTGGTGCTGAGAACCAGTGATACCTTGTAAAGAAGTTTTCTCAAAAGTGGGCTTGTGCCGAGACGCGGAAGGTTTATTTTTCCCAGGGCCGCCCGTGGGGGGGAGCAAGTGGGGCAGTTTGCCTGGGCCCGGGCCACGAGAATATAGTATTGCAATTTTTTTTTATGGAAGGGGCCCCCAAAATTGCTTTGCCCCAGGCCCCTGAATCCTCTGGGCGGCCCTAAGGGACCCCACTGGTTGGTTAGCAGCTTCCTGCTTCTGATGTACGTAAAAAACATTTTGTTGTTACCTTTGGAGTTTCGGGCCAGCCGTTCTTCAAACTCCTCTCTGGCTTTTCTGAGTACACTCTTGCACTTACGCTGGCAGTGTTTGTGCTCCTTTCTATTTGCCTCACTAGGATTTGACTTCCACTTTTTAAAGGAAGTTTTTATCTCTCACTGCTTCTTTTACATGGTTGTTAAGCCACGGTGGCTCTTTTTTAGTTCTTTTACTGTGTTTCTTAATTTGGGGTATACATTGAAGTTGAGCCTCTATTATGGTCTCTCCCGCTGCATCCCCCAGCACCGGGGCCAAGGGGGCCTCTGCAGGCCCAGCCCCCCGGCTGTCCTCCCAGCTCCTGACCCCACATCCCTCCCTCCACTCCCGGAGACCAGGCGGCTGGCAGTGCCCGCCTGCGGGTTGCTGAGCAGGGGAGGGCGCTGGAAACGTGCCAGCATGGGTCAATACCCGCTCGCCTGGCCTGGCCTGGGGTGGGATCCCGCACAGCTGCACCACCACGGCCGTCTGGGGCCTGCCGGGGGGCAGTAGGGAGCAGCCTGGGGTTTGCCTCGATCAGCTGATGTGGGAAAGCTGCCGCTGCCTCGTCCCCCCTGGGGACCCCGCAGCCCGTTCTGTGGCGTGGCCTGGCCAGTGACAGGGACAGGCCGTGCACAACACGCGGGCCTGGGGAGGGATCCCTGGGGAGAGATCCCAGCAGACCGTGCCCTCTGCCCTGGCCGCGCCTCCAGCTCCACCATGCAGCGGCAAGGTGGGAGGTCACCGGAGGGGCTAGCCGGGGAAACCGGCTTTGCTCCCAGCGAGGTGTCTCCTTAGAGGGACAGGCGCTAGGGCGTGAGCAGGCAGATGGCTCTGGGGGGGAGTGGGGCCTAGTGGTTGTAGTGAGGCACTCGGGACCCCTGGGTTCTGTTCCCAGCTCCGGCACTGCCTCGCCGGGTGGGGGCCTGGCCACGTCACCCCCTCTCCCCGCGCCTGACTCCCCACGGGCTGGGCTGACGAGCCAAGGCGACCCCCCTCCGCTGCTCCTGGCGGCCGAGCTCAGTGCAGTCAGCAGGGCACTTTGCACCCCTCCATCCCCCCCGGGGTCCCTGTGCCCCCTCCCCTCCCCTCCCCTCCCCTCCCCATCCCCGTCTCAGGGGCTCTGTGTGCCCCCCCCGTGCCTCCCCTCCCCTCCCCCGTGCCAGGGGCTCTGTGTGCCCCCCCGTTCGTCCCCTCCCCCGTGCCAGGGGCTCTGTGTGCCCCCCCGTTTCCCCCCCCCAGGGCTGGCTTTAGGCACTGCGGGGCCCGATTCGAAAGAGCTGCCGCCGAAGACAGCGGTGGGACTTAATCAGCAGCTCAATTAGCTGCCAGTGCCCACGTCGGCGGAGGGTCCTTCTTCCGCGGCAGCGATCGAGCCGCTCCCGGCCCCTTCCCGGGCGCCGCCCCCGCCCCGGAGCCGCTCCCGGCCCCTTCCCGGGCGCCGCCCCCGCCCCGGAGCCGCTCCCGGCCCCTTCCCGGGCGCCGCCCCGGAGCCGCTCCCAGCCCCTTCCCGGGCGCCGCCGCCGCTCCCAGCCCCTTCCCGGGCGCCGCTCCCGGCCCCTTCCCGGCCGCCGCCCCGCCCCGGAGCCGCTCCCGGCCCCTTCCCGGCCGCCGCCCCCGCCCCGGCGCCGCTCCCGGCCCCTTCCCGGCCGCCCGCCCCCGCCCCGGAGCCGCTCCCGGCCCCTTCCCGGCCGCCCGCCCCCGCCCCGGAGCCGCTCCCGGCCCCTTCCCGGGCGCCGCCGCCGCTCCCAGTCCCTTCCCGGGCGCCGCTCCCGGCCCCTTCCCGGCCGCCGCCCCCGCCCCGGAGCCGCTCCCGGCCCCTTCCCGGCCGCCGCCCCGCCCCGGAGCCGCTCCCGGCCCCTTCCTGGGCGCCGCCGCCGCTCCCAGCCCCTTCCCGGGCGCCGCCGCCGCTCCCAGCCCCTTCCCGGGCGCCGCTCCCGGCCCCTTCCCGGGCGCCGCCCCCGCCCCGGAGCCGCTCCCGGCCCCTTCCCGGGCGCCGCCCCCGCCCCGGAGCTGCTCCCAGTGCCATTCCGTCGCGGGCACCCATCCTGCAGCCGGAAGCCCCAGATGAATCTCAGCCTGGGTGATCCAGCGGCCTGGCAGGTCCATCCCAGCGCCGAGCTCCTTCACCCCGCCAGGCCAGTGGGGGGTACGGCCGGTTCCTGCGTTGGCATCTGTGCTGCAGCCCGGGATCCCAGCGGGTGCTCTCCCCCCTGCCCTGGCAGAGCCATCCCAGCGGAGGGGGGGATTGCTGCCCCCTGAGTCCCATGCAGCCCCACATGGGTTGTCGGGTAGCTCTGAACCGTGCATCTGTGGGGCAGCAACGGCTTGGGAGCTCCCCGAGTTTGGATATGTGGGGGTCGGGTCCTATAAGCACCATGGGGCAGGTGGAAGAACATCTGGGTTTGGCCCTTGGCCAGCCCATCAGCTTGCAGAGGGGGGGCCGAGCCCCCCGTGTCCCGGCGGGAGGCCAGGCAGGGCCCTGATGCTCTGCACATGCCCAGCGTGTGCAGGGAAATGCCCGTCCCGGGCGAGGTGCGGGTGCCGCAGCGCATGCCGAGGGGGGGGCGGGTCACTGCACGGCGAGGCTGCAGCCTGTCCTGGCTGCGCTCCGGAGCATCGCTGCTGTTTGGTACAGCTCGTGCCCGAAGCCGGGCCGTCTCCCCCCGAGCGCCGGGGAGCCCGCCAGGTCAGAGGAGGTTTCCGGCGTAGCAGCCTGCGCGAGCCACCCGCCACGGCCCAGCGGGAGAGCAGCACGAGCCGGTCGTTAACCTGACAATTAAAGCAGGGTTTATTCGGCAGTTAATTGTTTGATTGCCCTGTCATCAGGCTGCTACCTGCCTGACAGGCCCCATCCCTCTGAATTTGTGTCAGAGGCAACAAGTGGGGAAAATCAACCCAGTAAAACACATTAACGCGCCAGCGCGGTCAGGAGTCCCTCTGCTCCTCTCCCGGGAGCCCCGCAGCCTGGGCTCAGCCAGGTGACCCGGGCCTGCCGAACGCCCCCCGGCTCTCCGGGGACGCGCACAGACGCAGGACATGCTGCCTGGGATGGGTGAGATCAGGGATTCCCGGCCACTGCGTCTTGTCGTAGGAGAGCAAGGGGGCCTGGAGAGGAAAGGACAGCGGCACTGAGGCTAGGAAAGCCGTCTCCGCGTGGGGCCGAGTTCACCTGTGGAACTCACTGCTGCAGGATGTCAGGAGGCTGGGAGCCTAGCAGGCTCAAGGAGCGTTTGGGCGCTGAGTAACAAGGACATCTAGAGCGAAAGCAGCCCAGCTGGGCGCAGTGTCTTGCTGGGGTTGGCTGGTGTTCCAGTGAACAGCGCTGCGTGGCTTGAGGTTTTAAATACCATCCGCCATCGTGGGTATTGGCAGGTGAAGGTGGGAGACAGTGGCTGGAACAAAGCTGGAGGGGGCAGAGCGCCTGGCCAAGGGAGACTGGGGTTGGTTTACTTCATAAGCAGGGAGGGGCGTGTTAGGGGACGGGGGGACCGGCAGCCCTGAGACGTGAATCACAGGGATCTTCCAAACAGCCCTAACCCTTAAAGTAGGTCACCTGGAGTCCCCGCCGCCTCTGCCCATCTAGGCTGGCATCAGGCCTCCGTAGGGTACCAGCTGGCCTGTGCTGCAGGCTGATGGGGCTCAGTGAATTCCATGTAGTTTGGCCTAAACTAACCTTGTCACTTACCAGCTGTGATGAGCTGGGAATGTTCTTAATGTTTGCTCTGAATACGGTGTTGGTGCCTCAGTGTCCCCTCTGCAGTTCTTAATATCAAGGTGGTGGAATAAGGGGGTGTGATTGCTGCAGAGCAAGGGGCCAGTGCACCTAAATGCCTGACACTCTGTCTCCTAGCAACTGACGGCCTAGGCCCCCTCCCTGCAAAGGTGCCAAGTGAAAGTGTTGGAGACAAAGCGATCAGGTGACCTCCTGGCCCAGGGAAGGAACGGAGCAGAGGAGGAGGGGCTGGAGGGGGTTTCAGTCTGGAGCTGGCTGGGGACGAGGAGTGAAGTGCAGACGTGGGGGTCTGGCTCACTGCCCCCCAGAATGGACCCGGCCGAGGGGTCCGGTTCGCGATACCTACAAGCTCTGTTTTAGACCCTGTTCCTGTCATCGAATAAACCTCTGTGTTACTGGCTGGCTGAGAGTCACGTCTGACTGCGCAGTGGGGGGGCAGGACCCTGTGGCTTCCCCAGGACCCCGCCTGGGTGGACTCACTGTGGGACGCGCACGGAGGGGCAGAGGATGCTGAATGCTCCAAGGTCAGACCCAGGAGGTGAAGCCGTGGGAGCTTCTTGCCCTGCAGACAGGCTGCTCCGAGGGAGAGGAGGCTCCCCAGAGTCCTGCCTGGCTTGGTGGGGAACAGTTCCAGAGCAGCGCCCGGGGACTCCGTGACACCAGCTGCCGCTAGGAGCCAGCCACGGGGTTTCATGACCCCACCACGCGGGCAGCGTCTCATCCAGAGACGGAGCAAACGTTTATAAGCCAACAGGAGCTGCGCTACCTCCGACTGCTGCCTTTGGACACCGTCCACTCGCTGCCACACTGCCGAGGCGCTGCCCATGCTGCAGACAGAGCAGGCAGGCTCGGAGGCCACCCGGGCAGACAGGCTGAATACACACGTTCTCCCCAGCCACGCCGCACCCCAAGAACACACAGGCCACTCACAGCGCGGCAGCGTCTCAGTCTGCCAGGCGCGGAGCAATCCACCTCGTCCCGCCAGCGCCCAGGCACGGGGCTGCGGCAGCTGCCAGCGCATTGGCCCCAGCGGGACACATCCAGGTCGGGCGCATTCTGAGAACGGGGAGAGGAACATCCCGGGTCTCGCTTGGATCCCCAAGTGCTGCCTTGTGACAGCGGGACGCCAGCAGCCGACGCTGCAGGTGCTGAGGGGAAGGGGAAGTGACATGGACGAACACAGCTTCAACCCCTCCGAATCGCCCCCTCTGCAGAAGGCCCGGCCCGCACAGCGAGCCTCTGGCATTCGAGGGAAGCCCGGCGGGGCGCGGAGCCGTCTTCTCGGCTTAATTGAATGTGGTCTGTTGGGAGCGCTTCGCGAGCGGCGTGCGGGCCCCTCGGGCTCCAGTCAGCAGGCCACTTAATTCTTCCATTAATTCCATCCAGGGCTGATTCAGCAGCTGGGGAGCTCACGTGAAAGCGTGCGCACTCTGGTAAGCAGGGACCAGCGCGCTCAAGCCCCCCCATGTCTGTGAGAGCTGAGCGGGCGATCAAGTGACCCCCGGCGCTGGGGCTGGCATGGGTGACCCAGAGTGCCAGCACGGGGGGCAGAGGCCGCTGCCTCCTGAGCGCCCCCCTGACCCCCAGCGCTGGAGCTGGCATGGGTGACCCAGAGTGCCAGCACGGGGGGCAGAGGCCGCTGCCTCCTGAGCACCCCCCTGACCCCCAGCGTTGTCCTGGTTCCCGGCCCCCTGGAGAGGCTGGCAGACCCCACGTGAGCTGAGACGTCGCTGTCAGAAAGCAGACGAGTGAATCCTGCGCAGTGTCCCTGCCCCGGGCTCGTCGTCTGCTGCTTCTCTTCTCCCCTGGCCGAGCTTCTCCGTGGGGCTGAGTGTGCCCTGTGCTTGAGCTCTCCTTCGCGGGGTCCCTGCGGCCACCTCTGCCTGCTCCCTTCCTGGCTGGTCGCACTGCCTGCCCCCCGGCTCCAGACTCCGCAGCCCTGGCTGGGGCAGACGGAGAGACGCTGACCCGTACCCGGCCGAGTGAGCCACTCCCCTGGCCGGGAAGGGCAGGGCCTGCTCAGTCTCTGCCCCTTCGCCCGGGAGCTTGCTGCGGGCAGAGCCCTGGCCCCTCTGGGCTGGCAGCGCTGGGCAGCACACACCAGGGCCACCTGGCTAAACGTACCGCGGGTGACTCACGGCCGCTGTGATTTGCCAAAAGCGCGCGAGGCCAGAGGGGAGACAGGGTCGATTTAGGCTGGATGCCGGCAAACCCCCGGCAGTGAGAGGCACCGGCCTGGGGCATCGTCTCCCCAGCGGCTGGGAAGCCTCGTGGCCTGGGCCGCTTTGTAACGGGGCAAAGGGCGGGAACATGCACTGCGGGAGCAGAGAGCTCTCCTGTTCCCTGCCACCTGCCGCAGCCCCGACCCAGGCCACATGGCGGCAGGGCCCGCCCCGGCCGCAGGGGCAGTCGAAGGAGTCCCCAAGCCGACAGGCAGGCAGCAGGCACCCGGCTGATCACGCAGTGGTCCCAAAGCTGCCCGGCTCGGGGGCCTCTGCTGGGTTACAGGCTGGCAAGGCTGATCCAGACAAGGAGCAGCCCGAGGTGCAGTGCCCAAGCGCGGCAGGGGCAGAGCAGAGTCTAGCCAGTGCCCAGGGAGATCAGTGTCAGCCTGGGGCGGGCATCCCGTCTCTCTCCGCGCTGTCCCTGGGAGGAGAGCCGCCTTCAGGGGCAGTCCCGGTCCCACCCGCCCCGGCACAGGCAGCAGGTAAATGAAATCCCCAAATGGTCCGGGCCAGATCCGCAGCTGGTGGAGCGTTGCCAGCGGACGCCAGCGGAAGGCCTGCCCGCCCCGGCTAATACAGCACTGTGCTGAGCCCAGGGACTCTGGGCTCTGATCCGGGGCAGACGGTGTTTGTAGTGAACCCCCCACCCCGGCTCCTTCCCAGCGGGGACAGGCTGGCCAGGTCCCCTGACACCGAGCTGCCTCGCTCAGCCACGCGCAGCGGCTGTTCGGCCGCGTCTCGGGCTACCCCTGCCGGCGCCGGCGGGTTTGTGTTCCCGTGTCGGTCCTCAGAGCAGGCACCAGGACTCCTGGGTTCTCTCCCAGGCTAGGAGGGGAGTGGGTCTAGTGAGTTGGGGGTGGGGGCAGGACTCCTGGGTTCCCAACTCTGGGCCAGGGCGGGGGTCAGTGGGTTAGGGTGTGTGTGTGGAAATGGGGTCAGGACTCCTGGGTTCTATCCCAGGGTGTGCCACTGAGCCTGGGAGCAGTGTGGGCAGCCCCCTGGCTCGGTGCCCCGCGGGCAGGGTCTCAGGGCTGGGGCAGCATAGCTCCAGCCTTGCGAGATGGCTGATGGGCTCCTCCCCCAGCCAGAGCCCGGTGCTGGGTGGGTGAAAGGATTTGGGGTCCCCTGCTACCCGTGCAGTCAGGCCTGAGCAGCCGCGGCACCAGCAGGAGGTGTGGGACCCCAGGGGCTGTAGCTCTGGCAGCCCCCAGATGCCCACGGCCCCTTCTCTGTCCTGGGAGGTGCCCGCCTGTCACCTCGTGTGACGGAACGATTCTGGCGGGACCCAACTGAGAGTGCCAAATCAGGACCAATTGCTTAAACTGGGCAGTCACAGCCCTAGGCTGGGGTTTTTCCACCTCTAAGGCAAACCAAACCAGCCAGACAAAAAGGACTTTGGTCTCACCCCACTGGCTAACCACAAGTCACACGAGCAATTTCCTTAGATACTCCAGTCTCCCAGCATCACCACCAGTGCACTCGTCCTGGGGATGAATGGTTATGAAAACCAACACCCCAATAAAAGAAAAAGGTTCCCTCGATCCCAAAGGACCAAGCCCCAGACCCAGGTCAATATACACATCAGATCTTACCCACAAATCACGCTGTTGCCAATCCTTTAGAATCTAAAATCTAAAGGTTTATTTACAAAGGGAAAAAGGTAGAGATGAGAGGTAGAATTGGTTAAATGGAATCAATTACATACAGTAATGGCAAAGTTCTTAGTTCAGGCTTGCAGCAGTGCTGGAGTAAACTGCAGGTTCAGATTAAGTCTCTGGAATACATCCCCCACTGGGATGGGTCGTTCAGTCCCTTGTGTAAAGCTTCAGTTTGTAGCAAAGTCCCTCCAGAGGTCAGAAGCAGGATTGAAGACAAGATGGAGATGAGGCATTAGCCTTATATAGACTTTTCCAGGTGTAAGAATCCCTTTGTCTTCACTGTGGAAAATTACAGCAAAATGGAGCCTGGAGTCACATGGGCCAGTCCCTGCATACTTTGCTGAGTCACAAGGCGTGTCTGCCTTCTCTCCATGGGTCAATTGTGTAGCCGATGGCCCTTAATGGGCCATCAAGCCAGCTAGGCAGGGCTAACATCAGCTTGTCTGGGATATTTCCCAGAAGCAGAGCATAATACAAAATACAGACAGTACAGAGCCAATACTTATAACTTCAACTACAAAATGATACACAGACATACAGACAGCATAATCATAACCAGCAACCCAGAACCTGGTCTTAGACACCTTATATGACCCCCTTCACTTAAGATTTGGTGCCACTACAGGACCTTGGTTGCAACCTATGTTCTATATGGTCCCAGTTTATATCAATAACGTCACACCTCGGTATCTAACCAGCAGTGATCACGTTGCTCCTCCAGCCTGGATCCCTTCACACCCCGGGGGCTGCCATGGGGCGGCCGGTGGCAGGACAGGCAGTAGTGCTTGAGGTGCTGGCTCCAGCCCGCTCGGCTGCACCCCCCTTGCCTCCCGCCCCACGGGGGTGGCCATGGTCCCAGGCACGCGTGGCTGCCAGGCAGTGGGCCCGGGACAGGTCCCAGGGCTCCCCCGCAGGCCAGCCCTTGGTTCAGGTGCCATGGACACAAGGCCCGGCTGGGCGCCCTGCTGTCGGCTCCCCCCCAGGATGGTGGCTGCCTCGGTCCGTGAGCTGGGGTGAGCTCAGCACGGCCGCCCCGTGGTCTGGGGGTGCCGGGAGCCCTGCCGGGGGTGGGGGACGCTGACCCAGGGCGCTGGAAGGAGCCGAGTGAAGGGAAGTGCCCAGCCCAGGGCACCGCGAGCCCATGAGAACTCAGCCCAGGGAACTGTCCTGCCTGTGCCCAGCGGCGGCTCCCCGTGGTGTCAGCGCGCAGGGGCCCTGGGAGGCTGCTGCCGGTGCTGGGTGGAGGGGGAGAGTTCCTCGTGCCGCGGCTGACTCAGCAAGGGGCCGTGGGCAGGTCACTCCAGGCCCCGTTCTCAGAGGTGGCTGCGTGCCCAGGTACGGGCATCTCTCTCTGAGGGGCAGCGCTTTGGTGGCTCCAAACAGCAGAGCAGGTCCCGGTCCGAAGCAGGCGCCTCGTCTGCCTGGCTGCTCCCCTGCCCCAACGCCGGTGTCTGAGGGGGGCTGCGCCGGCCGTGCCCTGTCCCTGAGCCCAGGCGGCAGCTCGCTCGCTGGGCTGCTTGCTTTGCCCAGAGCCTGGTCTCTGGCGTCCGTGGCACGTAGCAGCCTGTGGGGGGCTGTCTGGGCTGGCCAGGCAGGGCAGTGGATGGGTCCGGTTGATCCATTCTCGTTGCTGAGGCTGGTTCTGATCCGATCCTTCCTCCTCACTGCCGCGAGCCAGGGCAGCTCCCTCCAACTCGGCCGTGCCGCTAACCCGGCTGCAGGCTGCGGGTGCCCCCTCTGGCAGGGGCTGCCTGCCCTGTCCAGGGCGGGGGGAGACACCCGCTCTCTGCAGGGAGCCAGCCTGGGCCGTTCCCGAGGGCGGCTGGGGTCTGCTCCCCGGCAGCTGCTCCCTCGTCTCAGCCCCGACCCCGTCTGCCGCGTAGACGAGCGTGGGGGGTTTCTGCTCCCCGGGGCAGCAGGTGTGTGTGCGTTCTGCTGCACCCGCACCGTCGGCTGGCCTGTGTCGCTGGCCGCCTGTGACAGACCCCGCTGCTTGTTCAGCCTCCGAGCCACTGGATTGGACGTGACACGCTGTCACGTCCAATCAGCGTCCCGGCCCGCTCCTGCCATCCTGAACGCCGGGGTGCCGGCGCCGCTCAGCGCAGGGCTAGGGAGCGCCAGGCGGGGCGAGGGGAGGTCACCGCTCAGCAGCTGCGTCCTTCCCAGGGCGTGGGCACGGGCTGGGCACTGCTGCAGCCACTCGCAGGGCACCTGAGCTGCACCAGCTCAAACGGGGGCTGGTAAGGTGGTACTGCCATTCCGGCATTTCCCAGCTACCTGGCTGCACCCTGCACATCTGGTCCGTGCTAGCCCAGGGGCCTTCCCCCTCCCAGCAGCTCCAGGCCACAGGCTGCTGCGCCTGGTGTGAATCCAGAGTCACCTGGGGGCAGGTGGTGAAGCTGCAGCAGAGTCTGGCCCAGAGGGAGGGAGCTTTGGATGGTTAATAACACACCGGTGCCAGGAGCCCTCTCCTCTGAGCCCCCCCTCCCCCCTTCCCCTGAGCCCCCCGAGCGGCAGCGTGTAACCGGGCTGCCGGTTCTGTGCGCTCCCGAGCATGCGCCAGCATCAAGCCGTCCGGTTGGTCCCCGGCCAGGGACGGCCCCGATCCTTTGTGGGGAGTGTGTTGGCGTTGGGTTAAGAGGCGGGCGGGGCTCTCCACACGTGGGGCTGCAGCATGAAAGGCCTGAGCACCTGGCGGGCTGCAGGGTGGGCCCGTCAGCTCTGGGAAAATCCGGTGCCAGAAATAAGACGGGACCCCAGCCGGCCGCACTGCCGGGGTGGCTGACTCCGTAGCAGGCAGGGCTGCGTCTCCCAGTATCTGGGCCCTGCCCTGCCCTGCCGGGAATGAACCCGCGCCTAGTGCCGGCAAGGTGGGGAGGGAGTCGCATCGGCTCACCCCAGCACTGCACAGGGCTCCAGCCGCCCGCCGCCCCATTCATTGTGGCCGGCTCCCTTCCCTGCACCAGCTCTTCAGGAGGCCAGTGGGGCCTAGTGGTTGGACGAGAGCGCTGGGAGTCAGGACTCCTGGGTTCAGTTCCTGGTGCTGCTGCAGCATCGCTTTGTGCCTGTGGACAGGGCCCTTCACCTCCCCACGCCTCAGTTTCCCCACCTAGAACACAGTGGGGTCCCAGGCAGGGCCGTTGCTTAGCTGGGTGGGGAGCCCCAGGGGACTCCAGCTGGCATTCCTGCGACAGGAGTGGGGGGTATACGGAGCCCCTTCCCTCCCTCCCTGCACCCGGCATGCAGAGCTGAAGGGGGGGTGAGGCGGGAGATGCCAGGCTCCAAGGCCTGGCACTAAAGAGAGCTCCCAGCCCTGGGCCCCAGCCAGCTCTGCCAGTGCCCCTGCACCCCCTGGCTCTCTACCCATCAATGGCCCTCTATCCAGACCCACCGCCCCCTGCTATCCCAGCCCTGGGTTCCCCCCTGCCCCCCAGCTCTCCCAGTGTCCTTTAATCCCAACCCACAGCACCCCTCTGCCATCCCAGCCCTGAGCTGCTGTGACGGGGCTATTCTGGCGGGACCCAACTGAGAGTGCCAAATCAGGACCAATTGCTCAAACAGGGCAGTCACAGCCCTAGGCTGGGGTTTTTCCACCTCTAAGGCCAACCAAACCAGCCAGACAAAAAGGACTTTGGTCTCACCCCACTGGCTAACCACAAGTCACACAAGCAATTTCCTTAGACACTCCAGTCTCCCAGCATCACCACCAGTGCACTCGTCCTGGGGATGAATGGTTATGAAAACCAACACCCCAATAAAAGAAAAAGGTTCTCTCGATCCCAAAGGACCAAGCCCCAGACCCAGGTCAATATACACATCAGATCTTACCCACAAATCACGCTGTTGCCAATCCTTTAGAATCTAAAATCTAAAGGTTTATTTACAAAGGGAAAAAGGTAGAGATGAAAAGTAGAATTGGTTAAATGGAATCAATTACATACAGTAATGGCAAAGTTCTTAGTTCAGGCTTGCAGCAGTGCTGAAGTAAACTGCAGGTTCAGATTAAGTCTCTGGAATACATCCCCCGCTGGGATGGGTCAGTCAGTCCCTTGTGTAAAGCTTCAGTTTGTAGCAAAGTCCCTCCAGAGGTCAGAAGCAGGATTGAAGACCAGATGGAGATGATGCATCAGCCTTATATAGACTTTTCCAGGTGTAAGAATCCCTTTGTCCTCACGGTGGAAACTTACAGCAAAAATGGAGTTTGCAGTCACATGGACAAGTTTCTGCATACTTTGCTGAGTCACAAGGCGTGTCTGCCTTCTCTCCATGGGTCAATTGTGTAGCCGATGGCCCTTAATGGGCCATCAAGCCAGCTATGCAGGGCTAACATCAGCTTGTCTGGGATCTTTCCCAGAAGCAGAGCATAATACAAAATATAGACAGTACAGAGCCAATACTTATAACTTCAACTACAAAATGATACACAGACATACAGACAGCATAATCATAATCAGCAACCCAGAACCTGGTCTTAGACACCTTATATGACCCCCTTTACTTAGGATTTGGTGCCACCACAGGACCTTGGTTGCAACCCATGTTCTATATGGTTCCCATTTATATCAATAACGTCACAGCTGCCCAGGCACAGAGCTCTGTCAATGCTCCTCCATCCCGACCCACACCACTCCCTGCTGTGCCAGCCCTGGGCTCCCCAGTGCACCGGGTCAGTGCTGGGCCGGGGGTCCCACGGAGAATGACTCGGGTTGGCGCTCTGATCCCATTTCAGTGCCCCTTGCCCGCTCCGTCTCTCAGCCTCGGTCTCCTCTCCCCGGCAGGTCTGGTCCCAGTGCGAGGAGGCGCCGGTGGAGGAGGTGGTGCCGGTGCTGGAGGAGAAGGAGCGAACCACCAGCTACAAGCCTGTCTTCGTGACGGAGATCACCGACGAGCTGCACTTCTACGTGCAGGACGTGGAGACAGGTAGGTGGGGGGGGCATCGTGTAACCGCGGTGGGATGGGACAAGGCTGGGGGCAGGGGGGACCCATTCCCCAGTGGGGCAGGATTGCCCCTGCTCCCGTCTCTTCCTCGGGGGCCTGTGGGGAGCTGCTCCCGTCCAGCTGGGAGCGCCAAGCTCAGGAACCAGCCATGAGGAATCAGAGCCGAGTCCCACAGGGCCCGTCCCCCCCCCGGCATCTCCACTGCTCACTGCCCGGCTGGGCTGGGTGAGGCCATGTGGCCTGCAGGGCATGGGCAGCGTGCGGCTGGCAGAGCTGCCCAGGGTGAGCCGTGTGCTCGCTCCCGGCAGCGAGTGGCTCCCTGGGCCAGGCCCTCGGTAACGGGTGGTGCAGCCAAGCGAGCCCTGGCATGGGGCCTTTCCCCACGCTCATGCCCACAGCCGCCCCAGCTCCTCTTGCAGCTCGGCCCGCCTGGGCCCTGGGTACGTGAGGGACCGTGTGGCAAGGCAGGGGCTCGGGGGCAGGGTGGGTGATGGGGTCGGGCCCACGGGGAGCAGCTTGGCTACTTCCTGTCCTCTGGCCAGCGGGGGCGAGACTCCAGCTCCCCAGAAGGTGCCCCATCCGTCCGTCTGTCCATCCATCCACCGGACCAAGGGGATCCAGTAGATATCGTGTACTTAGGTTTTCAGAAAGCCTGTGACAAGGTCCCTCACCAAAGGCTCTTACGCAAAGGAAACAGTCATGGGGTAAGAGGGCAGGTCCTCTCATGGCTCAGTAACTGGTTTAAAGACAGGAAACAAAGCATAGGAATAACTGGTCAGTTTTCAGAATGGAGAGAGGTAAATAGTGGTGTCCCCCAGGGGTCTGTACGGGGCCCAGAGCTATTTAACGTATTCATAAACCATCTGGAAAAAGGAGTAAACAGAGAGGTGGCAACATTTGCAGATGATACAAAATTATTAAAGAAAGTTAAGTCCCAGGCAGACTGCAAAGAGCTACAAAGGGATCTCGCAAAGCTGGGTGACTGGGCAGCAAAATGGCAGATGAAGTTCAGTGTTGATAAATGCAAAGTGATGCAAAGTGATGCACACAATCCCAACTAGACAGATACAATGATGGGGGCTAAATTAGCTGTTACCGCTCAGGAAAGATCTGGGAGTCACTGTGGACAGTTCTCTGAAAACATCCACTCGATGTGCAGCGGCAGTCACAACAGCGAACAGAATGTTGGGCGTCATTAAGAAAGGGAGAGATAATAGCACAGAAAATATCATGTTGCCTCTATATAAATCCATGGTACGTCCACACCTGGAATACTGTGTGCGGATGTGGTCGCCCCATCTCAAAAAAGAGATATTGGAACTGGAGAAGGTTCAGAAAAGGGAAACAAAAATGACTGGGGTACGGAACAGCTTCCGTATGAGGAGAGATTAATAAGACTGGGACTGTTCAGCTTGGAAAAGAGACGACTAAGGGGGGATATGATCAAGGTCTATTAAATCATGACAGGTGTGGAGACAGTAGATAAGGACGTGTTATTTACTCCTTCTCATAACACAAGAACTAGGGGTCACCCAATGAAATGAACAGGCAGCAGGTTTAAAACAAACCAAAGGCAGTATTTCTTCACACAACGCGCAGTGAACCTGTGGAACTCCTCGCCAGAGGATGTTGTGAAGGCCAAGACCATAACAGGATTCAAAAAAGAACTAGAGAAGTTCCTGGAGGACAGATCCATCAATGGCGATTAGCCAGGATGGGCAGGAATGGTGTCCGTAGCCTCTGTTTGCCAGAAGCTGGGAATGGGCGACGGGATGGATCACTTGATGATTCCCTGTTCTGTTCATTCCCTCTGGGGCACCTGGCATTGGCCACTGTCAGCAGACAGGATACTGGGCTGCATGGACCTTTGATCTGACCCAAGACGGCCGTTCTTATGTTCGTCTTCCTGCGGCCTGGATGCTGCCGCTGCCTCTCTGCTTCCTCAATACCATTATTCCGTCCCTGCCCCTGTTTAGTTAAGATGTGATGATTGTGGGGAGCCTGGGGCCGGCCTGGCGCAGCAACGGAGCCCTGCGGTGCCACCCCGATACCCGGCTAATAGATGCCACGCCCAGCCCTGCGAGAGGCGCGCTTACACACTGGCACAGCTGGGAACAGAACCCAGGAGTCCTGACTCCAGACTTCCCTGCTGTAACCACTAGACCCCGCGCCCCTCCTCAGAGCCAGGAACCAGAACGCAGGATCTGAGTTCTCAGTCGTCTCCCGCTCTAACCACTGCCCCCCCCCGTCAGCGTTTCCCAGGGGAGACGGGAATTCCCAGCGCCGTGGGGAGATGCCCTCACCCCCTGTGAGCCTGGCTCGCTGACCCGCCCGGAGAGGGAGGTGCCCGGGCAGAGGCACTGGGATGCCGTGGATCCCTTCCAGAGGGCTAATCGGGTTGATCGGTGGTTGAACAAACAGTTCATCTGCTGCTGGTTGAGTCTGCCAAGTCGCTGGGGGGCTTGTAATGCCCCCAGCACCCGCTGCCCGGGTCAGCTACATGCCCAGCGCGCTGCAGCTCTCCACACACCCGGCCATAATAGGCCGTGTGGGCATTGGCGGGGCCCTGGGGAAGTCAGATCCAGGGAGGGCAGCGCTGTGCCCGGGAGGTGCAAGGAGCTGCCAGGCCGGATTGTGAGCGGGGGCGGGGGCTCGGCACCGAGCCTGCGCCATCCGGCCGGGCAGGAGGGACAGAACCGGGGAGGTTGTTCGGGAGGGAAGAGGCGAAAGTTTTAATTCGAATGAGCTTCGCCCCCTGTGCTGCGGCTCCTGTTCCGGAGGGGGGAGCTCCGGCCCTGCCAGGAGCCGTCTGATCCCACCGGGACCTTGCTGTGCCCAGGTTCTCGGTGGAGCACAGTGAACCGGGTCCCCAGAGAGTCCGTCCGGGCCCGGGGCGGACGCAGCTACGCCGCAGGCACTTCCAGCCCGGCGCCAGAGGGCAAAGGGGCAGCAGAGAGCCCCAGACTGGGGGGCGCCCTGGCAGGGGGCACCGGGAAACGTGGGGGGGGGGGAGCGCCACCCCGCCCTGCTCCGCCCCCAGCCCAAGCCTTGGCCCTCGGTCGTGGCCCCCACCAGTGGCCTGGCCCCAGTCCTGCCCCCAGCCTCAGCCCCCAGCTGCAGTTCTGCTCCTGGTGCCCCCGGCCCACCCCCGAGCTGCAGCCCCCCCTCGGCCCCCTTACCTCCGTCTGCCCCCCCCGAGCTGCAGCCCCCCCTCGGCCCCCTTACCTCCGTCTGCGCCCCCCCCGAGCTGCAGCCCCCCCTCGGCCCCCTTACCTCCGTCTGCGCCCCCCCCGAGCTGCAGCCCCCCCTCGGCCCCCTTACCTCCGTCTGCGCCCCCCCCTGAGCTGCGGCCCCCCCCTCGGCCCCCTTACCTCCGTCTGCGCCCCCCCCCGAGCTGCGGCCCCCCCCTCGGCCCCCTTACCTCCGTCTGCCCCCCCCCGAGCTGCAGCCCCCCCTCTGCCCCCTTCCCTCCGTCTGGGCCCCCCCCCGAGCTGCGGCCCCCCCTCGGCCCCCTTACCTCCGTCTGCGCCCCCCCCCGTGCTGGGGCGCCCCCCCCGGCCCCCTTACCCCCGTCTGCGCCCCCCCCCCGAGCTGCGCCCCCCCCCTCGGCCCCCTTACCTCCGTCTGCGCCCCCCCCGAGCGGCGGCCCCCCCCTCGGCCCCCTTACCTCCGTCTGCGCCCCCCCCGAGCTGCGGCCCCCCCTCGGCCCCCTTACCTCCGTCTCTGCCCCCCCCTGAGCTGCAGCCCCCCCTCGGCCCCCTTACCTCCGTCTGCGGCCCCCCCCGAGCTGCAGCCTCCCCCGCTGGCTCCCGAGAGAGCAGGGGGTAAAGTGGGGCGTGAGCGTGGAAAGCTTGGGGAGCGCCGGGTTCCAGGCTTGGGAAGCTGCCTGCGAGTGAGACTCGCCGAGCTCGGGCTGCTCAGCGGCGCAGAGAGGCGGCGAGGGGGTGACCTGCTCCCAGGCGGGCAGCACCTCCCCGGGGCTCGGGAAGCTGGAGCGAGACGATCCGGGCTGCAGTGAGCGGGCAGGGTAATCAGTCAGTGGAATAGCATCCCGGGCTCGGGACGATGCCGTGGCGGGAAGCTGGAGCGAGACGATCTGGCTGCGGTGAGCGGGCAGGGCAATCAGTCAGTGGAATAGCATCCCGGGCTCGGGACGATTGGGAAGTGAAGGTGACTGCCCTGCTCTGGGTCAGACGGGGTCAGGCCGGGCAGTGCCACGCCTGTGTCATGCATCAGCCGGGAGGGTCTGGCCCTGTGACGAGCAGAGGGTATCGGTGCCAGGCGGCGTGGGGCCGGGTTACCGGGCGTGACGCCAGGCCACGCGCTCTACGCCCAGCGCCCAGGCAGCCGGCACCGCTGCGGCCCCAGCTGGGGCTGTGTGGGAGGCCCTTGGGCTGCCCCCTGCCTGACCGGGTCTCTCCCCCTGCAGGGACCCAGCTGGAGAAGCTGATGGAGAACATGAGGAGCGAGATCGCCAGCCACCCGCCCGTGGAAGGGTCCTACATGCCGCGCCGCGGGGACTACTGCATCGCCAAGTTTGTGGATGGGGAATGGTGAGCCGCAGAGCCGGGCCGGGCACGGAGCCACGTGACCAGCTGGGGGGCGTCCTCTCCCCAGGGACGTGAGGGCAGAGCTCTGGCTGCAGCGCTGCTGGGCATGTGCTGGGTACACCAGCTCCTGCTGAATGCCCTGCCTGAGAATAGTGCCCCAGGAGCCAGGGGAGGGCTCTCGGTGAGGGGGGGCGCTGGCTCAGTGCAGTAATATGGGGGGGGCTGTCCCCATCCCAGCTCGGCTGGGGGAGCTGAGCCAGCCGTGTCTGTTCACCCCGCAGCCTCCCAGGGCAGGATGGGAGGGTTTGGGAATCGCTGGCCCCAGGCCCAGCAGGGGAGTCGCTGGCGGGCAGGAGCCAGCGGGAGGGTAGAACTGGGCTGGTGCCAGAAATGCCTGTGGTGGGGGTCGCACCTCTCTGAGTGGGGAGGGGAGACCTCGAGCCAGCTTTATCCAGGGGGTGTCAGCGGAATCCAGGTCATAGCAAGCTCCCGGCCCGGGGCCCACGCCGCAGCCAGCCGTGCCCAGCAGAGCGAGCCTGGGGCCCATGCCGCAGCCGGCCGTGCCCAGCAGAGCGAGCTTGGGGTCCACGCCACAGCCAGCCGTGCCCCACACTGCAGCCCGCCGTGCCCAGTGGTGCCAGCCCAGGGCCCATGCCGCAGCCGGCCGTGCCCAGCAGAGCGAGCTTGGGGTCCACGCCACAGCCAGCCGTGCCCCACACTGCAGCCCGCCGTGCCCGGTGGTGCCGGCCCGGGGCCCACTCCACAGCCGGCCGTGCCCAGTGGTGCCAGCCCAGGGCCCATGCCGCAGCTGGCCGTGCCCAGCAGAGCGAGCTTGGGGTCCACGCCACAGCCAGCCATGCCCCACACTGCAGCCCGCCATGCCCGGTGGTGCCGGCCCGGGGCCCACTCCACAGCCGGCCGTGCCCAGTGGTGCCAGCCCAGGGTCCACGCCACAGCCGGCCGTGCCCAGCAGAGCGAGCTTGGGGTCCACGCCACAGCCAGCCATGCCCCACACTGCAGCCCGCCGTGCCCGGTGGTGCCAGCCCAGGGCCCATGCCACAGCTGGCCGTGCCCAGCAGAGCGAGCTTGGGGTCCACGCCACAGCCAGCCGTGCCCCACACTGCAGCCCGCCGTGCCCGGTGGTGCCGGCCCGGGGCCCACTCCACAGCCGGCCGTGCCCAGTGGTGCCAGCCCGGGGCCCATGCCACAGCCGGCTGTGCCCGGCGGTGCCGGCCCGGGGCCCATGCCACAGCCGGCCGTGCCCAGTGGTGCCAGCCCGGGGCCCATGCCACAGCCGGCCGTGCCCGGCGGTGCCGGCCCGGGGCCCACATCACTGAGATGAGCAGGACTCTGCACATACACCTCTGCCCCCCATGAATGGTGCCAGCTCCAGCCCTGGGGCCGGGCTGGTTGCCGTGGCTGGGAAGGGACCTGGCCCTGAGTGGCACCTCCGGACACTGCCCTGCCCCGGCGTGGCACGGCCTCAGAGCTCGCTGGTGATGGGACCCTCCTCCATGCTGCAGGGAGAAGCCCCCTGGCTGCTAGGCTGCTCCCAGCCCCCAATCCCCCGTCCTGCTGCCAGGGGGGAACAGACAGATGGGAAACGCCCCCCGGCTGTGGAAACCGCTGGGGGCCGGGGGGTGCCAGGCCTTGGCAGCTGTGAGTGGGGTTGATGTTGCTGTCGCTGTGGCACCGCTGTGTTCACACCTGGGCACTGCGGGTCCCAGCCAGCGCACCGCCCCCACCCCCGCGGTGCATCAGCGCACAGGGCGGGGGGCCCTCAGCTGTGCCTTGGTCCGAACCCCCAGCAGCAGCAGCAGCAGCAGCTCTGCTCCAACTTGCCTTACGCTGCCGCTCCCAGCAAGGGCCAGGCCCCCGTTCTGTCTGCACTGGCGCCTGCTGCCCCCTCGGGCGGGCATCGCCCCCTGCTGGGCACCGAGCAGGGGCTGCTCTTCGCTCTCACCCCCAGGGAGGGCCGGTGAGGAGGGGGCGCTCAGCGAGGGGCTCTGCGCCTGCCCCCCTGGAATCGGCTGCTGGGCCGGTGGCCTGCACTGGGGTGCGGATCTCTCCTGGGGGGCTCCATGCAGAGAGCCACGTGGGCCACGCCAGCCCCGGCACAGTCGGTGGCTGCCAGGCTCTCGGTTCTCCCGCTGCCTCGGGGGGAAGCAGCGATAGGGCAAAGCTGAGATGCCTCTGTCACAGCCTCACAGATCGTGCCCACTCGTGGCCCTGTGCGGTCCGTGGGGGGTGCCCCTTTCAGTGCAACAGCCCTTCTCAGGGGGCCACTCTCTCTCGGGGTCAGGCCCCTCCACCTCCTGGAGCTGCACCTCTCTGAGCCTTGGCACGTCTGTCTCTGCCGTGGGCCCCTCAGGGAGTCCCCTCGCTCTGGACCCCCCGGGCCTCCTCACCCCCGAAGGGGTTGATGCCCCCTGCTCTCTAGCCCGGAGCGACTCGGCCAGCGTAACACAGGAGGGTTTATTGAGCGTTGAACCCAGCACAGGAAACTCTCCGGGCCTCAGGCCTGGCCTCCTTCAGCCCAGCACATCCCAGTCCCCCTGCAGCCAGGGGGGCTCTGCTGCTCCCCATCTCCAGCCCCGAGCCCCCCTGCTTCCCAGCTGGGCCTCCGATACCCCCGGCCCCAAGCCCCCTCTGTCCGTTGGCTTCTCTCCAGGTGAACCGGGTCGCCTGGGACTCCACCCCTCTCTTCTGGCCCCTCGGGCTGGAACCGGCTGGTCAGGTCACCAGGGTCCTCTCTCTGCAGCCCATTGTCCTCCCACTGACCAGAACCGGCTGTGTCTCCTGAGCCGGGTCACCAGTCGCTGGGGTCTCCATCCTCCAGGCCATCGGCCGGGATCCCGAGTCCCTCTCCGATCCTCTGTACCAACAAACTCCCTCTCCCCTCCCCTCGTTAAACCCGTAACACCCGGGACACTGAGTCCCACCCCCTCTGCCTGCAACGCACTGGAAAAGACAGAAAAACCAAGAAACCCCCCCACACTTTGTCACAGCCTGTCCCAGGGTGGGGGAGCGGCAAAGGCACCACGGACGTCTGTCAGCGCGAAGCCCCAGCCGGATCTGCCGGCTAATTACCGCCGTGGCGAGCGTGTTAGTTTAAGCCGCGCACATCAATCTGCTCATTAGTCGTGGTGCTTTGTGCTCCAGGGTCCCTCCCCTCTCGGCGGCTCGGCTGGCTGCTCGTCTGGGCCTGGAGCAGCCAGGGGAGGGGCTGTGCTGGGGGATCTGAGCAGGGCCGGGGTTCGGGCTGAACCTCCGGAGCCCACGGGGGGTCTGTCCCCAGTCGGGGTCTCTCTCGGTCCCATCGGCCTGCTCCCGTCTGTTGGGGGGGCTGGTTCTCACCCGTGTTCCCTGCCTGCCAGGTACCGGGCCCGCGTGGAGAAGGTGGAGTCGCCAGCCAGGGTGCACATCTTCTACATCGACTACGGCAACGTGAGTTCCTGGCCCCGCCGTGGGGGCACCGCTACCAGCTGGGCAGCCGCGGGCATGTTCACCACCCCAGCCGGCCCGGCTAAGCAGAGCCAGCGGCAGGGCCGCTTGCCTCCAGCCCGGCCAGACCTGGGCACTTTGAGATCCGCAGCGCAGAGCCGTGCCCAGGAGGCTCCGGCATGGCCCGTTCAGCCCCAGCCGGGGGGCACCGAAGCTTGGCTTGCCTGCGTTCATTGCGCAATGGCCAGGCTGAGTCCTGCTTCCGGCGGCTGTGTCGGGCCTGGGGGCCACGGGGAATCTGGGCCCGGCGGCTCCTCCCCAGCAACCACCGGAGGGCTATGGGGCTGGCTGTCAGCAGCGTGCTGAGGAAGGGCCAGGCCCCGGCGATGCGGGCACGGGAATCACACGGGTCCAGCACAGATGGTCAGGGACCTGCCCATCCACCTGGCCCCCCAGCGCTGAGATCTGCGGGGGGCCGGGGGGCAAAGCAGCCTGGTCTCCCGGCCCCCACCCTGCTGTGTCGCCCGGGGCAGGCGCAGCGTGGCTGGTCCCCTCACTGCCACACCCGGGTGCCCGGCATGCTCCACGGGCGCAGTTCTCACGGGGGCTGAGCGCCTCTGGCCCTGCCACGCCACGCAGCGGGAGAGCGCCCCCCGACCCACTGTCCCTTTCATCTGCAGAAGGAGACCCTGCCCTCCACGCGCCTGGGCACCCTGCCGCCTGCCTTCAGCACCCGCAGCCTGCCCGCCCAGGCCATCGAGTACCAGTTTGCCTTCATCCAGGTGCCACAGGATGTAAGTAAGGGAGGCGGGGCAGGGGCAGGGCTCCCCATAGGGTGGGGGCTCCCTGTAGGGGCAGGGCCTGGACCCAGCCTGCCCAGCGCCCCACAGCGGGCAAAATGCATCTCTTCCTGACTCCAGGGAGAGGCCGATGGTGTCAGCCGTTCTCTCCGCGTGTCCATCCGTCCCTCCCCCTCTCTGTCCGGCCTGGCCCCCCCCCCCGGGCACGCTCCGTGCCGCCCCATGCGCCCAGCTCAGGGCCAGCTCCCCGCACGGCTCTGGCCACGCGCTGCCCATGCCCAGCCCGTGGCGACGGTCTCTCTCTCTCTCTCTCTCCCGGCCCCGCCAGGACGACGCCCGCGCCGACGCGGTGGACAGCGTGGTGCGGGACATCCAGAACACCCAGTGCCTGCTGAACGTGGAGCACCTCGGGCCCAGCTGCCCCCACGTCACCCTGCAGTTCGCCGACTCCAAGGGCGACGTGGGGCTGGGGCTGGTCAAGGAGGGGCTGGTCATGGTGGAGGCGCGGAAGGAGAAGCAGTTCCAGAAAGTGGTACGTGAGCCCCTCCCCCGCGGAGCGGGAGCAGGGTGGGGAGGGGGCCATGGGCTTGGCCTGTGGCTCTGGCCTGATGGGGGCTGGGGGTGCAGCTGCTGAGGTGTCCCTATGTGCCATGGGGATTTGGGGGGAGGGGGCACAGGGGGTGTGGGGAAACAGGTGCCAAGGGCCTCGTGGGAGTCCCGCTGCCTGCCCCCCTTCGCCCCAGGCTGGCGTCGCTGGGGGTCAGAGGGAGGCCGTCCCGTGTGCTCCGTGCCCAGGGGGCGGGGCGTGCAGGGGCACTGAGGTGGCGCTTGCTCGTGCCAGGGCTCACAGATCGATGCTCTGGGTCCCGTGGAGCCGTTTGATTCCCCGGCGGCTTGGCTGGTGGCGCCGTCTCTGCACCCTGGCAGGGGGATGGACCCCACCCTACTGCAGCCCCCAGGCGCAGGCCAGGCTGCAGTCACTGCCCCGGCAGTGGGGGGCCAGCAGGGACCCCGAGAGGTGCAGCACCCAGTGACCCTGGGCCAGCCTCACTCCTGAGATCCGACCCAAACCTGCCTTGCTGCAGAGTAACCCGTCGCTTCTTGTCCAGGACCGGACCATTCCTGGCTCTTGGTGGGCAGTGAGGACTAGTGGTTGGAGCAGACGGCCTGGGATTCAGCACTCCTGGATTCTAGCCCCACCCTTTGTGGCCTTGGAATGGTCCCGTCCCTGCTCTGTGCCTCAGTTTCCCCAGCTGTAGCATGACCCCCCCTTTGCCAAGCGCTTTGAGCCCGCAGTGACAAGGTGCCCTCGGCCAGTGGGTTCCCAACGCAGGGCCCCCCCCAGGCCCCGGGGCTCCACGCTGGGTTATGTGCGGGTCCGTCCCTAGAGCCAGGGCAGCTTAACAGAGACCCCGGGTTGCTCTCGAAATGGCATCCGGTGCACAGCGCACGGTGCACAGCGCACGCCAGGTCGCTGGTGGGGGTGGGGGGCCGGTGGTACCGGAACAGACGGGCCTGGGGCATTGTCAGCTCCTTGGCCATAAAGAGCCGGGAAACCTGCCCCCCCACACACACACACACGCTCACCTGGGGGGCGACGGGAATTGTCTGGCTCAGGCCCCCCATGCTCTGTGTCCTGTGACCTGACCCAGCGGGCGATTGGGGATGTGGCTCGGGGGGGGGGGCCCAGCGGGCGATTTGGGACGTGGCTCGGGGGGGGGCCCAGCGGGCGATTGGGGACGTGGCTCGGGGGGGGGCCCAGCGGGCTATTGGGGACGTGGCTCGGGGGGGAGCAGGCGATTTGGGACGTGGCTCGGGGGGGGGAAGCAGGCGATTGGGGACGTGGCTTGGGGGGGCCCAGCGGGAGGGACACATCCCCATCCCCCATGACGGCCTTTGTCTGGTGCAGATCACCGAGTACCTGAACGCGCAGGAGCTGGCCAAGACCAACCGGGTGAGTGCAGCTCGGGCCCCGCAGCGGCCTGTCCCCCAGCCCCAGGGGAGCGGGGCCGGGGCCGGTTGGGGTGGTGTCAGGTTTGGGGAGGAGTGGGGGTGGGGAATAGCCTGGCAGGGGGCTGTGGGGCAGGGCGGAGGGGAGCAGGAGGCCCCGCCATGGCTCTCACCTCGGCCCTTCTCCCCTGCAGCTGAACCTGTGGCGTTACGGCGACTTCCGGGCCGACGATGCGGATGAATTCGGCTACAGCCGCTAGGGGAGGCCCCGGGCTCCGGCCCCACCCAGCCACCACGCCGCCGTCTCTGTTCGTCTCCTCCCCGAGCCCCCAGCCGCTGCATCACCACAGCGCCAGGGCACCGCGCTGGGCCCACACCGTCCCCCTTCGCCTCGGCTCCACAACCCGGGCAGCGAGCCGCTGGGGGTGGCCCTGTGCCCCGGGGGGGTGGGGGCAGGCGGCTCTTGGCCCCCCCCGCCCCAGTCCGACCGACGGGGGATCTGCCCTTGCCGCTGGCCCGCGCGGAGCCGGCTCTGGCCTGTATTTAAAGCTTCGGAGGCCCAATAAAGTAGTCGAGTGCTGCACTGTGCTGTCTCCTTGCGGCCAGGGCCCGCCGGTGTGGGAAGGATCCGGGGGCCCATTTCCGGTTCCCCACCCCTGCCCGAAGCGGGGGGCTGGGCCCTCCCCTGCCAGCCCAGCTCTGCTGGTGCAGCCCAGCCGGCCTTGTCCGCAGGATGCACAGCACATCTGTGAGCAGCCGGGGCTGGAACCCAGGAGTCCGGGGGAGAAAGGCCCCCGAGCTGGGAAATTCCAGGCTTACACCAGTTCGGGGGGAGGTGGAGGGGTCAGGTCCTGTGTGGACTCGGGGGGATCCCAGCTGTGATGTGGGGCAGGGCTCTAAGACTGACTCCCCATTTCTCCTGCCCTCCCCTTGTGCCATGGCCCTGCACCCATCCCTCCCTGTCCATTGGGGTCCCCCCAGTTCAACTCGCTCGATGGGGAGTTGTCCCGGGGAGCCCCTGCGGGGAGGAGCGTGGCCTTATTCAGGGCAGTGGCTGCTCTGAGGGGAGGGTTCCCTTGCCCCCCCCAGGGGTGGCTGTGCCACACACCGGGAGAACAGAGCCAAGGGGAGCCCGAGCCCTTTGCTGCCTCCTGCGGCTGACTCAGCCCTGGGCTGCCCCTTGGACTAGTCACAGGGCCAGGACGGACGAGAGAACTAGTCCAGCCCCTGCCGTGTTCTCCTGAAACGCCGCCCCCCTTCCTCCCTGAGCGCCTTGATCCCACGCAGGAGCCTTAACCCCGCCTGTGTCCCCCGCTGTCACGGAGTGTGGGGGAGTCAGGCCCTGCACCCCCGGGCTCCCTGCCGATTCACCAGGACTCTCAGCCAGCCAGTAAAGCAGAAGGTTTATTTAGGCGACAGGAACACAGTCCAGGACAGGGTCTTGCAGGCACAGATAACAGGATCCCCCCGTTAGGTCCATCTTGGGGCCCCAGGAGCCCCACAGCCCCCATTGGGGAACCAGAGCCCCGTCTGTGCTTCCCTTCCTTCCCCAGCCAGCTCCGTTCTGCCCAACCCCCTCCGGCCCCTCCTCTCTGCTCAGCTTCTTTCCTGGGCCAGGAGTGCACCTGACCCCTTTGTCTCCAACACCTTTAGATGCACCTTTGCAGGGAGGGGCCCGGCCATCAGTTGCTAGGAGACAGAGTGTCAGGCATTCGGTTGCGCCGGCCTTCTGCTTTGCTAGATACTTAGAGGCCTGCACCCAGCACTCCCAGCCCCCAGTACGAACAGTCCCACTCCGTCACACCCGCTTTGCACCCTAGTGCCAGGCACCCCCCCACCATCACCTGGCCTCAAGCCTCACGACCCCCCTGGCCCTCCCAGCCTGCCCCTTGCCTGCAGCACCAGCCTGCCACGAGTTATGACCCGGTAATTACAGGCCTGTCGATCCCGGGCACGGAAGTGGAGCGGCTGGTACAGGACTCGCTGAATAGAGACTCACGGGAGGGTGGTGCAATGACTGCAGATCAGTCTGGGGTTATGGGGCTGGAGCTGGGCAGTGTTCTTTGGAGGGGTTACGCGGGTGGTAGCTGCCGGGGAGAGGTGTGAGTCTGGTGCAGTGTCTGACTTGCTACTGCACGACAGTTTGAGTAGGAAGCTAGACTGATAAAGGACCCTGGCCCGGGTTAAGTGCTGGCTGACGGTCTCACGATGCAAAGCTTAGGGAATCCTCATCAGCAAGCGGGGTTGGTTCTTGGCCCTGTGCTAGGTAACAATTTTATCAATGATCTGGAAGAAAACATCAACTCGTCACTGGTAAAGTCGGCAGACGACACACCAATGGGAGGAGTGGTGATTGGTGAGGAGCCGGGTCACCGCTACCGCGCGATCCGCATTGCTTGGTGCACAAGCACCTGCCTGTTCCAATGTCAGTGTGTGCATCTAGGAACTCCCCGTGCAGCCACGCTTACAGGCCGGGGGACTCTGGAAAAGATTTGGGGGGGCATGGTGGGTAATGAGCTGAACCGGAGCTCCCAGCGTCAGGCTGTGGCCAAAAGGGCTGATGTGATCCTGGGAGGCATGAACGGGCATCTCAGGTAGGAGCAGAGAGGTGATTTTACTTCTACACTTGGCACTGGTGGGCCCGCTGCTCGGATCCTGTGTCCAGCTCTGGTGTCCATGAGTCGAGAAGGATGTTGATAAATGAGAGGGTTCAGCAAAGAGCCATGAGACTGATGACAGGATTAGAAAACCTCCCTTATAGTGATAGATTCAAACATCAGAACGGCCGTCCTGGGTCAGACCAAAGGTGCATCCAGCCCAGTGTCCTGTCTGCCGACAGTGGCCAATGCCAGGTGCCCCAGAGGGAATGAACAGAACAGGGAATCATCAAGTGATCCATCCCCTGTCGCCCATTCCCAGCTTCTGGCAAACAGGCTAGAGACACCACCCCTGCCCATCCTGGCTAATCGCCATTGATGGACCTGTCCTCCAGGAACTTCTCTAGTTCTTTTTTGAACCCTGTTATGGTCTTGGCCTTCACAACATCCTCTGGCGAGGAGTTCCACAGGTTAACTGCGTTGTGTGAAGAAATACTGCCTTTGGTTTGTTTTAAACCTGCTGCCTGTTAATTTCATTGGGTGACCCCTAGTTCTTGTGTTATGAGAAGGAGTAAATTACACTTCCTTATCCACTGTCTCCACACCACTCATGATTTCATAGACCTCGATCATATCCCACCTTCGTCGTCTCTTTTCCAAGCTATTTAGTTTAGCAAAGAGCAGGTTCAGGGGTGACTCAATCAGTCTGTAAGTCCCTACATGGGGACAGACATTGGAGCAGAATTGCTCTTCAGTCAGGCAGCCACGGGTCTAAAAAGATCCAATGGCTGGATGTTTAATTCAGACTCAGACTGAGGTACACACACTAACCATCCAATGGCACAATGTGCCCGGGGGGCGGGGGAGTGGATTCTCCGTCGCTGGCAAGTGGATATGAGCGAGCCGCTCCCCCAGCGTGTTGTGGAGCTGCCCCGTTGCTCTTCAGCCATTTTTTCCGAAAATGGACCTGTTTAATGCCGCTGTCCCCCCGCCATTTATCGCCCCGGAGGAGGGGCCCGAGTCTGAGACACTGAGCCGCTGGCATCCTCTGAAACCTTTTTACCAGAGACCATTTAAACCCAGCGTCGCTCGTAACTTTAGTCGCAGGCTGTGACGGAGCGATTCTGGCGGGACCCAACTGAGAGTGCCAAATCAGGACCAATTGCTTAAACTGGGCAGTCACAGCCCTAGGCTGGGGTTTTTCCACCTCTAAGGCAAACCAAACCAGCCAGACAAAAGGGACTTTGGTCTCACCCCACTGGCTAACCACAAGTCACACAAGCAATTTCCTTAGACACTCCAGTCTCCCAGTATCACCACCAGTGCACTCGTCCTGGGGATGAATGGTTATGAAAACCAACACCCCAATAAAAGAAAAAGGTTCCCTCAATCCCAAAGGACCAAGCCCCAGACCCAGGTCAATATACACATCAGATCTTACCCACAAATCACGCTGTTGCCAATCCTTTAGAATCTAAAATCTAAAGGTTTATTTACAAAGGGAAAAAGGTAGAGGTGAGAGGTATAATTGGTTAACTGGAATCAATTACATACAGTAATGGCAAAGTTCTTAGTTCAGGCTTGCAGCAGTGCTGGAGTAAACTGCAGGTTCAGATTAAGTCTCTGGAACATCCCCCGCTGGGATGGGTCAACAGTCCTTCGTGCAGAGCTTCAGTTTGTAGCAAAGTCCTTCCAGAGGTCAGAAGCAGGATTGAAGACAAGATGGAGATGATGCATCAGCCTTATATAGACTTTTCCAGGTGTAAGAATCCCTTTGTCCTCACGGTGGAAACTTACAGCAAAAAATATGGAGTCTGGAGTCACATGGGCCAGTCCCTGCATACTCTGCTGAGTCACAAGGCGTGTCTGCCTTCTCTCCATGGGTCAATTGTGTAGCTGATGGCCCTTTAATGGGCCATCAAGCCAGCTATGCCGGGCTAACATCAGCTTTGTCTGGGACACTTCCCAGAGGCAGAGCATAATACAAAATACAGACAGTACAGAGCCAATACTTATACTTAAACTACAAAATGATACACAGACATACAGACAGCATAATCATAACCAGCAACCCAGAACCTGGTCTTAGACACCTTATATGACCCCCTTTCTTAGGATTTGGTGCCACCACAGGACCTTGGTTGCAACCCATGTTCTATATGGTTCCCATTTATATCAATAACGTCACACCCCCAACGCAAAATTGATGCAGGAAGGGATGACAAAACATCGCTGACTGCATCCCAAGAGCCCCCTTTCCTTGGGTCTGTCTCACTACAGCTAGTGTTGGGCTAGAGGCCATACCAGTGTATAACCGAAATGGTTTATCAAAGTCATGTTCAATAACATGAATGGATCTCTTTACAAACTTAAGGTATAACTTGATTAGCTTTTGCAGCATGGTTCCTGTATGTTTCATGTGATCTTGCCAAGAGCTAAAGAAAACAGCTACTTTATCCATACCAGCTTTGGCCAATGTTTTGAACCCAATTAACATTAAACCAATGTAGATATTGACGTTGTTCATAGTACAGGACTCTTGGCATTTAGCCATGAAAGCAATATGGTAGTGTGCCTCAGTTTCCCCTTTCACACAGCCCATCAGATCTGGAATGTATTTTCCCCTGTGAAAAGTTCCAACACTGTTTACAGGCATTAACTGTGAAACATCAGTATAGCAAGGCCCTTTAACATAAAGTGTGTTTTCATGTATTCCTTCCAACATGTTCAAGGGATTTTCCAAAAGATTAGGCACATTGTACATTGTTACAGTTCTTGGCAATAGCAACACATTAGTTACAAAAATTAGCATTAGCAATAACAACAAATTCATTGCAAGTGTCCATTTACAATTATGTTTGTCATGCCCCACCCTTGGCTCAATACCATTGGAGTTTGGGCATTTTAGGGTTAACCTGTGGCTTCCTTTTGCAAAAATCAGTTCTCTCTTTCCTCCTTGTCCTGCAGGATTAAACCCTGATTTCTCTTGCTTAACAGAATTCACTGGCTGATGGGGTGGGCCCTCTGTGCTAACAGCTATTAGCAAGTCTTTCTTCTCCCTGCCAGCCAAGTAATTCGCATCAACACAGACACTAGCTTTTAACTCCTTAGCTGCTATAGATTCCAAGGCTGGACTTTGTCTTACAGAGATACCACACCAATTCAAAGGGTCTGAGGGTGAGAGCTGGCTTGCTCTCCCCTGCCTCCTCAAGCATTCAGCCATAAAACTGTTCTGCTTTGAAACACCAGTAACTGAATCTGTCCTCAGATCCTGAAGCACAGACTGCTCACTTACAGATTCAGCATGGAGACATGCCTGTCCCAACACCATTGTCTCCCCAACAAGCTGGCCACACACAGCCAGGTGGTTATAGGGCTGCTTAACTTCCTTAACAGCTTCTACTCCACCTGAGACCTTTTCAAAGCTGCCCACACTGGATCTCTCAAAAGGAAAGTCAGTGGATCCATTCACAACAGAAAATTTCTGGCTGTTAGGAACTGAAACTTTCTTGATTAAATCACTTTTACACCCTTCAGTTGCAGTACACTGCTTGCACAGGCTACCATGAGGATTTCTTTCCCTAGGAGCTTCTCTAAGCATCAATTCACCCCTCACAGAAATTCTGCCCTTCCCCTCTTCACCTAGGGCTTGCTCTAAAGGAACACTTCCCTGAGCAACCACAGATGCTTTCTGGGTCTCACTTACATTCAGAATCACCTTCGGCCCAACAGGCGGATTTCTACACAATCCCCTTTTAGGCATACCTACAGACTTTCTAGATAACAGGTCAGAAGCACTCTCCTTCCCTTGGCCATGAACAAGTTCAGGAATCTTTTCCTTCTTGCTACAAGTTGTCAAACTGTCAGTAGGTAACACAATTAAATCACCTTCATGCTCTCCTTGTGCCCTGGCTAGGGTATCACCCTGATCAGACAGAGTTGCAACACCCTTTTCCAACCACACATTAGCAACTGGCAAACTACAAGCACCAGAATTGTCTGTTCTCTGGGATTTTGCTAAGACGCTAACTGGATGCAACCTAGTCACAGTGCCATTCTCCCCAGCAGACACAAACTCAGGACCATTCCCTTCCTGGGCTTTAGCTGTATTTACAACCAACTTCGAGACAACTGAATCACCCTCAACCATCACAGGCCGACAGGCACCTTCTGTCTCCTTCACAGACACAGAAGAGCCGGAGACACATTCTCCTTCACCAGACACACAGCTTGGGATTTCACTTCCCTTGTCCCAGCACACAGGGCTGTTCACAGACAACTGCTTGGAGACTGGGGTAGCTTCCTTCATAGGCAAGTCAATACCCCTGCCAGACACAGGCACATTCCCTTCACTGTCACATTTCTCCACACAGGAAACAGGTAAGGGATATGGACACTCATCTTCCACTATCCCTCCCTTCCCAAACTGCTGATTAGACAAAGCCATCAGCTCACAAGGCTGCCTAGGCTCCTCCAAACTTTCCCTACCAGGCACATTGCCTCTTCCAACAGATAAGCTGCTGCTTTTTTCACTACACTGAGCTACTTTTAGCAAATCACAGTTACCCATTTCAGGTTTACTTCTACAAGCTGCACTAGCCACCAATCCATTACCCATTACAAATTTACCCTTTCCTTCCTCAGTTAGGGCTTTAACCTGACCATCTACTTTAATCTGCTCCTGAGAAACATTTTCCTCACCAATGAGATCTTTCTGCTCTTGATCTAACTCCAGATTCACTTCTGAGACATCAGACAGACATTCAGAAACTTCATTCCCAGACACACTGCTTCTTGGCACAGACAAACAGCTATTTCCCACCAGGTTAGAATCCCCCTCTCCCCAGCCATAGCAAAACGGGTTAAACACAGAAAACTGCCCAGAGTAATACCACATATCAACACAGTTATAAACTGGATTTTCCAGAGGATACAGTCTCTGCCGTTCTTCCACTGCTTTTTTGGCTTGGAGCTGGAGTCTAGCAGTTTCTTGTTGCATCTTGTGAGTCTCCTGTTGTATTTTGTGAGTCTCCTCCTCAGCAGCCAGCAGCTCCAGACGTCCCTTACGAGCTTTTTCTTCTCTCTTAGCAGCCTCTCTCTTTCTCTCAGCCGCCTCTTTCTCCAGCCGGGCCAAGACTTGCTTCTCTTCCATTCGAATTTTTGCCAGTTCTTGCTCATAATCAAACCGCAGGCTGTCTCTCAAGGCTTGCAGTTTCCTTGCTTTTCCTGATGCTTTCTGTCTCATGGTCACTGATCTTTAACCAACCAAACTCTCAATCCCAAAGTTAAAATTTGGATAGCGTGGGGTTCTGACCCAAAGCTTAATTGACCTGGTTCTGTGGATCCTAGCACGACTACGCCACTGTGACGGAGCGATTCTGGCGGGACCCAACTGAGAGTGCCAAATCAGGACCAATTGCTCAAACAGGGCAGTCACAGCCCTAGGCTGGGGTTTCTCCACCCCTAAGGCAAACCAAACCAGCCAGACAAAAGGGACTTTGGTCTCACCCCACTGGCTAACCACAAGTCACACAAGCAATTTCCTTAGACACTCCAGTCTCCCAGCATCACCACCAGTGCACTCGTCCTGGGGATGAATGGTTATGAAAACCAACACCCCAATAAAAGAAAAAGGTTCCCTCAATCCCAAAGGACCAAGCCCCAGACCCAGGTCAATATACACATCAGATCTTACCCACAAATCACGCTGTTGCCAATCCTTTAGAATCTAAAATCTAAAGGTTTATTTACAAAGGGAAAAAGGTAGAGGTGAGAGGTATAATTGGTTAAATGGAATCAATTACATACAGTAATGGCAAAGTTCTTAGTTCAGGCTTGCAGCAGTGCTGGAGTAAACTGCAGGTTCAGATTAAGTCTCTGGAACATCCCCCGCTGGGATGGGTCAACAGTCCTTCGTGCAGAGCTTCAGTTTGTAGCAAAGTCCTTCCAGAGGTCAGAAGCAGGATTGAAGACAAGATGGAGATGATGCATCAGCCTTATATAGACTTTTCCAGGTGTAAGAATCCCTTTGTCCTCACGGTGGAAATTTACAGCAAAAAATATGGAGTCTGGAGTCACATGGGCCAGTCCCTGCATACTCTGCTGAGTCACAAGGCGTGTCTGCCTTCTCTCCATGGGTCAATTGTGTAGCCGATGGCCCTTAATGGGCCATCAAGCCAGCTATGCCGGGCTAACATCAGCTTTGTCTGGGACACTTCCCAGAGGCAGAGCATAATACAAAATATAGACAGTATAGAGCCAATACTTATACTTAAACTACAAAATGATACACAGACATACAGACAGCATAATCATAACCAGCAACCCAGAACCTGGTCTTAGACACCTTATATGACCCCCTTTCTTAGGATTTGGTGCCACCACAGGACCTTGGTTGCAACCCATGTTCTATATGGTTCCCATTTATATCAATAATGTCACACAGGCACAGTGTGAAAACCCTTGTAGCACTTTACCCAGGAGCCTGGGGAGCGGAGCCGCCATTTTCCAGTCCCCAGGGCTGTTCTGGGCACTGCCGAGCCTTTAGCTACCTGTCAGTCCAGCCGGTTACCTTGTCCCTAGGACACGGTTTGTCCCAGCCGTGCGATCGGGCCTCGGAGGGGGCGGCTTGGGGCCTGAGGCTCCTGTAGCTGCATCGCCAGCACCACGTGCACATGCTCCTTCGCCTCACACGGCCGCTTCCGCAGCGCCGTGGCTTGCTGGGGTGCTGGCTCTGCCTCCAGCTCCGGTGCGCCCAGTCCTTTTCCACGCGCCGCGTCTCCACACCGCAGGGCTGCTTTGCTGGGCGACAGGCTAGGCTGGTCTGCTGAGCAGCCCTTGGGGTGGAGCTTTTGGCCATCTGGCCGCCTCACCCGGCTTATGCTTCCTTTCGTTCCATTTCCTTACCCGAAAGGAACAAGCTGTAACCTCGTCAGGTCCCAGCCTCCGCGCTTACAACCCAGTTTGCAAGCGCTTGGTGTTGGAGCCGCAGCTAACCAGCAAACTGTGCAAACTCACCCGGTTTTTGGGGTACCCAGGACGTGAGTCACCTTGTTACCCCCAGCTCCTGCCCCCACCAGCCTGTTAGCCCCTCCCTCCCACAGCTTCTCTGGGCTAGGCCAGCCCTTACTTTGCCTGGCAGGTTAACGGTCAGTGCACCCCTGTGATATCCAGCCCCTGCCTGGCTGCTCGCAGACGTACCAGGCACGCGGTTCCTGAAGGAACGGGATGGTATTTCTCAAGTAAGGTAAATGGTGGATTCTCTCTGACCTGAAGTCTTTAAATCAAGCTCTGAGGACGGCAGTAGCTCAGCCAGAGGTTACGGGACGGGGTGGGCGAGGTTCTGTGGCCTGCGACGTGCGGGAGCTCAGACTAGATGATCAGAAAAGCTCCTTCTGGCCCTCAGGTCTGAGTCTATAGACACAGCTTGTAAGATTCAGGTCAGGGCCTGCACTTGGCTTCACACCACAGCACTGAGATCTAGTTATAGTGAAAACAGGGATACGGTTGTTATCAAAGACTCACGTTACAGTGAGTATTGGAAACAAAAAGTTGCATGTAAACCCAAATCATCACGTGCTTGCTGGAGCCTAACTTTAACTGCAAGTTAACAGCCCAGCGAACGAAGTTTCTCTGACTGTCACGGGGGGTGATGGGTTCAGGGGCGGTTGCCCCCTCTGCTGTGGTTGTGACATCTGGTGCTAAGGATTCCCAGAGCCGTCCTTGCCTTCGGGCAGCCAGGCCTGGGAGTGAGTGTCCACAGCAGTAGCGCCTAGGGGGAGGGGAGGGGAGGGGAACCCGGGCCCACCCTACTCCCTTGGGTTCCCATGCTGGGTCCTGTGAAACCAGTTATCTTCATGCAGGGCTCCGGGCCATTCCCTGGGTCACCTCCTACCCTTGGGGCTGCTTCGGGCAGCTCCTCAGCTGGCAGCGGCTTGGCATCCCCGTGGTCAACTGGTTCTCCGCGGGGCGTCAGGGTCCACGGCTGCAGCTGTCTGGAGTCTCAGTGGTGCCTCGGCGGGAGCCCACGGTGCACATCTCGTCTCCTCCTCGGCCAGCCCAGACGAGCTGCTGCCCTCCACCGGGAGCATGCCCGGCAAGGGGGCCTGGCCCAAAGTTAACGCCTGCCTGCCCAGTGTGGGGCTGGTACACCCATCACACGCACTCCACGTTCAGTGTTCTCAACCAAGGCTGGCTGAGACCCCATTTTCATGGCGGCTGTGACAAAGTGCGAATGTTCGTGCTGGGTTCTGTGACTGCTGAGTGGGGAGCATTGACCTGGGAAGGTTGCAGGGGAGTTTTGCTGGGACTGGCTGCACTGGGGAAGGGAGGACACCTGAGCATGTAACCTGAGAACCAGGATGGGGGGGGGGGTTTGGAGACCAGGTGCCACCTCTGCCCGGGACACTGGACAAAGGCCGGGGGAGGAGCCGGAGCGAGGCTGAGTGAGAGGCTGGGGGGCAGGGCTGGCTCCAGGCCCCAGCATGCCAAGCGCGCGCTTGGGGCGGCATGCTGCGGGGGGCGCTCTGTCGGTCGCCGGCAGGGCGGCAGGCGGCTCCGGTGGACCTCCCGCAGGCGTCCCTGCGGAGGGTCCGCTGGTCCCGCGGCTTCGGTGGAGCACACCTGCGGGAGGTCCACCGGAGCCGCGGGACTGGCGTGCTGCCGTGCTTGGGGTGGCGAAATGGCTAGAGCCGCCCCTGCTGGGGGGAGTTTCAGTTTTGGATCTGGCTGGGAAATGGAGAGGGGCACCCCGATGGGGCTGTGGCGTCCCTGGGGGCCCCAGATGGACCTAACTAAGGGAGATCTTGTCTGTGCCTGCAAGCCCTGCTTGGGACTGTGCTCCTGTCATCTAGATAAACCTTCTGCTTTACTGGCTGGCTGAGAGTCCTGCTGAATCGCAGGAAGCCGGAGGTGCAGAGCCCCAACTCCCCCACACTCTGTGACAGAGGCAAATGCGCTGTCGGGTGATATCCTAAGTGCAGGGTTAGGGGTGTCTTCTAGGAACCCCCACCCCCTGACTTCATTGTCTTGGCACACAGAGACGGGATAACCTTGTTCTTTCCCTGGTCTCCTTTCCTGTTGACTTCACATCTCTTCGTTACCATTTGACGTTGTGTGGGAATGGGCATCCGCTGTGTTAGCTCACAATGTGTCATGGACCCCCGCGTGGGAGTACAGTCCCTCACCTCCTGGCTGTCCCCTTTGCTGGTGCCTCACCCCCTGATAGCGACAGATTGTCGGGGTGGACGGGTGTAACGCCTTACCCAGCATCTGTCTCACAACCACATTAATGACCAGTGTGACTCCAGCCCCGATGTTCTCTGGGGAGCTAGAAATGTGCACCCCAGAACCATGAGATTTGTGACCCTTCTCAGTTGGCCTTTTGGGTTTTGGGGTCACACAGGCCTGGTAGTGCCCGTAGCCCAGCCAGCTCTGGGGTTGGGGGTGGCGGATGCCAGCAGTGCCATGGAAACACAGCAGTGCTGGTGGTGAAGAAAGTCTCATGGGTTGAAGGGAATCAGGAGCCATCTGGGTGGGAGGAGGTTGATGCTGGGATTTCGGCTTTTCCCACACACACCTGGGACCTCGCTGTGAGGGGAATGCCCCCCCCCAGCTCTGCCTGCGTATCTGGTACTGACTGCACCCAGGGTGCAGCCCCCGAGCGTGACTATGGTCCCCAGCTCCCTGAGCTCATCACCATGATGACGAGTCATTGGACAAGCTCCCCAGAGTCCCAGCCCTACCCAGGTGGGTGAGGGAGTGGGGGGTGGTGTCCATGGCTCTGTTTACCCTTTGCCTCCCTGCTGGGTCTGAAGGAACCATTTTTGAGCCCCAGCTCCCGGAGTCAGGGGATTTCAATCTTCATTTAAAAAAAAAAGTCTTTTCATTTGTGAGAAAAGCTGGAAAAATGTGACCTGGGTGTGACCGATGCAGGAATGCTGCCTGAGTCTGCAGCGAGCCTGAGCCCACTGCTCTGAGAGGGGGATGCTGCCCTGTACATCTCCATGTGGCTTTTAACGCCCAGTCCCCACTGTTCTTGGGGACCCTGCCAGCCCCACTCCTGCAGGCTCCCCCCCCCAAGCCACCCAAGCTGCTGGGGGGCAGGGACAGGGCAGGGAAGGGAGTGCAGGGAAGGAGTAAGGGTGGGGACACCAGCAGGGCTGTGAGGTCTGGGTTATGTCCCTCAGTCGCAGCACGGTACCACAAGGGGTATTATGGGGGCTGCCCCCCCCAACATCAGGCCCTGGGCATTGCTGGACATGGGATACTTTATCCATAGGCTGCTGGCACCACCGTCTGGGTGCCCCTTCCCCAGCCCCACCTCAGCCCCCTCCAGGAGTCAGGCCACGCTGGTTAGCCCCTGTTACAGCTGGGGAAACTGAGGCAGTAGATGGTGGCGGCAGAGCCAGGTGTCTAACCCAGCTGTCCTGGAGCCCAGCCCCTTCTCCTGGCTGGGCCAGGAGCCTGCACCTTCCAGCTGGAGAGCTGCTGCCAGTCTTGCTGCAGAGCTGGGGGTTAACCCCGTCTCCTGGGCGGCAGCCCCGGCCCGTTCCCAGCGCTGGCGGCTGGCGCACAAACATTAGTGTTTAATTGCCGAGGCTCGTTAAGCGCAGCCCTGGGGCGCGCGCTCTGGCACGGCCGTTGGGGGATTTATGGGGCATTCATGCCCGGCCCTCCATGGGCACCGCAGGGCCATCCATTAGGGTTATTTAGTGCCAATTACCGGTGAGCGGGGCCGCTGCTGGCTCCGGCGCCGACAGCCGCCCGGGATTTATGGCCCAGCGCAGGCGGGGCTCTCGGCACAGGGGAGCCGCTGGCCTTGTCACTCCCAGCAGCACTGGCACTAAAGCTGTCCGGCTGCCTTCGCCGGGAGATTTACGGCCGCCAGCCCCGGCGCGAATGCCTCGTTGTGGGGGGGCGAGCTGGGGAGCGAGTTCCAGGGGCTGTAACTTGCTGCGTCCAGCCACGGCCGCCCTCCCAGGGCAGATCTCAGCCCCATGCCCTGGCCTGGGCTCACACCGCGGCGCCCGCCTGGGGAAGGGCTCAGGGGTGCTGGAACACCCAGCGTCCGCCAGCTCCGGTCAGGGCCGAGCTGGGCCATGGTGGGGGAGAGGAGCTGGGATACCAGACGGAGGGCACGGCTGGGCTGGGGGGGGGGCGAATGCAGCCCAGGGGCCAGGCTGCCAGCAGGGCAGGGGCGGGAGCTGGGTCACAGGCCGGGGGTGGGGTGGGGGCTGAGCCTGGCAGGGAAGGGCGGCCCAAAAGGCCAGGCTAGAAAGGCCAGAGCCAGGGAGGGAACTGCCGAGGCCGGATGGGAGCAGGGCGAACCGGGGAGGGCAGGTGGCTCTGATGGCCAAGCGCTGAGGCTGGGTGGGTGCAGGGCAAGCCGGGAGGGAAGGGTGGCACCCCCCCCCGCACGTGTGCCAATTCACCCCCCCCTTGGCTGGGTGCCTTCCCACCCTGCCCACAGGCCAGCAGCACCGGCAGCCAGCGCCATCCCTCCCCGATCATAGGGCGCCGAGCCTGGGCCCCAAGCACGGTGGGCCGGAGCCGGCTGCGGCAGGGACCCCAGCTGGGGCACGAGCGGGCACAGTGCCAGGGGAGTCGGGCCAGCGGCTGCCATGAGCGGGGGCCGTGGCCTCCACTGGACACGCTCTGGCCAAACCCGCCTGGGACGCTGCCCCGCTGACGGCTGGTGTGAGGGGCAGGGCTGGACCTGCAGCCCCCCGAGGCCTCTGTGGGAGCGAGGGGGCGATAGCACCGGCAGAGTCACGTACTGCTCAGGGAGGGGCTGGGACTCCCCCCACCCCCGATGGCCCTGCCGCTGCCCCTCGATCCCGACCTCAGCCCCAGGCTAACCCAGTCCTGGGATCCCCCCCTGCCCCACAGCTCTGCTGGTGCCCCTCGATCCCGACCTCAGCCCCTGGCTAACCCGGTCCTGGGATGCCCCCGCCCGCAGCTCTGCCGGTGCCCCTCGATCCCGCTCTCTGCCCCGGGCTAACCCGGTCCTGGGATCCCCCCCTGCCCCACAGCTCTGCTGGTGCCCCTCGATCCCGACCTCAGCCCCGGGCTAACCCGGTCCTGGGATCCCCCCGTCCTGCAGCTCTGCCGGTGCCCCTCGATCCCGACCTCAGCCCCTGGCTAACCCGGTCCTGGGTTGCCCCCGCCCGCAGCTCTGCCGGTGCCCCTCGATCCCGACCTCAGCCCCGGGCTAACCCGGTCCTGGGACTCCCCCCACCCCGCAGCTCTGCCGGTGCCCCTCGATCCCGACCTCAGCCCCTGGCTAACCCAGTCCTGGGATCCCCCCCTGCCCCACAGCTCTGCCGGTGCCCCTCGATCCCGACCTCAGCCCCTGGCTAACCCAGTCCTGGGATCCCCCCCGCCCGCAGCTCTGCCGGTGCCCCTCGATCCCGCTCTCTGCCCCTGGCTAACCCGGTCCTGGGATCCTCCCACCCGCAGCTCTGCTGGTGCCCCTCGATCCCGACCTCAGCCCTGGGCTAACCCGGCCCTGGGATCCCCCCCTGCCCCACAGCTCTGCCGGTGCCCCTCGATCCCGACCTCAGCCCCAGGCTAACCCGGTCCTGGGATCCCCACCTGCCCCACAGCTCTGCCGGTGCCCCTCGATCCCGACCTCAGCCCCAGGCTAACCCGGTCCTGGGATCCTCCCACCCGCAGCTCTGCCAGTGCCCCTTGTCCTGATCCTGACCCATCCTCCCCATCAGCCAGAGCACCCCTCTGGCTCATGCTGCCCTGGTGCTGCGCCAGACCTGCTGGGAGAGACACCGCACCAAGCGGAGACAGGATGGGGCCTGGCCAACTGAGACTGCACCCGCTAGGAGGAAGAGGCTAGTGCCCGGCGTGAGAGACCCACTGCCCTGCCCAGAGGGCTGGACAGGTGCCAGGCAGCCCTGGCTGTGCCACCCTGCAGGCTGGAGAGACACCACTCTGCCCGCCAGCCCTCGCACCCCGGGCCCATTGGAGCTCCCCATGTTCATGGGCACAAATGACCCTGCTGCTACAGCCAGTGGGGTAAGCGTCCTGCGGGGCCCGGGGATGTGAGGCGAGAAGTAACAGGTGAGAGGGAGGCCTCACCTGCTCCAGAGCCCTGCGTTATGGCGCAGACAGGCTCCAGGATCCTGCCTCTAGCCGCCCCAGGCCAGCAGCCCCCACCCCACTGCTCCTGAGGTTGGTGGGAGGCCAGGGCAGGTCCTGGTGTCCGGGGCTTGGCCACTGCAATCTGCTCTAGCCCATGACCCTGAGCAGAGGGAGTGGCCGAGGCCGAGGGTGGCTGCAGGGAGGTCCCTCTCGGCAGGGAGAGGCTGCAAAGGCAGGGGTGTCCTGTTATGTGGCCCCTGCAGCAGGGAGTTCCTCAGGTCAGCGGCCCACCGCGGGGGCACAGGGCTTGTTTAGCCAGCCACTCGCTAAGCCGCTTCTCCCAGACGAGGTTACTGGGGCTTGCCCGGCTCTGCTAACGGAGGCAACGTGGAACACACTAACCCATCGAGGACATCCAGCCGCAGCACTGAGCCAGCGCCTCCCTGTGCAGTCTCCGCCGAGCTGGCTCTGGCCACAGACGGTCGTTGCCCGGAGGCTCCTCGTGCTGCTGGCCCCTGCTCCTCTGGGCTGGCTCTCGGGTGCTCCCAAGACCGTGTCAAAGCCCAGCCACTCGTGTTCACAGGGAGGGGCTCTACGAACAGCCCTGGCTTTGTGTCTGGGAGAGGCGCTGTGCTGTAGGGGCGGGGCTCATGGAGAGGATAAGGCACCTACTGCCGCTACCGCCTGAGGGAGATCTGCCCTGGCTCAGGTGGGCAGGGCCTCATGGGCACCAGCTTTGTATAATTACTGGTGGTGCCCAGAATGGGTCCAAGCAGAGCCATCCTGTCCACAGGATGGACTGGGGCAACCGCCCTGGGCCCCGCGCTTCAGGGGGATGCGGGGTCCTGGGCGGCCAGTCCCCCTGCCCTTATCTATCCATCCCCACACACCCCATCTGTCCATCTCTATCTATCCCCATCCACCCCCTCTATCTATCTATCTATCTACCCCCAGCCACCCCCTCTATCTATCTATCTATCCACAAACCCTCTATCTATTTATCTCCAAACAACCCATCTATCTATCCCCATCCACCCCCTCTATCTATCTATCTATCTATCCCCACACACACACCCCCCCTGGCTCTAGCCCACCCTAGGACAGGGCTGTGGCAGAGGGAGGACCGTTTCTCATCTCAGCTCTTTCTCTCCCCAGCTAGTCTTGGGCAGTCAGTCCCAGCGCTGAGCGGGAGGGCAGCGCGGTGGGTTTCGCTGCCTGTCCCTGGAGCAGATCTTTTACTCATTGGGTTGCTCGCTTTACTCTGTTGCTGGGGGCTGCAGCAGAGAAGTCCCTTGGATGAGCTGCGCCGGCTGCGTGGAGCCTGTTTCGGGAGCCTCCCCTCCTGCGTGTTGTTATTGATGTGCTAATTAGAGGCCATGCTAATTTAATTTGAACATAATTACAGTATAGTGCACTGTATGGCATGTTTCAATAATTCATGCTAGCCAATTATTGTAACTGGAACAGTATTTACACAAGCTTTGGGGATGCGGCTCCCCCATGGCTGCAGAGCTGGGAGGGGGCTCAGGGGTGTGGCCGGGCCATCGCCTGAGCCCGCTGGGGTGGGAAACCTGACGCCCATCACCGTGGTGTCTAGGTGCCTCTCCGGCAGGCCCAGAAGCCCCTGCCCTCACCCAGGCCACGAGGGAACGTGCTGCTCATGTACACGCACAGCCCCTGCACGAGGTGTAACAGACACAGGCTGCGCTCCCTGCCTGGCCTGCGAGTCGAACGCCCCAGGGCACGTGCAGGGCAGGACCTGGTGCCCCCAGGCCGTTGTTCCTGACGTGCTGCGCTGGGGCAGCGAGAGAGGAGTGGGACAGGCCACTGGCTGACGTGCTGCGGTGGCTGGGTGAGGCTGCCGGGCTTCCCACACTCCTTGGCTGCAGGATTCACTCGAGCCAGGATGGTGGTTCCTGTCACGGAGTCCCCGGGCCGGGCGCTGCTCTGGAACTGCTCCCCACCAAGCCAGGCAGGACTGTGGGGAGCCTCCTCTCCCTCGGAGCAGCCTGTCTGCAGGGCAAGAAGCTCCCACGGCTTCACCTCCTGGGTCTCTCCTTGGAGCATTCAGCATCCTCTGCCCCTCCGTGCGCTTCCCACAGCGAGTCCACCCAGGCGGGGTCCTGGGGAAGCCACAGGGTCCTGCCCCCCCACTGCGCAGTCAGACGTGACTCTCAGCCAGCCAGTAACACAGAGGTTTATTCGATGACAGGAACAGGGTCTAAACCAGAGCTTGTAGGTACAGAGAACAGGACCCCTCGGCCGGGTCCATTTTAGGGCCCAGCAAGCCAGACCCCCACGTCTGCCAGCGGGTGGCACTGACCCAGCCAGCTCTCACCACTCTCCCTGGGACACGGCTGGGAATTGGGCAGCAGGCATTGCAAAGTGACACCTGCCCGGCAGCACTGGCACAAGTGCACACGTCCCGTGTCCCATGCAGCACTGGTGCACGCACACACGCTTGTGTGCACAGGCGCACACCCACCCTACCTGCCCTGGCCCCATGTCGCTCCCAGAAGCTGCCAACACGTCCCTGCGGCCCCTGAGGAGGGGGGAGGGCAGGGGGTCTCTGCGCGCTGCCCCCTCTGGGAGCTCTGGGGGCGGTGCCTGTGGGGGTGGGCAGCACACGGAGACCCCCAGCCTGGTGAAAGTGAGCAAGGGTGGGGGAGAGCGAGCAACAGAGGGAGGGGGGCTGGACTGAGTGGGGTGGAGCCTTGGAGAAAGGGTGGGGCAGGGGGGTGGAGTGTGCAGCGCGTGGTGGTGAGTGTGCAGTTGAGCGGCGTCTGTGTGCAAGTGGGGAGGCTGCGTTGGTTGGCTGTGTGCACAGTTCTGAGCGTGTGCAGCTGGGTGGGTGTGCAGCTGAGCAGGCAGTGTGTGTGTACCCGTGAGGGAGGTGTGACCTGTGGGGTCCCAGGGCAGAGAGGGGGCGCTGGCTGGCTGCCGGGAGGCCCCCAGCCCCGCTCCAGGGTCAGTGATGTGAATGGAAGGGACGTTTCCCCTGCAGCGCTGCGAGCCCACACGCAGGAGATGCTGGGAAAGGCCGTGGCAGCCAGGACAGCTGCTCCCTCTGCAGCAGGCCTGGAGCCCAGCCCCCGTCCCTGTCCTGCTCCTGCCAGCCAGCCCCCAGCCCCATCTCCTGGTGGCGGGGAGTACGCGGCGCTCTCAGGCCAGTGACCCAGCAGCCCCGGCTGAGTCGCTGCTGAGGGCTCCCCGTTGCTCTGGGGCACGTCAGGGTCTCTGTGCCAGCCAGGTGCCCCGTCAGAGGCAGTGCCCGCGGGATAAGCACAGCAACGGGCAGGGAGAGGGCGCAGGTTAGGGATGCACGTGGGGGGAGTGGCCTTAGGTGGGCCAGACAGAGGAGGAAGGAGGGAGGCAGCACACGGGGCAGAGCTGAACGGTGCCAGGGCGAGACAGGAGCGTCCTCACTGCTGGTGCAGGCCCATGCTCCGGCCAAGGGCTCACTGGCTCGCCCACCCGCTCTCGCCCACCAGAGTCCCTGATTCCTGGCTAGCTCCATCCCAGACCTTTTGCCCTGTGCTCCAGGGGCTGCTCTCCCAGGAGGCCAATGCCCAGTGTCTGTCTGCTGCCCCCTCCCATCCCAGCCAGGAGCTTGGCCAATATCGCCCGCTGCAGCCCCTGTGAGCGGCGTTTGCCCCCATCCCCGGCAGCGAGCCGTGCCGGCAATTCATCGCCGCGGCTCCACTGCATCGTTATTCCCGCCCCTCCGGGCAGGGCTCCTGCTGCAGCGCCAGCGAGGCGATTCGAGGCTGCAGCCACCTGGATCTGCAGCGATTGCTGGGCCCACAACCGCGAATCCGCCACGCTTAACCCCACAGCAGCCCAGCCCCAGGCCTCCAGCGCCTGCAGGGAGCAGCCGGGCTGAGCGTCACTTCCCAGAGCTCGCTACCCTGAGGCCACTTGCCCGAACCCCTTGGAAGTGCGTCCCGTGGCCAGGCCCTGGAGGGCTCTGTCCATTCCCCTCCCTCTGTGGAAAGGGCTCTGTGACGGGGGGGATGTCTGAACCAGGTCCTAGACCGCGGGAATCCTACAGCCACCCCCTGTGCACAGCAATCTGACCCCGGACTCCTCTGGCCTCTCCCTGCACCGGGGACTGGAACTGAGCCGCTCCCCACTCCTCAAATCCCACAGCAGAGCCAGTGGCGCTGCTGGGACGGGGCAGGTGCGTGGCTGGAGCCCTGGGACGCCCGGGCCGAGCACCAGCGCTGATCCCAGGAGCTCCTGGCCAGACCACGAGCCCCTCGCTGGGCCCCCCCTCTGGCTCCCACGTGGCCCAGACAGGATGGACCCGCCCCCTCATTTTTGCCACGTTGTTGGGAGTGATTTTTTTAAAGCCGAGCCCCGCATTTGTCTCGATGATTTTCATTTACCGACTCCTGGGGTTTCTCTCCGTAAAGGGCTTGGTCATGATTGTGTGTGGTGGGGGGTGGGGGGAGGGCATGACATTTTTCCACACCAAAAACACGTTTCAGACAATTTAAATGAAAACATTCATGCTGCCAAAAAAAGGCCATTGTCCGACGCAAAACACTTATTTTGGACCAAACATTTGCAACCAGTTCTTCTCCCCAAGCCTGACCTCTCCCTCCAGCTGCGAGTGACAGAGGCCAGTCACTGGCGACGTGTCCTGCCCTCACCCCACCCCTGCTGCAGTTCCCAGGTCTCCCGGACCCCTCACTGAATGCATGGCTGGTCACCACTGCATAAACCTTGCCTAGGAAGGAGACAGCTGCCAGCATTGCTGGGGAGGGGTCCATTGACTCTTACTGAGCAAATTGCCTCCATGCCATCCTGTTGTGGTGAGTTCCACAGGTTAATCGTGTGCTGCTGCAGCAGCAAAGGCCATTCCTTTTAGCCACTTCAGATGGGCTCCCATTTAATTGCATCAGAAAATCCCAGAAATGGACGGCAGAGGCCCCGTCATGTCCCACACAGCTCATGCCCTGGGACAGAGAGCGGGAGCCGCTGCTTCGCCTAGCGCATCCATCGTGGAGTCCCTTGTCCCCACAGCACTGGCCTCCTCTGGCGCCAGCTTGCTGGGTGACGCGTCTGTCACGCAGCATCTCCTCCTCGCCCTGCTAAATGCTGCATGAAAAATGAGGTTTACAGTCTTTGTGCATGTGTGTGTAATTTACTCATTCCATTAACACCAAGTGGCTGCCGCTAACAGCATTAGGAAACCTGGGTAGAATAATAAAGGATTAGGCTGTAATACAGAGCGGGGTGCAATGAGTTGTGTGTGTGTGTGTGCTGTCTGTGCATGTGTGTGGGGCGCTGTGTGTGTGAGCTGTGTGTGTGCGCGTGCTCTGTGTGTGTGTGCGTGTGCACATGTGTGTGCGAGCGAGAGCTCTCTGTGTGTGTGCATGCATGTGTGAGGTGTGCGTGTCTATATGAGCTGTGTGTGCATGCACGCGTGGGCATGTGTGTGTGTGTGCATGTGAGCTGTGTGTTTGTGTGTGCAAGCTGTGTGTGTGCACACATGTGCATGTGTGTGTGTGTGTGTGCATGTGAGAGCTCTGTGTGTGTGAGCTGTGTGTGCATGTGTGTGCTTGTGAGCTCTGTGTGTGTGTGTGAGCTGTATGTGAGAACTGTGTGTGTGTGTGCGTGCTTGTGAGCTCTGTGTGTGTGTGAGAGCTATATGTGAGAGCTGTGTGTGTGTGTGTGCTTGTGAGCTCTGTGTGTGTGAGCTCTGTGTGCGTGTGTGAGCTGTGTGTGTGTGTGCTTGTGAGCTCTGTGTGTGTGCATGTGAGCTGTGTGTGTGCATGTGTGCGAGCTCTGTGTGTGTGCGTGTGTGTGTGCGCATGTGTGAGCTGTATGTGAGAGCTCTGTGTGTGTGTGTGTGTGTGAGCTGTGTGTGTGTGAGTTCTGTGTGTGTGTGTGTGAGAGCTGTGTGTGTGTGAGCTGTCTCTGTGTGAGCTCTGTGTATGTGTGTGAGCTGTGTGTGTGTGTGTGTGTGTGTGTGAGCTCTGTGTGTGAACTGTCTCTGTGTGAGCTGTGTTTGTGTGAGCTGTGTGTGTGTGTGTGTGTGTGTGTGCGCCACCGCCTCCAACTGGCTGGAACCAGAACGCCTCAGCCCTGTGTAAGATGCTCTATGGTGCTGCCAGTGACCAGTCTGTAGTGCAAGGCTGGTGCTTCTGGCGCAGGGCTCATGGGCTCCAGCCATGGCGTGCGGCTGAGAACCGCGGCGTCTCCTGGGGAAGGCTGAGCAGTGGTTACGCTATTACAGGGATGAGCGCGACCCCTCCTGCTCCTGCGGGCCGTGCCCAGGCGTGGCAGAGCTCAGGGAGGGCCAGGCAGGTGGGCAGAGAAGGAGGAGAAAAGACAGACAGGGCTGAGATCTGTGTATACCCCAGTCTCTCCAAACCCATCACAGCACCTGCGAAAGGTCGGGACTCTCTCGGGGGGAGAGGGGGGCGAAAGGGGGTCTGAGTGGGAAGCCCCATTGTCCCAATGAGCCTCACACCAGACCTAGTCCCTGCAAAACTTACCTTCGGAATAGAATCGCATCTCTCCCTGGTGCTCCCGTCCCACGCCTCTGAGGTGCCACTTGCCAAGACCCTGGTCTCTGTGTTAGCTGTAAAGGCTCAGCGTCTCTCAGTGAGCTCCATGGGGACATCTCGCCGCTGTCGTAGCTTTTCAGTCACCCATCGTGGGCTTCTCAGCCGTAGCCCACCCTGCCCCAGCTAGATTCCTCACGGGCTTATGTAAGGCCAAGAGACCCCAGCCGGCGGCGGGCAGGATCAAACCTGGGGCCTGTGGAGCTTAGTGCGTGAGCCTTAACTGCATGAGCTAAAAGAACCGCCGAGAGCTGGGAACCCGCCAGCAGCGAGGGGCTGCGGAAGCTCAATCGATTTGGCTTCGAAAGAGAAGGTCCGAACGTGCAGGCTGGACGAGAGCCGACGGCTGGGCGCGGAAGCCGGATACATTCAGCCTGGAAGGCCAGGCCCATTTTGAAGAACTGGCCACTGGAATGACTGATGCGGTGAATTTTCCATCACTTGGTGTCACAGAGTCCCCGGGCGCTGCTCTGGAACTGCTCCCCACCAAGCCAGGCAGGACTCTGGGGAGCCTCCTCTCCCTTGGAGCAGACTGTCTCCAGGGCAAGAAGCTCACACGGCTTCACCTCTTGGGTCTCTCCTTGGAGCATTCAGCATCCTCTGCCCCTCTGTGCGCTTCCCCCAGTGAGTCCGCCCAGGCGGGGTCCTGGGGAAGCCAGAGGGTCCTGCACCCCCACTGCGCAGTCAGACGTGACTCTCAGCCAGCCAGTAACACAGAGGTTTATTCGATGACAGGAACACGGGCTAAAACAGAGCTTGTCGGTACAGAGAACTGGACCCCTCGGCCGGGTCCATTCTGGGGGGCAGTGAGCCAGACCCCCACGTCTGCCCTCCACGTCTCGTCCCCAGCCAGCTCCAGACTGACACCCCCTCCAGCCCCTCCTCCTCTGCTCCGTTCCTTCCCCGGGCCAGGTGGCCACCTGATCTCTTTGTCTCCAACACCTTCAGTTGGCACCTTGCAGAGGAGGGGCCCAGGCCATCAGTTGCTAGGAGACAGAGTGCCAGGCATTTAGGTGCACTGGCCCCTTCCTCTGCAGCAATCACACCCCCTTATTCCACCACCTAGATACTTAAGAACTGCAGAGGGGACACTGAGGCACCAACACAGTATTCAGAGCAAACATTAAGAACATTCCCAGTTCGTCACACTTGGCGTCTTTACATCAAGCTCAGGCTCAGCAGGGAGTCCTGGGCGGGACGCAGGGACCCCTGCGGGGGCGTCTCTGGCCCAGGCTGCCTGGGGGGATCAGATGAGAGGATCAGGATGGTTCCTTCGGCCTTAGCATTTACCAACCTATTGATCCATGAAGTGCTTTGGCCACGGGATGATGGAAGGTCCCCCTAAGCAGGGCTTCATTTGTAACAAAAGAGGGGCTGGGGCTCACGTGTTTTTTTTACTTTCATAACTGAACTGCCAGGCCCAGAGGTGCTGGGGCTCTGAACCACCAGGCCCGGAGGTGCCGGGGCCATGAACCGCCAGGCCCGGAAGTGCCGGGCCCTGAACCACCAGGCCCGGAGGTGCCAGGCCCTGAACCGCCAGGCCCGGAGGTGCCGGGGCTGTGAACTGCAAGGCCCAGAGGTGCCAGGCTGTGAACCGCCAGGCCCAGAGGTGCCAGGCCCTGAACCGCCAGGCCCGGAGGTGCCGGGGCTGTGAACTGCAAGGCCCAGAGGTGCCAGGCTCTGAACCGCCAGGCCCGGAGGTGCCGGGGCCCTGAACCGCCAGGCCTGGAGCTGCCGGGGCCCTGAACAGCCAGGCCCCGAGGCGCCGGGGCTCAGCCCTGGCACACATTCAGCCTTGCCCCTGAGGGCTGTGTGAAAACAGATTATCCCTTTGTCCCCTGCCACCTGCACCCCAGACCCCTCAGACTGGAATGTTTTGTCAGTTTTTGCCAGGACCTGGCAGACAAGTGGGGTCATGTGGGGTTTGTTTGGGGGTGGGGGGTGTTGGGGTGTTTCAGCGGTTCCGGTCAGTGACCTGAGAAGAAGGGACTTTGCTCCGTTAGCTCATCGGCCCACCAGGCGGCAGGCTCCAGGGGGCTGCCTGCACAGTGAGATTCGCTGGTCCTCGGGGAACCCCCGGCTGTCCCCAGCTGAGCATGGACACCGGGTCGGATCCCTGGGTAACAAGCAGACCCTGACGCTCTCTCCTGTGCAGTGTTGCAATCTCAGGATTTGCGCTGCAGCTCCTGGGATGAGACCTGCGAGGGCAGATTTGGGCGTGTGTGTGGCTAGTCAGGAACCCCATAGCCCAGCCAGGAGCTCACCGTCCTTCCCCTTCGCTCCATCCAACGCTGCTGCTGCTGCTCTCTCTGCATCGTTCTTCCTCCGTGCCCATGCCATGCATCAAAGGCTCCTGCACTTGCCAAATGCGGAAAGGCCTGGAAAGGTCAGCCGCTAATGCAGGGAAATCGCAGCGTGATTAGCACGGCCACTGGCAGCCAAGGGCGCCAGGCAACGCCTCCCACCTCCAGACACATTAGTGGCACTTCGGCTCCTTCCAGACACACGACCAGCAACTCTGAAGCTAACTCATCTCCGTAGGCTGCATGCTCTGGGGTACAGGGAACCCCAGGCTCTTACACCTCCAAACGTCCCAGCTCACCGTGAAAGCCCTGCCCCAGGAACTCCTGATTGTGGTGCACATGCCCTGAAGCAGGGTGAGCTGCACGCACCCATGCACCGGCGGGGAGAGGCACACAGACAGAGCTGCATCCACCCCACGTGCTTCAGAGCTGGGGGGGGATCCTGCCCGCTGCCCTTTCTACGGGAGCAGGATCGGACCCCGGTGAGGGGAGTCACAGCCCCCCCAGATTGGAGTCTCTTCTCTCAGTCTGACCTCCCCAGTCAGTTCCCGGGGGGAGAGAGCTCACAGCTTCCCAGGCCTTTGTTCCTGAGCTGGGGTCTCTGCTCAGCTTCCCTGGTGGGAGGTGGGGGAATCCAGGAGTCCTTGGAAGTTGCATTGTCTCTCTGACCCCGCTTGGCGAGTGGGTTTCAACCACTCCCCTGATGACTCTTCATTCCACCCAGAGAGGGAGGAGACACACACTCATGTCTCTTAGCCTGCCGTGAGCACAAACTTAGTCCAGCCATGCAACATATAGGGGAAACTGAGGCACACACAGGGCTCATAACGAATATATAAAATTCCCACTTGGTCACAGAGGCACATGAGGGGAGAGGCTCATGTGCAGCTGGCTCGGAGACCCAACCTGGCAGGCAGTGGAGGATTAACACAACAGTTGCTGCATCCCTCTGTAGCCTGTCTCTGGTGAGCCAGTGCTGGATGGTTTAGAGGAAGGGGCATATAGTCCCTAATAATCCTTCAGGACTGTTCCTTCCTGGCCACAGATGGGGCTCAGAACGTGCCCTGGAGCATGGGGGTGGAGGATGCTGTTAATTATATCCTCACTGCAATTGCTAGTCTCCTCTCCTTGTTTGCTTCTCTTAACCCTTCATTTCCCTGCACAGAAGGATTCTCATCAGACGGGATGTTTCCCTGGAGGAGTTTAATCTCTTTTGGGTTTTATAAAGCGTCACCCAGGAAGCCACGACACACGGCAGGAGTCGCCAGTAACTGGCGCTGGGGGACTGGATCTGCCCGGTACTCAGGCGGGCTGTGCCACAGGCTGATGGAATGGAGCTGTCCATGCACCGTGCTCACATTTAGCAATCCCGGCTCTGCTTCCCTAGCCCTGCCATCCTCCAGCGTTGCCAGGCACACCCAGCCCTGGGATCGGCCCAGAGGCTTGGCCCGGGGAGCAGGAGGACAGCTCTGGGTGGGGATCCCTAATGTCAGCCAGAGGGGTGTCAGCAGAGGGACTGGCTGGGGCCGGAAAGCCAGGCTCGCTGCCTGCCACATGCAGCCTGTCTTCCCTGGGGAACTGGCAGCAGAGACGAGGCTCAGTGCCCTGAGCTGCACGTGGCAGACACAGGTTGGCATGCCAGGGCACGCTGACCCTGGGAGAGCCCTCCCGACATGCTAGTAACATGCTCACACCTGTCCTGACAAGCCCAGCAGGTAATTGGCTAATTAGCCCTTAGGCAATGAAAAGCTGCACTGGGGACTGCGTCCGTCAGTGTCATAGCAACCAGAGGGAGGCTCAGCGAAGGAGGAGCACGGGGGCGTCACCCCCCAGAAGCTGGAGCGCTGCCCGGCACATCCCCCAGGGATAGCGCGGCTACCCCGGCACAGCGCTGCCATCCCCCGGACTTGGGCTGCTGTCCGGAGCCAGGCCGGCACAGACCTTGCCCCAAACATGGCTCCCCCTTCGCCCCCCTGCAGGGGCTCTGTATCTCCATAGAGGCGCTTCCAACACCCCGTCTCCGCAGCCCCCCACCCCCACCAGGCCCCATTCAGCACCTCGCCTCGCTGCTGAGGGCGGCTGTGCGCCGGGGAAACCAGTCTCACGGGGAAGCAGCCCCACCAGAGCCTCGCGGAGGGCGCCCGCTGGCCGTGGGCAGCTCGTCAGCTGCCGCTCTCCCAGGATCACCAGGGTGATGCTGGAGGACACGGCTCTGGGGCTAAGCCCCGCACCCAAACATCAGCCGGCCGGCAAGGAGCTCCAGTGGCCCAGGCGAGCCCGCGCTGTGGCTGGAGACCCCTGGCAGGGGCAGAGTACGTGTTGCGCCCCCCTGGCGGGCTCTGGTGGGGCTGCTCTCCCTGCCTGTGGGGTGATTCCTGCGGCAGAGCGGGCCTGTTCCCTGGCCCAGGACACAAGGCTCCGGCTCATTGCGAATTCCCAGCGAGTGCCTGACATTCTCCTCCGCCTGACTCAGCTGCTCTGCGCCTCCTCCCTGCCAGGCGGGGGAGGGGGGAGGGCTGGGTGCCAGGGCTGGGTGCCAGCCGGGGGAGGGGGCAGGGCTGGGTGCCAGCTGGGCAGCCCGCTCGTGAGAATTGGGCACGTGTTTACCCACCTTGTGAACTCAGCTGTCAGAAGTGAGCGTGAGTTTGCCAAAGGTCACCCCAGCCTATGCCAATCAATGCCGATGGGAAAAGGCACCACTGGGAGACGGACGGACGGACGGATGGACGGGAATTAGCCCCATCGAAGGCCTCGGGAGAGAATTCCAGGCTGTGTTAGGAACATGCTTGGTAAACAAGAACAGTGGGAGACCAGAGATCAATGAACCAAAACTGGAGTGTCAGAAACCAGGCCAATTAGTAGAGGCAGTAACGAGGGACGGGCTATTCCGCTCCTTATTCCCTTTGGGGGCCTTAAAGAGAGAGACTTGGCGGGGGGGGGTGGTTACTGGAGTGAGTGTCACCATCAGGCTGCCCCCTGCATGGTCTTCTGAGCCCCCAGACCCACTTTATCCCCATCAGCATGGGGGGGGTGGGAGGGAGAGCTCAGTGGTCTGAGCACTGGGCTGCTAAATCCAGGGTTGTGAGTTCAATCCTTGAGGGGGCCATTTAGGGATCTGGTGGCAAAAATCCATCGGGGGTTGGGCTACATGACCTTCTGGGGTCCCTTCTAACCCTGATCTATAATCTTTAAGGCTATCCTGATCAGGTCAGAGCATGGGAGCCAGAGCCAGGGCCTGATTCCTGGGGGCAGGACTGGTACTCGCTGAGCAGCACTTCAGTTGCTGGCTGCGGGAGGGGAGCCGAGGGGCTTGCAGTGCTCTGGCCAGGGGAGCAGGGCTGCTGAAGAGCCGGGCGGTGCAGCCTGCTGCTGGAGTGAATAAAAAAAATTAAGACAGCACCTAAGATGCAGGGCCCAATTCCAGCAAATCGGCCTAAAGCCAGCCCTGCCCAGCCCTGCCCAGAGCACACTGGCTCCAGCCAAATCCCACCTGGGATAGGAGACCTCTCTCCCATGTGCCCTTTTCCTCCCCCACCTTATTTCGTCTCTTTCCTCTCTCTCTCGCTCACCTTCTTCCTTCTGCCTAGTCAGCGTCTGGCTGGGCCGGCCAAGGGGGAATATTTTGCAACACTGCTGTGAGCTGTGACCAGAGAGCCAATCAAAGCAATGCCCCAACATGCCAGCGCTGGCACAAGTTTGTCGGGTCTCGGCCTGGCTGAGACGAGCACGTGCCAGGCCCGTCTCGCTCCAGCAGTCAGGCTGCAGGTACAAGTCAGCACCAGAGGCAGACGCTGCGTTTTCTGCTCTTTCCTCTCCCCTCGTGGGTGTGTTCATCTTGCTTTGTCTTCCAGGAGCCAATATTGGACTTTAACCAGAACAGCACCGCGGGTCGGCTCGAGCCCTTCTCCACGCTGGGCTCTGGATCCCAGCGGGACACTTAGCACCTGATACCGGCTCAGAGCCTGGCAAACAAGGGGCTTTTCGGCTGCTGTTACACTGCAAACCTCCCTTGACACTTTGCATCTCACAGGCCTTACCTGCGTCTTCCCCTTTTCCGGGTCTTTAACGAAGGTGAAGCGGCTGCTCCGTGGTGCGTTCGCCGTGGTGCGAAGCAGGCGGGGGTCTCTGCGTACCAAACCCCAGAGCTCGTGTAACACCGTTGAACGCTCCACGGTTACAGGCTGACGTTAGCATTTTTCACTCTTGGGGCCCATATGGGCCAGCTCAATTGACAGAACAGACCCCGCCGCTGTCCCTCGGGCACCGGGCAACCCACCAAGCTGGCCCGAGAGCTGTGTGCGCCTGGGGCACTGGACACTGTGCCGTAACAAATTATGTGGGGCTGGGTCTGACACACAGCGGTGAATGGCCCCAGCCCCGCGTGCATCCCCACAGCCAGCGCTCGGATACCTGGCGTCACCCCAGAGTGCCCTGGTACCGAGGGACGGCCGTTCTGCAGCACCACACGCGGACATGAGGGGCACAGGTGATGGGGCGATGACCCGCTTCCTCCTGCCACAGAGTCCTGGCCCTGAGTCACACAAGAGGGAAATCAGGAGCACGAAGGGTGTTGTCACCCCCCCCATTAGACTCCACTGCGGCAATGGGCAGAGCTTAGGTGAGAGGGGGGGTGAGGGTATGCTGGGGGCTGGGCAAAACCTCGGTGAAACTGGTGGGTGACACAGCTGCCCTTCACTCAGGGTAAATGTAAGAAGGAAATTGCAAATCAAGTTCCTCTACCGCATATACCTGAAACAATAGGAGCTGCTGCCCAGCCCCAGGGCTGGTCAGGAAGAGACTGGAGAAGTTTCTCTGTGTATTGGAGAGAGCAAGAAAGTGAGTGTGAGCATGCATGTAAATGTGCGTATGTACGCACAGCCAGAACTATCACACAAGGACACAGCGAAGGCAGGAAGGAAGCACTGGACACAGCCACAGCAGCACTGGTAGCGTGACCCTGAGACAAAGCGGAGAGCTTTTGGGCACAGTGCTGGCTAGAAAAGGGCTTGGAGTTGTGAGCAAAGAAACTACCTCCCCCCGCCCCTCCCAGTTTAACGCCAGCTGTGTTCAATCCTGCAAACCCAATGCAGGATTGCATCATCGATCCATCATCAGCTTCTCCTCCTAGCAGAAACCACCAGCAAGACCGCATATTGTGGCTAACCGCTCAGCTCAAAAGGATTAACCATGTGGATAACGTATATGCGCAGCCCTGTGTATATCTACCCAAGCAGCTGTGTGTATACTATACACACAGGGGTGTGCACGCGCACATGTGTATCTCTAGATCCACACACCTACCCAGAACGGTGCGTGTGGGCATGTCTGCTCTTGCTCTCTCGCTTTAATTTCTTCCCTGAGCAGATGCTTTCCTGACTGGCAGGTCCGATAACCTGCTTTGGTAAAAAAACCGAACCCTTTTCTAATCCGAGTGCCGCTAAAGAAGAATGAATCATGTCATGGGAAGCCGGGAAAAAATAACTCTAATCAAAATTAAAAGGGATTTCCATAATTTGTTAGCAGTCACAGGCAGAAAGTGAAAATACAAAAGCTGCGGCTCGGGCGCTGCACCAGGGTCAGCGACGCCTTCAAAATACAAATTAAAAACTAAACTTCATCCAACGTCCGACTTTCCCTGATGTCTGCAGAATAGATCCCCGAGGGGAGCCACCCCAGTGCCACCCTGCCTGGGTCGGCAAGCAGCCACGCTCCAGGGCACTGCTCGCTGGCCGGCTTGGCACTGGCTGCAGCAACGCTGGGCAAGGAAGAGGCATGTGGCTAAGACAGACGATGAGCCAGGACCCGGGAATCTATTGCACTAAATGCGCCGTTACAGAGACGTGTGTATCACCACCTACAGCAGGATTGGAACGCAGCGACCCCAGCTCTCATACGGGAGAACTCCTCCTGTGTCCCCTGGCTGGTCTTTAACCACCACAGCGAGGCAAACAGTCAGGAGCGGTCTGTCGCCCCTGGCCTGGCGCTAACGACACGTGAACGGACACATGGTTCAGGGATATCCCGGCCTTCTGAGAGCAGCACAGGAGCCAACAGGGGAAAGAAAAAGATGTCAGAAGACTTCAGATGGCCTGGCTGCCGAGTAGTTGGAGCGGGGGAAGGCAGGGAGCTTAAAAAGCAAGCCCTGTGCCAGGGAGAACCACAGCTTGTAACACTACAGGGAGTCACCAGATGGCACAGCCACGTACAGTGTTCCAGGAGCTATTAAAGGCATGTACAGGCAGCCGGGTGTGGAAGGGAATGCTTGTTATCAGCTGCGGTGCAGTTCGGTTTGGAAATGGAGAAAAATCACAATGTTTCCGACTCTCACCATTTTTCGGGTTTTTCTTAAAGTTTCAGCTGCTGGAATCATGCAATTTCATGAGAATCTCAGCTTTCATTTAAAACCAAAAGTCCCTTTCCAGACTTACAGGTTGTGGAGGAAAGCTTGGCAGCTGGAAGCAAGCGCCCTGTAACGATTGAAAACCCAGACGGTGAAGGACTAGTCAATTCAAAATGATCTCATGCTTTTGGGGGTCTTAGCTCATGATTTTTAACCAGATGGGGCTGGCCCCACAGAAAATCTGTTCTGCCTGAATCTCTCCCTATTGGCTGATTTATCTCTGAGGTGCAGCTGCTGCCTAAAGGTTACACCCGCACAAGCAAACAAAACTGCACATGGGGCCAAAATACGACCACTCCGAAATGGCCACCAGGTTGGGGATTGGTGCATGGCCCAGAGCCAGGGGGCGAATCCAGGAGTCCTGATTCCCAGGTCCCCCCACATCTGACCATGAGACCCCATCCCCTTGCCAGAGCCAGGAATAGAGTCCCGAGTCCTGTCTCTGTCTGCCCCTACTCAGGCCACCTCCCTCCCAGGGCTGGGAATAGATTTCAAGGTCTTACAAACTCACATTAACTCTAGGGAATAAATACCAAGATTTCCTTGTCCATTAGGCCCCTTCTGTAACCCAGTGGGCAGCAGCTGTGTGCAGGGCGGAGGGGACCCAGGCCCAGCTCCGTACCCTGTACCGCTGCCCTTTGCGCTCTGCCTCAGCTGATCCTGCACGTCGCAGCAGTGCCGTGTTCTCCAGCTGGTCCCGCTCCCACTGCCATCCAAGCCAACGGCCTGACGCCCAGCCATGGCGCTGGGGGAGAGCCCGGCCACAGAACGGGTGTTCCCCCTTCTCTAGCACCTTCCGTCCCCGGACAGATTGGAATGGATGAAGCCTGGGGAGGGGATTACGGGCGAGCAGTCGAGCTGTACCCAGAGTGACTTGCCCAGCCTGGGCCATAACAACCAGACCGTCCAGCCCTGCGCCCCACAACCATGTCTGCACCTGTTGTCCACGGTGTCGCCCGGGTGTGACTTGGGGGACACCCACCTTTGTCGTTATGAGCCTTTATTGGTATGTAAATTACAGTGGCTATCAAGGACCCTGCTGAGTGCAGACCCAGAGGGAGAGGCAGCCCTGGCCTGGGGGACTCCCTTTTAATTAATATTAATAAATTAAATTAATTTAATTAGTAACTGGAGATATACCAATCTCCTAGAACTGGAAGGGACCTTAACAGGTCATTGGGTCCAGCCCCTGCCTTCACTAGCAAGACCAATTTTTGCCCCAGATCCCTAAGTGGCCCCCTCAAGGATTGAACTCACAACCTTGGATTTAGCAGGCCAATGCTCAAACCACTGAACTATCCCTCCCCCCTGCACAAATACAGCAGAGGAGGGGTGTCATCCCCAGGTGACAGGCAGCGATCCAAGGCCCAGCGGGTAAAACCCAGGGCTGGCCATGCCACCTGACTCGGGCTAAGGGGCTGGTTAATTGCGCTATAGACATATTGGGCTCAGGCTCTAGGACTCCGGGAGGTGGGAGAGTCAAGGAATTTGATCCTGAAATCTACCCCACAGTTAAACCTCCCCTTGGCCTGAGCCCAAGGCAGCTGGTATGGGCCAGCCGCCTGTTTTTAATTGGAGTGCAGACTTTCCCAGCGATGCAGTGCCGAGCCTGTCACACAGGGAGATTGTGCCAGAGCAGGGACTCAAACCCACCTCTGGAGTCCCAAACACGGTGCCCTTAGCACAAGGCTGCCCACCCTTTGTCTGTGCCTGGGCATTCTGCGCGGGCACCCAGCCCCCGGGAACCGACTGATGCATTATTATAACAGCGCACTGAACGTTGTCTGCCCCGGAGAGCTACCAGCCCAAACAAGCCAGCTCCAGAGGGGCCAGGCGAGGCTGGCAGCCGGAGGATGCAGGGAGGAGGCGGCTGGGGGCGTTTGGCAGGATTGTTACTATCAGGAGTGACGCAGCTCCATGAGTCACGCTCGCTGGGGAAGCAGCTGAAGGAAAATCTCCCTGTGGCTGGCCTGTAACACTCGAGTCTCTGCTCTTTGTGGCTGTTTGCAAGGTCACCCTCCACCCCCTTTTGCAGGTCTTACACAGCCTATAAATAGAGAGAGATTTGGCCATCCACGCCCCCAGAGAGGGGCCTGGGGAATCGCTAGGAGGGCGCAGAGCTGGAGCCCACAAAAGTTATTATTCCCACTGCAGTGGCACTGCAGGATCCCAGATGACAGAGCACGGCCCTGCCACGCAAGGTGCTGTACAAATACACAGACAGGCCCTGCCCATAGGCGCTTGCACTTTGTGTATAATGAGACGAGGCAGCAGAGAGGGAAGCACAAGACGAAACTGGTCGGCAGGACAGGGCGCTCCCGCCTCCACTGCCCCTGGAGTTTCACTGCGGGGCTGTGATGTCAATTCCTTGCTGACACAGAGTGGCGCCAGTGACCCGATTCCTGCCTGCCTGGTGGACAGGCCTGCAGCGGGCTGGGCTCCTGCCCCCTGGCTCACACTCTGCAGTGAATTGCCCAGGGTGAGGGAAGGTCCCTTCGCCTGTGTCGGGGTGGGACTGGCACCAGGCCTTGGGAAGTAAGTGCCAGCTATGCCCGGCGAGCTGGCGACTGCTGCTTCCCAGGCTGCCTCTCCTTGTGCCGACTGGCCTGGAGGCACAGGGCTGGGGGGGGTGCAAACTCGTTATGCTAACGTGAAGCGAGAGGAACTTTACACGGGTGAGAGAAACAGCAGCAGCGAACGGCAGCGCAGCCGGGCTGCACCGAGCCAGCACACGGCGCAGGCACCGCAGCGTGCAGGGAGGCTGTATCACAGCATTGAGTCAGAGATGCCAAAGACCTATTAGATCACGTCAAATCCCCCTGCCGGGGCTGCATGCATTTAATTACAGGCCGTATATTTGTTACTGAATGGAGCAAAAAAATCCCACCGCCAGCTGGCAAGAAGGAAAAAAGCCCAGCCCCGTCTCTAGGCTGCAGACAGGAGCCCTCCTGGCTCAGACACTGTAACACTCATGATCAGGTGGCACTCGCAGCCAGATGGGGCCCAAGCCCTTTGGTGCCTTCCTTACCTGTTTAGGCAGGAATCCTCAAAGGACCGAGTGCAGCCAGCTCTGGGGTAGAACGCAGCAGCTGTTTAACAGCCTACAGCAAAGCCCCGTGTCCATTCAGGGCTGGAAGGGAAGAACCTGTGGGTGGGAGCAGGGGTTTCAGGAGAGTGAAATGGAATGACCCACACTGGAATCTGGCCGGGACACCTGGTTAACATTCACCTCTTATGAAATCTGCCATTGAGGCCGTTAACGAGCACAGAACAGCAACATCCTGACTGTGTGTCTCAGCCGAAAATGGCACGGAGACCCCTAGCACTGCGCTGGGGCACTGGGGAGAGGGGAAGGCATCCCCGGCTGAGCCCCCCATCCCATAGTGTGCAGCTCAGGGCGCCCTAGCACAATCTGAGTTCTTGCTTCAGTACCGCAGTGGTTCTCACCTGCGGCCCAGTCAGCACATGGCTGTGGCCCATGTGACAGCCTCAGGGCCATACAGGCAGCACATATTGCGTGGGTGCGGCCCACATAACACAGACAGCTGCAAACGCAGCCCACCGTGGTAAATAGGTTCAGAACCACTGACTCAGAGGGACAAATGTCACCCAACCACGACTCTGTCAATGGTAACTGGGTGTTCTTAAAAATGTGGGTTTTCTGGCCATCTAATAAAGCAATTGGGTGTAAGGCGGCGGCTTTGGTTACAAACCCATCCTGGGCTCAGAGGGGAAGTGAAAGTAGAAATGAACCTCCCCCAAAAAGCAGAAAACTGGGGAAGTTGATAGCAGTGAGTGAAAATCAGCTGTTGGAAAATGATAAGGGAGGTTAAAATTATCAGTGAAAAACCTGGGGGCTGTGGGGCTACGGACAAGAAGAGGGAATTCTTTAACTCTATCAGAACAAGCCTGGGGGCTGAGGGCTACGGGCAATAAGAGGGAATTCTTTAACTCTATCAGGAACAAGCCTGGGGGCTGTGGGGCTAAGGGCAATAAGAGGGAATTCTTTAACTCTATCAGGAACAAGCCTGGGGGCTGTGGGGCTAAGGGCAATAAGAGGGAATTCTTTAACTCTATCAGGAACAAAGGAAAGAGTAGCAATGGCAGGGGGCCGATGCTAGATAAGGACCACAAAACTGTCAGTCGTGATGTAGAGCAGGCAGAGCTATTACGTAAATATTTCTGTTCTGCATTTGGAAAGAAATGGGGTAACTTGTTCATAGCTTCCAGCGCTAAAGCAATACGTTGTGTTCCCTCTGCAACTCGGGAGGGGTTATATAGCAACCGTTACACGTCTTTAAAACAGCAGGACCCAATAACTTACTGTGACGAACTGGGGCTGTTCTTACTGTGGGCTGTGAATGCTGAGTGGGGGGTGTTGGCCTGGGAGGACGGTCTGCATTGGGGGAGGGGGGACTGGTTGGATGGAGGAGACCTGAGCATGTAAGTGAGAACCCAGGAAGGGGGAGAGGCCAGGTGACACCTCTGCCCGGGAAGCTGAACAAAGGCTGCGGGGGAGGAGACGCTGGGGGAGAGAGTTTCAGGAGGTGGCTGGGGAATGGAGGGAAGGACAGACAGGACTCTGACCCCCCAAGGGGGCTGTGGTGCCCCTGGGACCCCAAAATGGACCCAATTGTGGAGACCTGTCTTGGACTGTGTTCCTGTCGTCTAAATAAACCACCTGCTTGACTGGCTGGCTGAGAGTCCCGGTGAATCGCAGGAAGCCGGGGGTGCAGGGCCCTGACTCCCCCACACTCCCTGACACTTACATCCAAAGACTCGTGAGAGCCAAGGAGCCCTTGGAGTCAGATTCGAATCTTTAGCAAGTCTTGGAACGCTGGGGAAGTTCCCACGGGGTGGGGAGAAGCTAATGTGGTGCCAATGGTTTTAAAAGGTAAATGGGACAATCTCGGAAACTACCGGTTGAATGCTGGGGTTGATGTCAAAGGCAGAAATCGTGGGAAGCCTCAAATAGGAAGCCAGCAGTACAGAATGAATGGCTGGGAGCATCCGTGCCGAGCAGCCTGGCTTTATGGCAAGTAGGTTTGTTGGACAAACGTGTTATTTTCTGAAGGAATTACAGATTTGGTTGAGAACGGTAACAGTTCAGTCACTGGGGTGTGTGACGTTACACTCCATATGCTTTATGGAGATATGCTTATGATATAAATATGGCATAACCGAGATATACTTTATGCAAGGTGGCTCATATAAGATACCATTGGAAAGGCTACAATTTACTGAATGTGATTATCCCATTTGTGTGCCTGCATCATTCCTGTCTCCGAAGTTAGGAATATTGACCCTGTATCTGTATTTCAAATGTGCAGCTTTGGGTGACACCCACAACTAGCCCTTCAGGTACCACAATGGAAAAGCCAGACAGGGCTGATGGCTCATCAGCAAAGACAATGAACTGTGAAAGAGCTGAGCCTTCCTGTGGCTGCTCCAAACAGCCTGTGAGTAATGGCGGCCACAGCCCTGCAGAGACACAGGTCTGAGTCACCTGGGACTGGACCCTCCCCCCTCCCCCCTCGGGATGCCAGTGGTTTTCCACTGGAAGACAAAGGGTTCCCGCCCTACACAAGAGCTATATGAGGCAGGGGAGTGACATCAGCATGGTCCTCCTCTGCCTCCTGCCCAAAGAGCCCCTGGGAAGCAATAACTGAACTGGGGACAGAACAGTTGAGCCAAGGCTGGAAGGGCGTCTGGCCTGTGAGTGATACCAGCTGGGGGCTCGGGCTGCAGGCCAGTGCCGCTGGCTTTCCAGAATCTCTGTAATCTGCCTGAAACAACTTTTAGGGTGAGAAATTACTATTCGTATCCAATTTCTTTAGTGAATCAAGCTTAGTTTGCGTGCTTTGTTTTATTTGCTTAGCGATCTGCTTTGTTCTGTTAGCTCTCCCTTACAATCACTTAAAATCTGCCTTTTATAGTTAAGAAATTTGTTTGGTTTATTATTAAGCCCAGTTTGTGCAATTTCTAAGTCGTGGGGAGGCAAGAAGGGGTGCATCTCTCTCATCGCATTGAGGAAGAGGGCACATTTGTATGAGCTTGCGCTGTGCAGATTCTTCTATACAGCGCAAGACAATATCCCTTTGGGTCTGCACTCCAAGGGAGGTGGGAACCTGAGTCCTGGGGTAAGTCCCTTAAGCTGAGTCTTCCCAGAGCTGAGCTCAGGGTCTGTGTCTTTCTGCAACTGGGCATAGCCCTGCCTGTGTATGCGCTGGACAAGGCTTAAGAGCTTGGCTCAGCAAGACAGGCCAAAGGGGGCCCAGGCTGGCAGAACAGGTGGCACCTTGGGGGCGGGGGGAACCATCTGAGGGTGTTTCTAGTAGGGTCCGGCAGGGATCTGTTCTGGGCCCCCTGCCCTTCAGTCCTTAATCAATGCTCTGGAAGAAAATTGAAATGACTGCTACAAGATTTGCAGATGGCACTACCCCAGTTGGAATGGTAACTAATGATGGGCCAAGGCAGTCCTGCGGAGCGAGCTGGATCTCCGGGGGAGGTGGGGTCGTTTCAACATGTGTTTTCATACAACCACAACCAGATGCAAAGCCGTCCATCTAGGAGCAAGGAATGTAGGTCACAGGAGCAAGGAATGTAGGTCACACTTACAAGACGGGGCCTGGATCCTGGGAAGCAGCGAAAAAGACTTGGAGTCATGGTAGAAACCAATGGCACATGAGCTCCTGGTGCAGTGCTGGGGATGGAGGGCTGAATGTTATCCTGGGTTACATTGCCAGGGAGGATCAGGTAAGAGCCAGGAGGTGGTGTTACCTACAGCATTAGTGAGAGAGTTCTGGAGACGGGCCAATTCTGGAGTCCACACCCCAAAAAAGGATGTTGACAAAAATCAGAGTGGGTTCAGCAAAGAGCTGCAAGAAGAACCCGAGATCCAGGAAACCTGCCTGGCAGTGAGCGACTGAAGGAGTTTGGGCTAGTTAGATGATCCAGGAGAAGGTTGCGACGAGAGGACTTGACCACGGTCTGCGAAGTCCTCCATGGGGTGATGATTTCTGAGAGCAGAGAGCTCTCCATCTGGTTGCCGAAGGCAGAGCGAGCTCCGAGGTCTGGAGGTGAACCTAGAGAAATTCAGATTAACCTGCAAGGAGGGTAATGGACCCTGGGAACACAGTGGACTGTCCATCACTTGCTGTCTTTAAATTGAGATCAGGCGTCTCTCTGCTCAGCCAGGAGTTCTGGGTTCCTACAGGGATCACTGGGTGGGATTCAGTGGCATGGGTTTTACAGGAGCTCAGACTAAATAATCAACACTTCTCTGGCTTTGACATCTATAAAGCTACTGTCTCAACCACAGCATTTCCTGCAGGTCTCCCCTTGCAGGGCTGACCCAGCCTGGCCCTGTTTAACTTCAGAGCACTTAACAGAGTTACTAGAGAAGCTCACATACCTACTCTGCCTGCTACACCTCCCCCTGTGCTGTGTTGGCTGGCCAAGCTCAATGGCACGGTGCCCCCATGGAAACACCAGGCAGTGGGATTGACCAGGCTGGTGTCACTGTCCAGGCTGAGTGAAGGGCCCCACGCCAACAACGTGGTGGTGGAACACTCTGGCTGATGGCTCTTTGGATCCCTGCCGGCCTTCCTCTGAAAGGATGGGATGAGTGTGTGCTAGGGAGTGGTAAGCATGGGGCCGAATTGTCTGCGTCCCAGGTGGGAAGGGCACTGGTGACTGGAGAGAAGGGAGTCGCTAGTGGGTAGGATGAACCGTCCCTGAGTACTGGTGACAGCAGCGCATGGCGTGACAAACTCTTTGGGGGATATAGAAGATTCTATGGTCAGGGCAGATGAAGCTGCTACATAGAAAGCTGGCTAATGCCCTCTATTTTTCAGTTCTTGCAGAGCTGAATTCACTCGTGGTTGTTTCAAATTCCAGCTGTAGTAAAAGTGGAAGCTACCGATCAGTCCTGCAGATGGGTGATTAGCGCTCAGTAATTACCGAAGATCAGTGCATGAATTGATTTGCCTCAGCCTGCCTGAAGCTGGAGGAAGCAGTAGGAACCCAGTGGCCAGAGCGATGGATTCAGCAGGGAAAGCAGTTAATCCTTCTCAAATGAAACGCACACCTTGCCACGAGCTGCCAAGTGCAGATGGAGAAAGGGGTTACGCCCATTCCAGCAAGTGCAGAAAATTAGATTCTTCTGATTCCTTGAGCTTAACTGTGCCACTGAATGAGTGGATGCCGCAAGGGAACACACAGAGCCCAAATCAGAGGAAGAATGTCAAGGATCAACATTGATACCTGGGCAAGAAGGTGAATCAAAGATGAGAAGTGACCAGACGGTGGCCACAAGCGTCCACCCCATGCAGGACACCTGTAACTGCAGACGCCGACCCAGAATGTAGAGGATGGTCTGGCCAGGTGGGCTTGGCTGCTTCCTGAGCCAGCAAATGCGGAATGAAAAGACGAGGAAGCGTCTGGTGTGAGCGTCCTGCCCTTCTGAGATGTGGGAGCGAGCTCGCCTGGGGGCTTGCTCCTCGCTGAGGAAGAAGCGACACCTCGCACAGCCCTAAGGAGCCCTGGAGCAGGCTCCCAAGGGACGTTGTGGAATCCCATCACTGGAGGGTTTTAAGAACAGGCTGGACAAACCCCTGTCAGGGCTGGTCTAGGGTTACTTGGTGCTGCCCCAGCACACGGCGTTGGACCAGGTGACCTTTCGAGGGCCCTTCCAGCCCCCCATTTCTATGATCATCAGCTTCCCAGCAGATTGGCTGGAAAAAAAAAAGACTGTGGATGCCCCATCTTGCTGAGGCGCTCAGGGGAGCGTCTCTCAACAGGCCCATCCAGCTCCGCTGCGTGCATTGAGATGTGCACTGAGCAGGAGGAGGACTCGAAACGCAGCCCACACTTTCCACGTTGAGAAGCACTAAACACAAGAGTAGCTGAAGGAGGTTTCTGAGGGACTCAGCGGAGCACAGGCTGCTGGAGACACTCCAGTCTCCCGAGGGGAATCTGGCTCGATCTAATTCGCAACAAACAGGAGCCACAGAAATGATGCAGAGACACAGCAGAACCCTTCCAGTGCTGCTGAGCCAACCTGCCGGCCCCTCAGTGCCCGGGGCCCAGGCTGGGCCCAGCACAGACAGAAGGGGCCATAACGTATCTGCAGGGGTGGCAGCCGGAGTTCCTTTCTCCTCTTCTAGAAAAGCGAAGGTCTTGATTGCTGATTGACACAGCCCCCTGCGCAGAGCCAGCTGCAGCCAAATTCTGGAAGTAAAAAAAGAATCTCAGCTGGCAAGGCAGCCGGCTGCAGGCATTTGACTATTTCCGATTCCTGCCCGGCTCACCAAGCTGGGCCTGGATTGCTGAAAACGCCGTCGCCCACGAGGTGCTGAGCAAGCGAGTGTGCTGGTGAGAGTGCCCGGGCACGGACGGGCAAAGCAGCAGGGTCTGACCGGCCTTTGCTTGAGGAGCAAACCCCCTCGCATGGTACCTGTAACATGCTTCACTTCAGCCAGGCTTTGCGGGCAGGGGAGGTTCCGGCTAGGAGAAGACACAGCCTCCCAAACGGAGGGCTGGCCTCGCTGAGGCCCTGGACGGGGAGTTAGGAGACCTGGGCTCAACTCCCAGCTCTGCCCCAACTCCCTGGGCGACCCTGGGCAAGTCCCTTATGCTACCCCGTGCCTCAGTTTCTCCATTTGTAAATCAGGACAGGGATGTTTCTTGTTTAGACTGTGGGCCCTTTGGGGCAGGGCCCGTCTGTCACTCAGTGCAGTGCCCAGCACAATGAGGCCCTGACCGTCGCTGGGACGTCTGGGTTTCCCTGAAATAGCAGCGCTACGGGGGCCATGCAAATAGCTAGAGAGATGGGACCTGGTCCTGCCCCCCCAGCTCTCTGCTCCCTCCCCCAATGGGAACAGAACGTGCTGCCTCTCCCAGAAGGTGCAGGCTGGCTCCCCATGCGGCCGTGTGCTGCACGGGCTGCAGGCTGAGAAAAGAGCACAGGCTGGCGTGGGGAAGGAAGTCATTAATATTCCAGCTGCATGTTTGTTTTCGCCTTTAAAACAGTCGCCTTCGCAAAGCTAATAACTTGAAAAAGTCTAATTAAGAAAGTCAGATGCCTGCAGCACTCTGCGCGGAGGAGAAAAGGAGAGATTTGCATTTCTCAGGGAGTGTAATTGAGCTGTAGCAGAGCTCTAATAGGTTCGCACTTCTCCGGCGTGTGGAATAAATCCAGCGTTAACCGTCCATGGGAGGGAAGAATTCACTGAGTGGGCCTGTTTCAACGCACGGCATTAGCTCAGGCACACGGCAATGGGAGGAGATGCAGCACGGCACAAACTGGCTCATGAGATCAATGCAAATGGGGAGATCAGAAAGCGTCTTAGCCCACGGCCAGCCCCCTCCTGCTGCGGGGGAGTTGGCCCCAGCTTAGCGCTCAGCTGGGACCAGCCAGCGGGGAGGGATTTGCTCGGCTGTCTCAAAGGCAGCAGAGCCATTTTGCTCCTCGGAGGAGGCACAGGCAAAGGGTGTCACCGGCAGCGCTGCAGATTGGAGCCTGGGCTGTCAGCTCTGCCCCTCTGGCTCCTATTGAGGGTGGATTTTGGAAGGAGCTGCAGGGAGCGAGGGGCCTGCTTTGAAATGCCAGCCTAGGCTCTCCCGGCTGGGCACTGCATGGCTGAGGGACCAAGGCATTGCAGAGACACCCTGCCAGCAGCCTCCTCTCATGGCCACTGGGTCACGGGGCCTGGCACAGCAGGTCCCAGCCTCTGAGGGCCCCTCTAGACCAAAGCCCTCCCCCACCCCACCAGTGCGAAGCAAAGAACAAGGGGTTCATGGGCTGACACCTGCTTCCCAGGCAGGCCCCTAATCTGAGCCTGCCGCCGCTGCCAGGGGTGTGAGGAGCTGCCCTGCCCTGGGGCGCTGGGAGGCTCTCAGTACAGGACCTGGGAATATTCTTCTCTGCCGGCATAGCAAGGGAGAGCTGCTCCCATCCCCGCCCTGCGGGCTCACTGCGAGTCGCAGCTGGCCCAGACCGGAGCGACTGGGAGCTGCTGCCATCCGTGGGATGAGTTGGTGGGTCTCGGCTAGGGCAGTGCCAAAGGCCGCTGGTGCCCGGTCTGCACCAGAGCCGCCCCAGTGGAGTGTGGGTAGAGCCCAGGTGAGCAGCTCCTTGGGTCCCATTTAATAATTGGAGATACACCCATCTCCTAGAACTGGAAGGGACCCTGAAGGGCCATTGAGTCCAGCCCCCTGCCTTCACCAGCAGGACCAAGTGCTGATTTTGCCCCAGATCCCTAAATAGCTCCCTCAAGGACTCAACTCACAACCCTGGGTTTAGCAGGCCAATGCTCAGACCACTGAGCTATCCCTCCCTCCAGTGCCAGTCCCAATGCACCGACTCACCCGATGGACCAGCCCACACTCCGTGCCGCCTCGCCACGCTCCCTGCACACACCAGCTCGTTAGCCCCATCCCGCAGGCCAGGCGGCCCCTCCCTCAGCCCCTCAGAAATCCACTTTGCTGATGCACAGGAAAAGCCGAAATCTGGGACCCTCACCCCGCGTAATCGCTGCCGCTAGGGCTGCTGACCTGGGCAGGAGAGGGGTTTTCTGCCATTGGGGTTTGAAGGCTGCTGCTAACAGACATGCTTTGGCTCCATCACAAGCTCTGGGCTGGCTGCTGGGGTCCCCGGGGAGGGTCTTGGAGCTGGACCAAGCAAGGGGGCAGAATGGTCCCTGGTGCCTTGCAGCAGCCCCAGCTCTGGGGTGCAGCCCAGTGGAATATGCCCAGAGCGAAGCACTGGGCAGGCTGTGGACAATGGAAAGCACCAGCACCACTGCTCCGCGTGTCTGTCCTGTGCATCCCGGGGGGAGGCTAGGCAGGGGCGCATGCTCTCCCCTAGCACTGCCACCGCCTCTGCACCCAGCTCCTCTTTCGTCTCCTGCTCAGCGCAGTCCCGGGATTGACCAGCTGCTCGCTGACAGGCATCCAACACAGAGAACCAGTTATATATAGCTTAAGCCCTGCCCTGGGGGTGGAGCTAGCACGTCGATATATAGCTCTGATGGTGGTTGCTGGCTGCCAGTTGGTTCTGTGACGGGCTGTTGTGTTCCTGGGCACACGTGTGCAAACCAGGTGTCAAACATCATCCATTAGGGAGGGGAGTGCGTGGTTGGTGGCAAATGACTGCCTGAGGTGCAGCGCCCTAGGGATTCACTCTCTGTGCAGCCTGCTTGGGTTTTATAACCTTTATGTATTAGCAGATCCCATAATAGTGACAAACACCCTCATCATGCTAACTCACAACCCCCTGCGGACAGGCCTGGCCACATACAGTTACCACGCAGAAACTGGCCCCAGAAACCTGCCACGCTGCCAGTGTGGCCAACTAGCAAGGGAGCAGTTTAGCTCTTTTTTCTTGCCTGTGCTGCCTTCCCAGATGAGAGGCAGTCAGTGCTGCACCCTTTGATGGTTACAGAGGGGTTTTATTGTCTTTCACTCCTCCGCACACGGCAGCAGGACACAGATGGTGTTAGCAGTGGGATTTCCTGGAAGGGAGGTAGGTCCCAGGGGCAAGGGGTTAAGGGCAGTCATGAGCTATCCTGTGGGGAGAGTTTGTATCCAGGAGAGGGGAAGTATTGGTCCCCTCTTATAGACAGGGAACCTAAGAGCTGGAGAGAGGGTATGACTTTCCCAAGGCCATACAGCATATCTGTGGGAAAATTAGGAACAGAACCTAGAAGTTCTGACTCCCAGGTCTCTGCTCTAACCACTGGACCCTGCTCCCCTCCCCGAGTCAGGGATAGAACCCAGGAGTCCTGAGTTCCAGACCCACCTGCTGTATAAACTAGACCCCACTCCCCTCCCTGAGCCAAGAGTCCTGAGTCCCCAGGTCACACTTTCTCCTTGTTCTGTTTCTCTTTCCTCCAAGACCTGGAGTTCTCCCACTCTCTGCCTCTGCTGCCAGCTCCCCCTTCTCCGGGAGGGCTCAGGCGCTGACCCTATGGAAGTGCTTCTAGGTCCTTTTAGCCCAGAGGATGGATGGGGTGTGTGGCAGGGGACCGGCCAACAGCCACAAATCAGCCCAGACAAGTTATTTTTCAGGAAGCTAATGGGATCTGAAAACCATTTCCTTAGAAGTTCCAGAGAGGGGCTTTTCTTTTCAAACCTCATCATAGCAAATGAAATGTGCTCTGCTGTCTGGCTTCAATCTTTCCTTGGCAGCCTGGCTGCAGGAGGGGACGGGGTGGCTCTGGCTTTGTTCTAAGACCTCCACAAAGTCGTTTTCTATTTGAAGGGAGGTTTTTGCTTTGTGAATTTAATGCCAGTGGAAGGGCGGGAGCCAGATGCTCAGTTGGCATCAATCAGCAGGAACTGCAAGAGAGGCATGTGCTGTGGCCAGTCCACTGGAAGATAATAGCCAACTACTGCTGCCAGAGGCATTCCTTTAGCCCAAGCAGCAAAGGATGGTGCTGCCATGCAAACAGGTCTGGGTTCAACCCCTAATGACACTGCAGAACACCCCCTCCCACCAGGGGCTCCCCCATACCTCTGGGCAGGAACGACCCACATTGTGATCTCTGGTACTTACCTGAGCACGTATCAGTCCTTAGGGAGGGGCTGGTATGTGCTAAGTGACTCCCGCACTTCCCCTCTGCCTGGGCCTCGCTCTCCTAGCCCCTGGCTTTCCTGGGTGAAAACACCATGTCCCCTCCGCTCTCACCCTGGTACACGTGTGGGGTGTCTGCCCCTCCTCCTCTGCCCCCCCAGGGCTGGGCCACTAACCTCAGCCCCCCGGGCTCAAGCATATGCCCCCCGCCCCACTGCAGGTCCCTGTGCTGCCTGTGCCCGCGCAACGGGCGATCGGCCTAGGCTGAATGCTGGAGGTGGTTCACACAGATGGCCATGGGTTGGGCTGCGTGGGCCCCGGGCCGAGGTGGGGGGCAGAGTGGGAGTCTGTCCCTCCCGCCATGTCACTGCCAGGGGGGTAGGGGCAGCTAGGAAGAGAGCAGCCGGGATGGGGCAGGCAGCCTGGGAAGAGCCTGGTTCCCCCCGATGCCTCCACCACCACGAGCCAGGCAGGGATCTGGTGAGAGCCGAGGGGGGCAGCAGGGAACGCGGCCACGCACCGGACCCCACACCACTGGGTGAAGGAACCCGGCGGGGCCCCTGCAGGAAGGGAGCTGGAGAGGGAGCAGAGGAGACACGTGTGCCGCACGGGAGCAGAAATACTGCCCGGCGCCGTGGCTCTGGCTGCGGTTCACAAGCCCAGAAGGCTTGGGCCTGGTCAGTACCGGAACGGGAAAACCCAGGGGCAGCAGGGAGTGCGCTGGGGCTCACTAGGGGCACTCTCCCCTCTGAGTCACTGTGGCACCCACCTCTCACCAGCGCCCTCCGGCCAGGTGCCTGCACTGTCAGTCTGCAGTGACCTCTGTCGGTGGCTTCTCCGGCGATCGTCAGTGACTCCCGCTCCGGCCGCGTCTCACACACAGGCTGGATGTGAAACCAACAGACCCCTTCCTGGGTTTACCATCCAACAAGGGCCTAGCCCCGACCCTCCATTGGCATCTCCATGGCCCTCCCAGGGCTCAGTCTTTAGAGTCCCGGCCCTGGTATGGGACTGTACCCCCAGGGCTTCCTCCCTAGAGACACCGTCCTCACCTGCTCTGCTCCCAGCTGGGCCACTGAACTGTCTGATCCTTTGCCAGGGTTGTTTTACAGTTCAATAATCAGTCCCTTCTCTACTCCTTTCCTCAGGGCTTAAGCCACTTCCCTAGGGGCTGGTGTGGGGGGAATACAGACCCAGGCTAACCCACTGCTCCGGGTCCCACCCAGGGACCCTAAAAATAGCAACCGCCTGCTGCATCCCTTTCACTAACCTGCATTTCTGTTCCCTGGGCCACTTCCCCGGCCCCAGCACCTTCTCGAATGCTTCACTCTTACCGTAGGGCTGAAGTCTTGTACCCAGTCCCGGCAGCTGGCCAGGAGCTCCTTCTTCCTCCCCCAGTCCCTGCCAGCAACCGCTCAGTCCATGAGCCCAGCAGGTCTTTCAGCCAGCCAGGAGCACCACCCTCCAGCTCCAGGCAGCAACTGACTGTCTTCTGGCACTGCAACTCCTTTTATATGGGCCTGCTGGGCCCTGATTGGAGGCTCCATGTAGCCTCTCCCTGATTGGCCGCTTCCCCCACAGCCGCTCTAAGCAGCCTGGAGGACTCCTCTACTGCTCCTTTCTGGGACAGGTGTGGTAGGACCCTGAGGTCTCCATTAGGAGGGCCTCTGGGCCTAGTCCACCCCGTCACAGACCCAGTGCAGTGCTAGGGGGTGCTGTGCTGCCGGAAGCAGGGTGGGGGGCTCAGTAGGAGGTGCTGACCAGCTGGAGGATGGTCCCACCACGGTCTCCTTCACTCTCTCTCTGAACAAAGCCACTGCTTTTCATGGCCTGGCAGTAAAACACCTCAGCCCTCTTCACGGGAGTGCTTTGCACCGAGGCTGCTGGATTCGGGGTTGTGAACGCACACCGCTACCTTTCCGTTACAGCTGACATGCACCATTCGCCTAGGACACAATGTCCCAGCTGGCCTCTTCCTCTCCTGCAAGGCCATGTGTGACGGAGCGATTCTGGCGGGACCCAACTGAGAGTGCCAAATCAGGACCAATTGCTCAAACAGGGCAGTCACAGCCCTAGGCTGGGGTTTTTCCACCTCTAAGGCCAACCAAACCAGCCAGACAAAAGGACTTTGGTCTCACCCCACTGGCTAACCACAAGTCACGCAAGCAATTTCCTTAGACACTCCAGTCTCCCAGCATCACCACCAGTGCACTCGTCCTGGGGATGAATGGTTATGAAAACCAACACCCCAATAAAAGAAAACGGTTCCCTCGATCCCAAAGGACCAAGCCCCAGACCCAGGTCAATATACACATCAGATCTTACCCACAAATCACGCTGTTGCCAATCCTTTAGAATCTAAAATCTAAAGGTTTATTTACAAAGGGAAAAAGGTGGAAATGAGAGGTAGAATTGGTTAAATGGAATCAATTACATACATTAATGGCAAAGTTCTTAGTTCAGGCTTGCAGCAGTGCTGGAGTAAACTGCAGGTTTGAGTCTCTGGAATGCATCCCCCACTGGGATGGGTCGTTCAGTCCCTTGTGTAAAGCTTCAGTTTGTAGCAAAGTCCTTCCAGAGGTTAGAAGCGGGATTGAAGACAAGATGGAGATGAAGCATCAGCCTTATATAGACTTTTCCAGGTGTAAGAATCTCTTTGTCTTCACTGTGGAAATTTACAGCAAAATGGAGCCTGGAGTCACATGGGCCAGTCCCTGCATACTTTGCTGAGTCACAAGGCGTGTCTGCCTTCTCTCCATGGGTCCATTGTGTAGCTGACGGTCCTTAATGGGCCATCAAACAGGCTAGGCAGAGCTAACACCAGCTTGTCTGGGAGGCTTCCCCCAGAAGCACAGCACAAACTTGAAATACAGACAGCATAGAGCCAACATTCATAACTTCAACTAAAAATGATACAGACATATAGACAGCATAATTATAATCAGCAACCCAGAACCTGGTCTTAGACACCTTATATGACCCCCTTTACTTAGGATTTGGAGCCACTACAGGACCTTGGTTGCAACCCATGTTCTATATGGTCCCCATTTATATCAATAACGTCACACCCCCAACGCAAAATTGATGCAGGAAGGGATGACAAAACATCGCTGACTGCATCCCAAGAGCCCCCTTTCCTTGGGTCTGTCTCACTACAGCTAGTGTTGGGCTAGAGGCCGTACCAGTGTATAACCGAAATGGTTTATCAAAGTCATGTTCAATAACATGAATGGATCTCTTTACAAACTCAAGGTATAACTTGGTTAGCTTTTGCAGCATGGTTCCTGTATGTTTCATGTGATCTTGCCAAGAGCTAAAGAAAATAGCTACTTTATCCATACCAGTTCTGGCCAATGTTTTGAACCCAAATAACATTAAACCAATGTAGATATTGAGGTTGTTCATAGTACAGGAATCTTGGCATTTAGCCATGAAAGCAATATGGTAGTGTGCCTCAGTTTCCCCTTTCATACAGCACATCAGGTCTGGAATGTATTTTCCCCTGTGAAAAGTTCCAACACTGTTTACATGCATTAACTGTGAAACATCAGTATAGCAAGGCCCTTTAACATAAAGTGTGTTTTCATGTATTCCTTTCAACATGTTTAAGGGATTTTCCAAAAGATTAGGCACATTGTACATTGTTACAGTTCTTGGCCATAGCAACACATTAGTTACAAAAATTAGCATTAGCAATAACAACAAATTCATTGCAAGTGTCCATTTACAATCATGTTTGTCATGCCACACCCTTGGCTCTATACCATTGGAGTTTGGGCATTTTAGGGTTAACCTGTGGCTTCCCTTTGCAAAATTCAGTCTTCTCTTTCCTTCTGGATTAAACCCTGATTTCTCTTGCTTAACAGAATTCACTGGCTGATGGGGCGGGCCCTCTGTGCTAACAGCTATTAGCAATTCTGTCTTCTCCCTGCCAGCCAAGTAATTCGCATCAACACAGACACTAGCTTTTAACTCTTCAGCTGCTATGGATTCCAAGGCTGGACTTTGTCTCACAGAGGTACCACACAAATCCAAAGAGTCTGAGGGTGAGAGCTGGCTTGCTCTCCCCTGCCTCCTCAAGCATTTAGCCATACAACTGTCCTGCTTTGAAAAACCAGTAACTGAATCTGTCCTCAGATCCTGAAGCACAGACTGCTCACTTACCGATTCAGCATGGAGACATTCCTGTCCCAACAGCATTGTCTCCCCAACAAGCTGGCTACACACAGCCAGGTGGTTATAGGGCTGCTCAACTTCCTTAACAGCTTCTACTCCACCTGAGACCTTTTCAAAGCTGCCCACACTGGATCTTTCAAAAGGAAAGTCAGTGGATCCATTCACAACAGAAAATTTCTGGCTGTTAGGAACTGAAACTTCCCTGATTAAATCACTTTTACACCCTTCAGTTGCAGTAAACTGCTTGCACAGGCTACCATGAGGATTCCTTTCCCTAGGAGCTTCTCTTAGCAGCAATTCACCCCTCACAGAAATTCTGCCCTTCCCCTCTCCACCTAGGGCTTGCTTTACAGGAACACTTCCCTGAGCAACCACAGCCGCTTTCTGGGTCTCACTTACATTTAGACTCACTTCAGGCCCAACAGGCAGATCTTTACACAATCCCCTTTTAGGCACACCTACAGACTTTCTAGATAACAGGTCAGAAGCAGTCTCCTTCCCTTGGCCATGAACAAGTTCAGGAATCTTTTCCTTCTTGCTACAAGTTGTCAAACTGTCAGTAAGTAACACCCTTAAATTACTTTCATGCTCTCCTTGTGCCTTGGCTAGGGTATCTCCCTGATCAGACAGAGTTGCTGCACCCTTTTCCAACCACACATTAGCAACTGGCAAACTACAAGCACCAGAATTGTCTGTTCTCTGGGATTTTGCTATGACACTAACTGGATGCAACCTAGTCACAGTGCCATTCTCCCCAGCAGACACAAACTCAGGACTATTCCCTTCCTGGGCTTTAGCTGTATTTACAACCAACTCCGAGACAACTGAATCACCCTCAACCATCACAGGCTGAAAGGCCCCTTCTGTTTGCTCCACAGACACAGAAGAGCCGGAGACACATTCTCCTTCACCAGACACACAGCTTGGGATTTCACTTCCCTTGTCCCAGCACACAGGGCTGTTCACAGACAACTGCTTGGAGACTGGGGTAGCTTCCTTCATAGGCAAGTCAATACTCCTGACAGAGACAGGCACATTCCCTCCACTGTCACATTTCTCCACACAGGAAACAGGTAAGGGATATGGACACTCATTTTCCACTATCCCTCCCTTCCCAAACTGCTGATTAGACAAAGCCATCAGCTCACAAGGCTGCCTAGGCTCCTTCAAACTTTCCCTTCCAGGCACATTGCCTCTCCCAACAGATAAGCTGCTGCTCTTTTCACTACACTGAGCTACTTTTAGCAAATCACAGTTACCCATTTCAGGTTTACTTCTACCAGCTGCACTAGCCACCAATCCATTACCTATCACAAATTTACCCTTTCCTTCCTCAGTTAGGGCTTTAACCTGACCATTTACTTTAATCTGCTCCTGAGAAACATTTTCCTCATCCATGAGATCTTTCTGCTCTTGATCTAACTCCAGATTCACTTCTGAGACATCAGACAGACATTCAGAAACTTCATTCCCAGACACACTGCTTCTTGGCACAGACAAACCTTTGGAGCAACCCACCTCAGGCAAATCATTGCCCACAATAGACACAGGTTTAAGATCATTCCTCTCCTGTGACTGGCTACCTGGACTGAACCAATCTTTAACATTCTCCCCAATTAAAAGATCTTTAGGCAATAACTTCCTGACGCCAGCTATCACTTCATGCTGAGCCCCATTCCACTCAAGGTGGATTCTGGCTAAAGGCACACGGACAGTAAACTCACAGAGGATCACAACATTCACACTCTGATTTGGTAAATAATCTTCCTCTTTGACCAGATCTGCTCTAACAAGAGTGATGTTAGAAGCCATAATTTGCCCTAAACAGCTTTTACCATTGACTTTTACACACTCTATGAAATTTCCATTCCCATTCCCATCCATAGCACTGGCACAATTTATGGGGCCACCCCCTACTGAACACACAGTAACAGCATTGACATAAAAGGTGGCATTGTTGGGGTACATTTGGTTACCCCCAGACAACTGCTCAGAGTTATACAACATACCAACATTGTTACAAACTGGACTTTCAAGAGGATACAGTCTCTGCTGTTCTTCCATTGCTTTTTTGACTTGGAGTTGGAGTCTAGCTGTCTCCTGTTGCATCTGTCGAGTTTTCTCCTCAGCAGCCAGCAGCTCCAGACGCCTCTTACGAGCTTTTTCTTCTCTCTTAGCAACTTCTTTCTTTCTCTCATCAGCCTCTTTCTCCATTCGAATTTCTGCCAGTTCTTGCTCATAATCAAACTGCAGGCTGTCTCTCAAGGCTTGCAGTTTCCTTGCTTTTCCTGATGCTTTCTGTCTCATGGTCACTGATCTTTAACCAACCAAACTCTCAATCCCAAAGTTAAAATTTGGATAGCGTGGGGTTCTGACCCAAAGCTTAATTGACCTGGTTCTGTGGATCCAAGCACGACTACGCCACTGTGACGGAGCGATTCTGGCGGGACCCAACTGAGAGTGCCAAATCAGGACCAATTGCTCAAACAGGGCAGTCACAGCCCTAGGCTGGGGTTTTTCCACCTCTAAGGCCAACCAAACCAGCCAGACAAAAAGGACTTTGGTCTCACCCCACTGGCTAACCACAAGTCACACAAGCAATTTCCTTAGACACTCCAGTCTCCCAGCATCACCACCAGTGCACTCGTCCTGGGGATGAATGGTTATGAAAACCAACACCCCAATAAAAGAAAACGGTTCCCTCGATCCCAAAGGACCAAGCCCCAGACCCAGGTCAATATACACATCAGATCTTACCCACAAATCACGCTGTTGCCAATCCTTTAGAATCTAAAATCTAAAGGTTTATGTACAAAGGGAAAAAGGTGGAAATGAGAGGTAGAATTGGTTAAATGGAATCAATTACATACATTAATGGCAAAGTTCTTAGTTCAGGCTTGCAGCAGTGCTGGAGTAAACTGCAGGTTTGAGTCTCTGGAATGCATCCCCCACTGGGATGGGTCGTTCAGTCCCTTGTGTAAAGCTTCAGTTTGTAGCAAAGTCCTTCCAGAGGTTAGAAGCGGGATTGAAGACAAGATGGAGATGAAGCATCAGCCTTATATAGACTTTTCCAGGTGTAAGAATCTCTTTGTCTTCACTGTGGAAATTTACAGCAAAATGGAGCCTGGAGTCACATGGGCCAGTCCCTGCATACTTTGCTGAGTCACAAGGCGTGTCTGCCTTCTCTCCATGGGTCCATTGTGTAGCTGACGGTCCTTAATGGGCCATCAAACAGGCTAGGCAGAGCTAACACCAGCTTGTCTGGGAGGCTTCCCCCAGAAGCACAGCACAAACTTGAAATACAGACAGCATAGAGCCAACATTCATAACTTCAACTAAAAATGATACAGACATATAGACAGCATAATTATAATCAGCAACCCAGAACCTGGTCTTAGACACCTTATATGACCCCCTTTACTTAGGATTTGGAGCCACTACAGGACCTTGGTTGCAACCCATGTTCTATATGGTCCCCATTTATATCAATAACGTCACACCATGTTTCTGTTCCCATCCCCTGGCACTTCGGGCACACCCTTCACCTCCCTGCCCGGCCCCGGCCCCGGCCCGCTGCCCCACCCCCCACCCTGACACACCCATCTGGGGGCTGCCCTTCCCCTCCAGCCCCATAGCACCTGATGTAACTAACTCTGAAAACTAGAACCACTCCCAGAAACCACGCCCCTCTGCCTGGCTCTGAGGCCAGACAAACTGCTGTTAACCTCAGTACAAAAGGTCTGATTGTATTGGTCCCTGTGCCTGCTGCCCAGCCAGCGCTGATTAATTGTATCTGACTGCAGTCCTCTGAGCCCCAGACACCGCTGGGCAGGGTTCACCACCAGGGACGGATCCCTGCCAATGGCCTAGGCTGGGAAAGCGTTAGGAGGAGGGAAGGGGCCGGCAGGAGTCAGCTATCCATGGTCACCATGCAGAGCGTCTGTGCTCATCACGCGTGGCACTGGGGAGTGAACTGGACCCCTGGAGCATGGGCTCTGCCTGAGTCATGGGCCTGGGGCTCAGCCACAGGAGGGAACCAACACGGCTGTTTGCCGCCCTGACACATTCCATCCTGCGGAAGGCAGTGGGGTGCATGCCCCTGTGCACGTGGGTGTGCCCATGGACTCACAAGCACACAGGCATGCAGCTACACAGAAGTGCATGCATGCATCCACAGACAGATATGCACATTCCTAAGGAATGCTGCGTACTCACAGCCATCCGCATGCATGAAGGCACAGCCGCCCGTGTACACAGCCATCCGCAGGCAGGCACAGCCGCCCGTGTACACAGCCATCCGCTCACAGGCACAGCCATCCGCACGCAGGCACAGCCGCCCGTGTACACTGCCATCTGCCCACAGGTACAGCCATCCGCACGAAGGCACAGCTGCCCGCGTACACAGCTATCTGCCTGCACGGAGGCACAGCCGCCCACATACACAGCCATCCTCCCACAGGCAGGCACAGCTGCCCACGTACACAGTCATCTGCATGCAGGCACAGCCGCCCACCTACACAGCCGCCCGCACGCAGGCACAGCTGCCCATGTACACAGTCATCCGCACGCAGGCACAACCGCACGCAGGCACAGCCCCCCATGCACACAGCCGTCCGCACGCAGGCACAGCCACATGCAGGCACAGCCCCCCACGCGCACAGCCATCCGCACGCAGGCACAGCCACATGCAGGCACAGCCCCCCACGCGCACAGCCGTCCGCATGCAGGCACAGCCGCCCACACCCAGGAAGTGGCACGCTCCCAGGCAGGTTGAACACAGTCCGCCCGGCGAAGGGCTGCACATCCCAGCTGCCCAGGGGCCCACCAGTTTTTCCAGCTGGCCCTCGTGGGGTGATGCTAATACAGACTCCGTCACTCATGGTGGAGGCCCCAGGGACTAGACTGTAGGGGCCAGTCCTGCCATAGCCAGGCCACTTCTGCTCCCTCCCCCCAGCCTACACTGTGGTCAGCTTTAAGAGGCTGCTGGGTCCAAGCCATCACCAGCCTGGATCCTGCAGGCTGGATCCTGGCAGCATCCCCATGGGGAGTGCCTCTTCGCCAGCCTCTAAGGCACACATCCTCTCGGGTCCCCTGCCTCCAGCCTGGCAGCTGCCTCCTCTGCCCCGCCCCACGGGTGGAGTGAGAGCCTTCTCCTGGCCGGCTGGGCCCCGTCTCACCTTCACTGGAGAGGCCTCTTGGTTCTTCTCTCCTCCCTTCTAGCTTTTAACTCCTAGCCAGCAAGTCGGGATAGAAGCTTTGTGTGGGCACGGAGCACGCGGTGACGTTCTGAGAGTAATATCATATCTCACTGAAGGGTGACAGGGCCAGAAAGAGTTAATGACCTCCCAGACTGACCTGACCCAGGGCCGACCTTTAGAGACAGAGCTTTGAGATGCAGCGGGCAGTGTTAGAGGTAGAAGGGGAGGTGTTTGCTCAGGGCTTGGGATGTCAGCAAACAAGTAGGCCTGATTCAAAGATCAAAAAAGGAGCATTAGTGTTTAGGAAGCCGCTTGAGGGAAGCAGTGTTATTGTCTAGATCAGTGGTCTCCAAACTTTTTTGATCGCACACCCCTATCAGTAAAAAAATGTTGAGCACGCACCCCCTGCCGTGCCGCAGGGCCGGCTCTACCGTTTTTGCCGCCCCAACCGAAAAGAAAAGGCGCTCGGACACCCACCCAAACTGCCGAAGGGAAAAAAAAAAAGGCCGCCCGAACTGCTGAAGTGGCGCTGCTCTGGCGGTGCTCCTCCTGCCGCGCACCCCGAAGGATCCTTTTGCGCACCCCACTTTGGAGACCACTGGTCTACATGTCTCTTTGAAGGCTGTGGTAACCAGTATCTGAACTGTTTAATGGATAAATTACCCTGTGCTAATTGCCAGGATGTTTGGGAGAAGGAGAGTTAAGCCTATTTTTTTCTCGGGCCGAAAGGCTGCTGGAAATGTACAAGAACCCTGGGACACGATCCTGCTTCATCTCAGATCTGCTTTGGGTTTCAAGAGGGGGAAACCTTAAGCCACAAGGATTGAGATCTGCAGTCACTGACTGGAGCCACCTGAATATGGACATTGGACTGTAACCTCTGGACTATTTCTAAAAGGACTTTTGGCAACTAAGAGCGACAAAGAGTCCTGTGGCACCTTATAAACTAACAGACCTATTGGAGCATGAGCTTTCGTGGGTGAAAACCCACTTCGTCGGATGCATGTAGTGGAAATTGGCAACTACAAGCTCATCTCTGCTGTGTCTGAACCTCAAGAATTGAATTCAAGTCTGTCTGTATATTGATCTTTTAACCAACTCTCTCTCTCTTTTCTTTTCTAATAAATTTTAGCTTAGTTAATAAGAATTGGCTGTAGCGTGTATTCTGGGTAAGATCTAAGTTATAATTGGACCTGGGTATGTGGCTGATCCTTCGGGATTGGAAGAACCTTTTCTTTTATATGATGAGATCAGATTTTCAGGAATCATCATCATATCTGACGTGTGTGTCTGGACGGAGGCCTGAGGCTGGGCACTTTAAGGGAACTGCGGGGTTTGGACTTCTGAGTAACCAGTGAGATACTAGAGAAGTTGTTTTGGCTGGCTTGGTAAATCTAAGCATTGGAATAACCACCAGCTTCTGGGGTTTGTCTGCCCCGTTCTGTTTGCAGTTCAGCCTAACTGAGTGACCTCAGCTGGCTCCCACCGGCAGCACCGTCACACACGCCAGCCAAGTGTGCAGCATCTGTGGTTGCTCCTGTAGCTCAAGGGTAGATGTGTGCGCTCTGTGGGGCCTGGCTTCAAAGCCTGCTGATGAACCATAGAAAAAGACCCAAAAATCAGGACTGTCCCCATAAAATCAGGACATCTGCTCACCCTTGTTACGGAGTGACAATGCTCTGGAACTGCTCCCCACCAAGCCAGGCAGGACTCTGGGGAGCCTCCTCTCCCTCGGAGCAGCCTGTCTCCAGGGCAAGCAGCTCCCACGGCTTCACCTCCTGGGTCTCTCCTTGGAGCATTCAGCCTCCTCTGCCCCTCCATGCGCTTCCCACAGCGAGTCGCCCCGGCGGGGTCCAGCCAGTGACACAGAGGTTTATTCGATGACAGGAACAGGGTCTAAACCAGAGCTTGTAGGTACAGAGAACGGGACCCCTCAGCCGGGTCCATTCTGGGGCCCAGCAAGCCAGAAAACCCCATCTGCCCTCACTCGCCAGCCCCAAACTGAAACCCCCTCCAGCCCCTCCTTTTTGGCCTTTGTCTCTTTCCCAGGCCAGGAGGTCACCTGATCTCTTTGTTCACCTTTAGCATCCCCTTGCAGGAGGAAGGGCCCTGGCCATTTGTTGCCAGGAGACAGAGTGTCGGCCATTTACACATGCTGGAGACTTAAGAAATGCACAGGGAAACTGAGGCACCCACACACTATTCAGAGAAAACGTTAAGAACAGCCCCACTTCGTCACAACCCTACAAGCACTGCCCAGACAGTGAGAGATTCCCCTGCCCTGCAGAGCTCCCTGTCTGAACCGACGAGACACAGCAAGGGCCAGCACCCTAACACAACACCAATTCACACAGTCCCCCCCAGAGACCGCAAGCCCTCCCACTCACCCTGCTGTAATCCCAGGGTCCCCTGCCCTTTCCGTTTGTGTTAACAGCTGGAGAACACCCAAGCGGGCGGCCGGCTAATGTGAGCCTGTGCATGGTCTGCTGCTGGATACCAGCGCCTGCTGGGGCTGTCCCGGCTGCGCTCAGGAGGGCTGAGCTCAGTGGGGCCTGCTGCTCTGCAGGAGCTGGGGCTTTTGCGGGGCAGGTCTCTACCCAGCTATTGCAGACAATTGCCCTAAACCAGGAGCCCAGGCAGCCGCTGGAGGCAGGGAGCAGGGGTGCTGGAGACTCCATCCCCAGCCGCTTGGCTTGGTAACCTGAGTACTAGCCCAGTTGATTCTGGTGGGCGGGGGGGGGGGTGTGGATTGGGTTTTAAAAGCTAATCTGGTTTCTGATTGGCCAAGGGACACCAAACAGCCCGGCTCCCAGCCAATCAGAATGATGATTTATTATTTGTATTAGGGTGGAGCTCAGGGGCCAGATCAGAGCCCCACACTGTGCCAGGCGCTGCACAGACCCCAGACTTCCAGCCGTAGCACGTCTTGTCCGGCATCTGCTTCCTGCGGTACAGCCCATCGCCGTGTTCTCCTGCCTGGGATCTCCCGCGGGCCCTGGGAGCACAGGGCCAGCCAGCCCAGCCTGTCCCCTCCCTGTCGGATCAGACCTGCTAGCACACAGCCGGCTCCGCTTGGGCCATCCACTCCCACGTGATCCCGCTCGGCGAAGGTGAGAACTTCAGCCATTCCAATTCTGACCTCGACAGGCAGCGGGCTCGGCCCCGCCCCCGGAGCAGGAGCGGTGATTAAACCCGGCTCATTATCCGCCCTGGCACAGCCGCAGAGTTATTAATGGCCATACGATTAGGCAGCCCCTTTCAGAGCCCAGCCGCAGCGTCTGACTCCTGACCCGCTGTCTCTGCCGGCTCTGGAGGGCTGGGTCGCGCTGTGACGCGGCAGCCGGCCTGGTCCGGGATCGAGGTGCCTGGGGGTGGGAAAACCAGTTGTCAGCTGTGATCAGCGCTGGGCTGGGACTGGCTGGGCTGCTACTCGGCTGTACGGCCTGCCAGGTACCAGAGCGCGCCGGGGCTGGGCAGTTCGATGCAGCCACACACCCTGCCCCGGCACCGTGAGCTCTCGCTGTGCATTTCTGCTCCCTGTGTGCCTTTCGCACGGCACGGAACAAGCCCCCCGTGGGGCTCTGGGGGGTCCTTACCGCTGTGTGTGTGTCGGCGGTGGGCTGGGGAGAAGGGTACAGGGCGCCTTGCAGCTCCCTGGGTAAGTGTCCCAGCCTCTGCCGATGGCCGCTAGGCATGAAAAGGTCCCAGAGCTGTGCCAGGCTGCTGAGCCCCTTCGTCCTTACCCCGGAGTGCTGCGTCTCCATGGCAAAGCTCCCAACGATCTGCCACCCCACCCCACCCCAGGCAGCACTGCCGGCCCCACTCCTCCAACCTGCCATGGACCTGGGGGGACGGTTCCAGAGACATTGCAGGAGGTGGCTGATGTGTCTGTGGCCGGAGCCAGGTGCCCCTCTGCAGCCCGGGCACGGAGCGCTGGAAGCAGCTCCAGGCACGGCAGAGAGCGCTCTGTGTCCAGAGCATCCCCAGGCCGAATCGGCCCTGGCCTTCCCGGCCTGTTCCCGGCCACTGCTGCGTTCTCAGCCGTTCGGACTGTACGGATTGTCCCCGTGCGCTGCACGGCTAGTGTGAGGCTTGTGTCCGTGCCAGGCCAGGCGTCCTAGAGCTCAGCCATCGCCACCCGTACGCCCCAGCTAGTGGAGCAGCGTCACGGGGTGTGAGGGAGACTGTAATGCCACACCCGTGTGCACAGCTGCCACCCGCCCAAATCAACACAACTCGCCCAGCACAGACCCCAGACAGACCAACACAACCACCCACACCACACAACCAGCACACACCTCTCATCCCCCACCCGCCCAACTCAACACAACTCGCCCAGCACAGGCCCCAGACTCAAACCAACACAACCACCCACACCACACAACCAGCCCACACCTCTCATCCCCCACCCGCCCAACTCAACACAACTGTCCCAGCACAGCCCCCAGACTCAGACCAACACAACCACCCACACCACACAACCAGCACACACCTCTCATCCCCCACCTGCACAAATCAACACAACTGTCCCAGCACAGCCCCCAGACACAGACCAACACAACCACCCACACCACACAACCAGCACACACCTCTCATCCCCCACCTGCACAAATCAACACAACTGTCCCAGCACAGCCCCCAGACACAGACCAACACAACCACCCACACCACACAACCAGCACACACCTCTCATCCCCCACCCGCCCAACTCAACACAACTGTCCCAGCACAGCCCCCAGACACAGACCAACACAACCACCCACACCACACAACCAGCACACACCTCTCATCCCCCACCTGCACAAATCAACACAACTGTCCCAGCACAGCCCCCAGACTAAGACCAACACCACACAACCAGCACACACCTCTCATCCCCCACCTGCACAAATCCACACGATTCTCCCAGCACAGTCCCCAGACACAGACCAACACAACCACCTGCATGACACAAGCACAGACAATAACCCCAAACACACAGCATACACCCTCATTAGCCACCACACAAATCAACACAACTCTCTCAGCTCCCAGACACATACCAACACAATCACCCATACCACACAACCAGCACACACCTTTCATCTCCCACCTGCACAAATCAACACAACTGTCCTAGCACAGCCCCCAGACTCAGACCAACACAACCACCCACACCACACAACCAGCACACACCTCTTATCCCCCACCTGCACAAATCCACACAACTCTCCCAGCAATCCTCCAGACACAGACCAACAAAATCACCCACACCACACAACCAGCACACACCTTTCATCCCCCACTTGCACAAATCAACACAACTCTCCCAGCACAGTCCCCAGACACAGACCAACACAATCACCTGCACGACACAAGCACAAACAATAACCCCAAACACACAGCCCCTCATCACAGCACACATCCTCATTTGCCACCACACAAATCAACACAACTCTCTCAGCACAGCCCTCAGACACAGACCAACACAACCACCCACACCACACAACCAGCACACACCTTTCATCCCCCACTTGCACAAATCAACACAACTCTCCCAGCACTCCCCCAGACACAGACCAACACCACACAACCAGCACATACCTCTCATCCCCCACCTACACAAATCAACCCAACTCTCCCAGCACCCTCTCAGACACAGACCGCCGCAACCACCCACACGACACAATGAGCACACGCAGCAACCCCAAACACACAGCCCCTCACCGTAGCACACACCTCTCATCCCCCACCTGCACAAATCTCCAAGCACCCCCCCCAGACATAGACTAATACAATCACCCACATGACACAACCAGCACACACAATAACACCAAACACACGGCCCCTCACTGCAGCAGACACCCTTATTCAACACCACACAAATCTCCCAGTGCAACACAACCAGCCAGCGCACACAATAACCCCACACGTAGGATCAGTTGCACCAGCAGGCAGCGCTGGGATCAGCTCTGAGCAGGGCTGAGCGCTCTGCGGGGTCAGAGTTTGCTCCCTGGGGTTCCCAGGCTGTTACCACTCAGCGAGGAATCACTCAGCCATTTTGGCCTGTTTTCACACGCGACTTTGTGAATCACACCGGGCGCTAGAAGGGCTTTGAGCAGCTAGCTTACGATGAACCCGCTCGCCTGTCTAGCTGGGCTGCTGGAATGACGTGCCCAGCCAGGGCCCAGGGGGCAGCCCCGTTCCCTCGGTGCAAGCGGTGACTTGTTCCCGTTGCAGTAAAGCCCCAGACGGGCAGTCCAGGGGGGCTGAGTGGGTGCAGAGGGATGCGGTAGAACGAGGGCTGGCAGAGCTGGTTGGCTGCCCATCACTTTTTTTTGGGGTGGAAACAGCTGGACTTGGATTTTCCCACAATTGCTAGGAGCTGAGAGTAATCACCTTGGAACCAGCTCTGACAGGGCGGAAAGGCACAACAGAGATGGGCTCTCTGGACATGGCACTGTGGGAGGATGCCTTGTCGTGCAGCACCGTGAAAAATCACTGCACATAGTCCCACACTGCAGTGTCCAGAGGGCGTGTGTCTCTGCTGTGCGTAGTGATCGCACCCAGCACGGGCCAGCTCCCCGCGCGTCACTGTGATCTTACACTTCTAGAGCGCGTTCCAAAGAAACGCCGACAGGGATCCTGTCACCCTCCACTCAACTGCAGCCAATTCTGGGTTGGAACCTAGCAGAGGTTTTTAACAGCTTTGACTGCAGCTGCAGGGTGAATTTAGGGCTGGGGAATGTAACGCAGGCCCCATGCTGGACTGATCTCTGCAGCACAGCACCCCGTAGCCCCAGGCACGAGGGTCAGCACTAACTCGAAGGGGAGGCCCTCATCCTTCCTGCAATGTCTCCCAGCCTGACACCGTCCTGGCCTGGGACCCCTCAGTGCTGCTGTGATGCCGGGCAGGGCTGCAGACACCGCGTGTGCATACAGAGCACGTCCTGCCAAGGGCTGCCAGGTGCTTTCCCTGAATACAGAGGCAGGCTAGATGAAGGGAGCGATTCATGATTCAGGGTCCGAGCACCATGGAGCGGTTGCTGGGCTATTTGTCCTGGGCTTGGGCAGGGCTAGGGATGGGGGGCCCCCCAGGACTTTCCGCAGCCTTCTGAGAGGAACAGGGTTTGTTCCACAGAAGCGATTCTGCTCCAAATCAGCCCCACTGGCCCTGCTGAAAGCTGAATCTGCAGCTTGGCAACGGGTGATTCATGCTAAAGGAAACAGGATCTGTCTCCTCAGTGGCTGGGCAGATTCCCCCAGGGCCTGGGCCTGCAGCGCAGCTGAATTTTCTCCTTCCCATGGCTGGCTGCATCTCTGGGACCCTGGCTCCCGGCCGCACCACCCGAAGGCCTCATCACCCTCTGACCCCATCACTGGAGCTGCTCCAAACGAGACTGAACAGAGCCCTGGAGATGGGCCGGATGGGACCGAGCAGAGCTCTTCCCTCTCTAATGGCCAGGAGTCTCTCTGCAGCTGCTCCCCGGCCAGTCCGGCTGCTCCCCTGCAGGGAGGGCGTCTCCCACGCTCAGAGCACCCCCTCGCTCTCCCCGGATTTAGGCTGCCTCTTTGGGCGGGGGGTGTGAGCAGTGCCTTGCTCTGTGCCCAGCCCAAAGTGGCCACACTATTCCATCCTGCTGACTACTTTGCAAGCGAGGGGGATACCTGGGACCATCTCCCAGCCCACTAGGGTCTTGCTCCAGTGCTTGGTCCCCTGGGAATCCTGCAGCCAGTGTCCCTATGTGACAGTTGAAGAACTAGCTGAGATCTTATTAAGCTAATGGTCTCCATAAGACCCTGCAGCAGGAGGTTCCACGGGTTAACTCTACATGCATTTAAAATATCTGTAGCTCCTCTCTGGAATCCAAGGTGAAAGATCTTCCATTGGTGATTTGCTCCTGGCAGAGTGTGCCCAAGGGGTGTACATAGGCACATCCATTCGCGCTGTTTGGAATCAGTCCTCCTTAAACAGGAGGTATGAGCCATTCCACACTACAGACCATCAGACATCTGCATAGCTCCAGTTCCAGCTTTGTCCCCGGTGTTACCATGTGGCACTCTGTACAACACACAGAGACATTTAGTGGCTGAATAATACACTGCAGGGGAACATGTTACACACACAGTCCTGCCTTCTTCAGAGCACAAGGGACTCTTATGCTGGAGGAGAGCTGGAGGGATAAGAGAATCAGATGAGATGGCTGGGGGCAGGGAGATGCTCCTAGGGGCCAGTCAGTAAGGATCAGGCCATGGCTCTGGCCCCAGGCGTCACCCGAGGGCCAGAAGCAAGATGGGAGGGGAGGGATTTTGCTCAGCCTGGCAGGTGTGCGGAATAGTGAATTGATTTGCTTATGTGCTGAGAAAGGGATGAACACAGCATGGCATCTGCTGGGGATTTTTGGATTAAATAGGTTTAAAAACCCTCCAGCAGACTTTATAATATTGACTCAGATAAAATCCTGCCTGCTTCAGGTGCTGCTTGCTCTTATTCCCCTAGATCTTACACCAATTACTGTGCACTTGGCAGCGGCCCCGCTGGGGCCCCGGCGGGGCCAGAGGGATCCCTGGTGGCAGCTCTCGAGAGCGCAGGCTGGGAACTAGAGTCAGAGAGAGCCCCAGGGGCCAGCTGTGCCCAGGAGCCGCAATGGAGACCTGTCCCCTCTGCACTGTGAGCTCCCAGGACAGAAGCGTCCTCCTCTGCGCACAGCCTCCGCTTGGCCTCCTGCGGGTGACCCGCATCTGTCCCATGGGGGCCCTGCACCATGGTGCTGCACCGCATACTGGGGGCCGGCAAAGGACCCAGCACCCTTTGTTCCCTGCCGCCAGCCATAGGAGGGTCCCCCTTAAGTGTGCTCGTGCTCGGGCTTTTATACCCGCCCTGGGCCACCGCTAGGGGGCGAGAGAGATGCCTGCCCTTGGGCAAGTCTGGCTTTCCATCATCCTCTGCAGACCCCGGGTCCTCCCCCCGTAACCTGGCCTTCCCACCCCACCCTGGTTGGCTTGATCGGGGCAGCAGGAAGGGAGGAGGAGCAAGGGGCAGGGGGCCGTGCCCCAGCAGGGCCAGCGCCGTGGGCACGCGGCCCGTTGATTGGGCTCGCTTCGCTTGCTGGCTCGATGAGGCTCAGCGAGGACTTGGCTGCTGGATTTGTCTGCGAGCCCCAGGCACTGAGCTCAGTGAATTAGCCCAGTGGAGGCTGGCTAAGCACCCCCCCCCCCCATGCCCCCACTCAGCACACCCGGGCCCCCGGGCCCGGCCCCACAGGGGCTCACTGAGCCCTGGCTCAGACAGGCAGCACTTTAACCGCCTCAGCACCAGGCCATGGGGCTGAAAGAGGCCGGGGCTGCGGGGTGCGAAGGGGGACGGACAGACTGCCCCACTCCTTGCACTGGCTCTCTGCAGCGGGCCAGGGTGGAGGGCAGGGAAATCCTTCACTCCTTCCCCGGGGGCTGGCTCAGCTCCACCTTCCAGGCAGCAAGCTCCCAAGTGCAGTGAGTCCAGCAGCCCCAGCAGATTGTCCACATTACAGACCCATCACTGCTATGTTTGGGACAGGAGTGTCAGGCTCTGCTCAGGTGAGACTCAGGACCGGAATCGGGGTCAGGCTGGAAGGGAGCTGGCAGTGTTGTGATGGGGGGAGCCCCAGGTGGAGGAGCTGTGGGTCAGGCCGGAAGGGAGCTGGCAGTGTTCTGGTGGGGGGAGTTCTGCAGGGGTGGAGCTGTGGGTCAGGACTGAAGGGAGCTGGCAGAGCTGTGGTGGGGGGATCCCCAGGTGGGGGGAGCTGTGGGTCAGGCCGGAAGGGCGCCGGCAGAGCTGTGGTGGGGGGAGCTCTGGGTGGGGGGAAAGTTGTGGGTCAGGCTGGAAGGGAGATGGGGTGGGGGGAGCTGTGGGTCAGGCTGGAAGGGCGCCGGGAGAGCTGTGGTTGAGGGAGCTCTGGGTGGGGGTAGTTGTGGGTCAGGCCGGAAGGGCACCAGCAGTGTTGTGGTGGGGGAGCTCTGGGTGGGGGGATCTGTGGGTCAGGCTGGAAGGGCGCCGGGAGAGCTGTGGTTGAGGGAGCTCTGGGTGGGGGGAGCTGTGGGTCAGGCTGGAAGGGAACCGGCAGAGCTGTGATGGGGGGAGCTCTGGGTGGGGGGAGCTGTGGGTCAGGCCAGAAGGGCGCTGGGAGAGCTGTGGTGGGGGGAGCTCTGGGTGGGAGGAGCTGTGGGTCAGGCCGGAAGGGCGCTGGGAGAGCTGTGGTTGAGGGAGCTCTGGGTGGGGGGAGCTGTGGGTCAGGCTGGAAGGGAACCGGCAGAGCTGTGATGGGGGGAGCTCTGGGTGGGGGGAGCTGTGGGTCAGGCCAGAAGGGCACTGGGAGAGCTGTGGTGGGGGGAGCTCTGGGTGGGAGGAGCTGTGGGTCAGGCCGGAAGGGCGCCGGCAGAGCTGTGGTGGGGGGAGCTCTGGGTGGGGGGAGCTGTGGGTCAGGCTGGAAGGGAACCGGCAGTGCTGTGATGGGGGGAGCTCTGGGTGGGGGGAGCTGTGGGTCAGGCCGGAAGGGCGCCGGCAGAGCTGTGGTGGGGGGAGCTCTGGGTGGGGGGAGCTGTGGGTCAGGCCGGAAGGGCGCCGGCAGAGCTGTGGTGGGGGGAGCTCTGGGTGGGGGGAGCTGTGGGTCAGGCTGGAAGGGAACCGGCAGTGCTGTGATGGGGGGAGCTCTGGGTGGGGGGAGCTGTGGGTCAGGCCAGAAGGGCGCTGGGAGAGCTGTGGTGGGGGAGCTCTGGGTGGGGGGAGCTCTGGGTCAGGCCGGATGGGCACTGGCAGAGCTGTGGTGGGGGAGCTCTGGGTGGGGGGAGCTGTGGGTCAGGCCGGAAGGGAGCAGGCAGAGCAGTGGTGGGGGAGCTCTGGGTGGGGGGAGCTCTGTGTCAGGCCGGAAGGGCGCTGGGAGAGCTGTGGTGGGGGAGCTCTGGGTGGGGGGAGCTGTGGGTCAGGCCGGAAGGGCGCCGGCAGAGCTGTGGTGGGGGGAGCTCTGGGTGGGGGGAGCTGTGGGTCAGGCCAGAAGGGCGCCGGGAGAGCTGTGGTGGGGGAGCTCTGGGTGGGGGGAGCTGTGGGTCAGGCCGGAAGGGAGCCGGCAGAGCTGTGGTGGGGGAGCTCTGGGTGGGGGGAGCTCTGTGTCAGGCCGGAAGGGCGCTGGGAGAGCTGTGGTGGGGGAGCTCTGGGTGGGGGGAGCTGTGGGTCAGGCCGGAAGGGCGCCGGGAGAGCTGTGGTGGGGGGAGCTCTGGGTGGGGGGAGCTGTGGGTCAGGCCAGAAGGGCGCCGGCAGAGCTGTGGTGGGGGAGCTCTGGGTGGGGGGAGCTGTGGGTCAGGCCGGAAGGGCGCTGGGAGAGCTGTGGTGGGGGAGCTCTGGGTGGGGGGAGCTGTGGGTCAGACCGGAAGGGCGCAGGGAGAGCTGTGGTGGGGGAGCTCTGGGTGGGGGGAGCTGTGGGTCAGGCCGGAAGGGCGCTGGGAGAGCTGTGGTGGGGGAGCTCTGGGTGGGGGGAGCTGTGGGTCAGGCCAGAAGGGCGCCGGCAGAGCTGTGGTTGAGGGAGCTCTGGGTGGGGGAGCTGTGGGTCAGGCCGGAAGGGAGCCGGCAGAGCTGTGGTTGAGGGAGCTCTGGGTGGGGGAGGTGTGGGTCAGGCCAGAAGGGCGCCGGCAGAGCTGTGGTGGGGGGAGCTCTGGGTGGGGGAGCTGTGGGTCAGGCCGCACGGGAGCCGGCAGAGCTGTGGTTGAGGGAGCTCTGGGTGGGGGAGCAGTGGGTCAGGCCGGAAGGGAGCCGGCAGAGATGTGGTTGAGGGAGCTTTGGGTGGGGGAGGTGTGGGTCAGGCCAGAAGGGCGCCGGCAGAGCTGTGGTTGAGGGAGCTCTGGGTGGGGGGAGCTGTGGGTCAGGCCAGAAGGGCACCGGCAGAGCTGTGGTGGGGGAAGCTCTGGGTGGGGGCAGCTGTGGGTCAGGCTGGAAGGGAACCGGCAGTGCTGTGATGGGGGAGCTCTGGGTGGGGGGAGCTGTGGGTCAGGCCGGAAGGGCGCTGGGAGAGCTGTGGTTTAGGGAGCTCTGGGTGGGGGAGGTGTGGGTCAGGCCAGAAGGGCGCCGGCAGAGCTGTGGTTGAGGGAGCTCTGGGTGGGGGAGCTGTGGGTCAGGCCGGAAGGGAGCCGGCAGAGATGTGGTTGAGGGAGCTCTGGGTGGGGGAGCTGTGGGTCAGGCTGGAAGGGAACCGGCAGTGCTGTGATGGGGGAGCTCTGGGTGGGGGGAGCTGTGGGTCAGGCCGGAAGGGAGCCGGCAGAGCTGTGGTTTAGGGAGCTCTGGGTGGGGGAGGTGTGGGTCAGGCCAGAAGGGCGCCGGCAGAGCTGTGGTTGAGGGAGCTCTGGGTGGGGGAGCTGTGGGTCAGGCCGGAAGGGAGCCGGCAGAGATGTGGTGGGGGAGCTCTGGGTGGGGGGAGCTGTGGGTCAGGCCGGAAGGGAGCCGGCAGAGCTGTGGTGGGGGAGCTCTGGGTGGGGGGAGCTGTGGGTCAGGCCAGAAGGGCGCCGGCAGAGCTGTGGTGGGGGGAGCTCTGGGTGGGGGGAGCTGTGGGTCAGGCTGGAAGGGAACCGGCAGTGCTGTGATGGGGGAGCTCTGGGTGGGGGGAGCTGTGGGTCAGGCCGGAAGGGAGCCGGCAGAGATGTGGTGGGGGAGCCCAGGGCAGCCCGGGAACCCCCAGCACCTTCCCGCAGCTGCTGACTGGACTCTATGTCCCCGCTTTGCTGGCTCTTTGCCCCACGGGTGGATCAACGCCTGGGCCCCCCGCCTGCTCCTTCTGGGACTAATGGCCCCCGACAATGATGGATGGGGCTGGCGGTGCCACCTCCGCACCGGGGAGGCCGTCTGGCTTCCCCCCATTACCCTGCGCTCGGTCGCTGCCCCCGGCCAGCCAGGGGATAATGAGGCTGCCAGCGGAGAGGCCGCTGCAGGGCTGGGCAGGAGCATGGCCGGAGGAAAGCCCTGTCAGACTGGCTGGCCTCAGCAAGCCCCCGAGATGGCTACGGCGGGTCCCCTTGGGCCCAGGGGGTCTGTCCTGGGGATCTGGGTAGCTCCCGCTGGCTGGCGCAGCTCCCTGCTGGGACGGGAGCAGCTCCCAGCGCGCCTGGGCCGGCCTGTGCTGAGCTCTCGGGGAGGGCGGGGGTCAGCGATGTGGAGGCCCTAACAGACCCCTTCTGAGGCCCAGGCCTTGCTCAGGGCAGGCGCCCCCCAGCCCTCCTTGCTGCACCGGGGATGGGGAGCAGCAGCTCTCCCATTTCCCAGGGGAGACTAGGGCTCAAAGTGGTGAGGGAGGGAGGGGAGCAGAGCTAGGCCCAGCATCCGGCCCCTCTCCTGCCTGGCAGATGGTGCTTTGTCCTGGGGCACCAAGAGCCCCTCAGGCTGCAGCCAGCCACCCCCTCAGCAGAGACGCCTGGGGCAGCCCATGGAGAAGGGACCCCTGGGGCTGCCTGCAGAGGGTGCAGCCCCCACCCCGGGCACGTGGCTGAGCAGAGGGTGCAGCCCCCACCCCGGGCACGTGGCTGAGCAGAGGGTGCAGCCCCCCCCCCAGGCATGTGGCTGAGCAGAGGGTGCAGCCCCCCCACCCCCAGGCATGTGGCTGAGCAGAGGGTGCAGTTCCCCCCCCCGGGCATGTGGCTGAGCAGTGTGTGCAGTCCCCCCCCCCCCCGGGCACGTGGCTGAGCAGAGGGTGCAGTCCCCCCCCCCGGGCATGTGGCTGAGCAGAGGGTGCAGCCCCCCCCACCCCCAGAGGGCCAGCACTGACTGCCAGGGGAGCACGCCCCCTATTGAGCCCCCTGCAGCACAGCACCCCCTACTGCCACGCTGGGACATTGGAGCCACCACTGACCGTGTGGGGAAAGTGCCCCCTACTGAGCCCCGCACCCTGTGGCTCTGACTTGGGGTGCCAGTGACCCCCCAGCCAAGAGTTACAATACAATCAGGAGGGAGGAAAGGCAGAGCGGACACTGTCATGTGCCTCCCGTCACCAAGCCGAAGGCACCTGCCCGCTCTCGGCAATGCCTGGCACTGCCCAGATGCCATGGTGATGGGGAATCTGAGGCCTTGGCTACCCGACAAGTGCTTTGGGGACAGAAGGCATTCCTCGGTCGCCATAGTAACACCACCTCCCCGAGTGCCGTGGGCTGTGCCGGTAGAAGCAATCTGGTGCTGGCATCACTGCGTCTACACTGGGGGGGGGGGTGATGGAGTAGGGACTGTCTGTGTGGGGGATGGAAGAACCGGGGTGACTTTAGGTGAGGGACAGGTGCTCAGCCTGTAACCTGAGCTAGGCGGGGGGAGGGGTGTCAGCACCTTTGCCCGGGAGCTGGACAAAGGAAGGGGCCGGCTGGAGGGAGTTCAGTTCAGTTTCGGTTTGGGGCTGGGTGGTTGGAATTCAGGGAACCCCAAGCTGGGGACTAAGCTTCCTGAACCCCCAGAAGGACTTGATTGAGGGGTCCTGGCTGTGCCTACAAGCTCTGCTGTAGCCTGTGTTCCTGTTGTCCAATAAACCTTCTGTTTTCCTGGCTGGCTGAGAGTCACTGTGAGTCCCAGGAAGAGGGGTGCAGGGCCGGACTCCCCCACACTCAGAGCTCGGTCAGGGAGACTGTGGTTTGCCTGGCCCGGGGCCAGCGTGTCTGTCTCAACAGAACTTCGCAGGGAAGGGCTGACAGGGAGCATCTTTCCTGTGGCTGGAGAGCAGGCCAGGGAAATGTCACAAGGAAAAGAGTTGCTGAGGGGGGATTGCCCCTGGGAGGGGGGAAGTTGCCTCCAGAGGGGTGTCAGAATTGTCCGAATGGAGTGCAAGTTCCAGCCGTCCCCTGGGCTCACTCCCGTGTAACGTGCCGGAGAGAAAGGGTGCCCGGAGGACACAGGAGAGCTGTTTCTAGCCCGGCCTTGCTGTGTGGTGTAGAACTGATCAATGAAATTGTTTTTAATTGTTCACTTTATGAATGTAACTTCTGTTCACTGTTTGCCATGTTGTAATTCAAACCCCATTTTAAAACGCTCACTCCATTTTGTAAAAGCTTCCTCCAACCTTCATTTTTGCAAACCCTGCTGTAATCTTATTAGTTTAGTTTAGATGTGTGACTGAGGTATGTATGGATGATGGAATCAACCTCCAGCCCCAGCCTGTCCTGATGAAATAGAGTGCAAATCCCACCGGCTGAAGATGCAGACAAGAGCCCTAACAAAGTAAGCAGAGTCCACCCTAAAAAGAAAAGGTGCAATAGAAGGAAGATCAAAGCCAGGTCCCAGGCTGAAAGTCGCCAGCAATTGATGGGTGATCGATCACCAAACCCAGAGGCAGCCTGACACAGCAAGACCTATAGACTCTGGATTCAAACTGAAGCCTACAAAAAGGCTGGGTGAGATGGGAGACTTTGGAGGGTAACATTCTGCTGCCAACATGGAAGGGCATCGGTGCAGGCCCAACAGAGACCCAGCTCGTCCTTGTGCCCGGCTTTCCTGGCCAGTTACCGCCACAAGCTCCGAACCCAAGCTGCAAACTCAAGCCACGAACTCAAGCTATGTCCAGGGCTGGGAACTATGCAGCAGCTGCAGAACATCTGATGGTTGGATGTGTGTGTGAATGTGTGTGTGTGTGTGTAGGTATTAGGTATAGTGTGTGTGTGTCTGTGTCTGTGTCTATAGGTATTAGGTATAATGTGTGTATAAGAATTAAGATATTAGTTATTGGTCATAATAAATCAAATTGTTATCATAATAAATGTGGCATCTTTGTCTTGCCCCCTGAGAAGATCCTGTGTAGTTTTATCTGTACAACAGTGGACGTACCTCGGATCAGTTTGGGCCAGGTCCCAGCTGTAGCATGGGGATCCCAATCCTCTGTCCTGTCTGCTCGGACTCTCAGCGCTTTGGGCTCTGCGCTGCGCCCCGCATGGTGGGACCCTGATCTCGGGGTTCCTGTGCCCTCCCCAGACACACTTTGTCCTGACAGCAGAGGGCGTGAGGCCGGCGCGCGCCCCGGGGCTGAGCCGTGACTCCGGAGCTGTTTGATTTGCTTGGTTGGCTGTTGTCTTTTCATTTCCTTCGCTCCCCGTCCGTTTGTAAACTAGGTGATTGCGGTGTCCTCTGCCCCAGCAGATGAAAACCTGTGTCGCTGGGGGAAGTTTGCCCAAATCTTTCTGCTGAGCTGTGTTAACAAGGCCACGTGGTGTGATCTATGTAGCCCCTGAGAGATCAGAGTGGTAAACAGCCCTGTAAATCCTGCGGAGGCAGGCAGTGGCCCGGCTGATGGATAGCGCTCCCGTGCAGCGGGGCTCTGTGTCATCGCCCCCGGGGGGCGTTTGGTGCTTTGGTGAAACCTCATCTGTTCTCAGGGAAAAGCAGGAGTTCAGTGTCGGCACCACCCGCTCCTGCCTGACAGAACACGCTGGGGGAGCAGCTGGTGCCGTCAGGCCTAAGTAGGTGTGAATGCACCGGGTCAGCGAGAGTCACGTCTCGGTAGGGAGAGGGTCCCAGTTAGAATCATACAAGCTCCCACTCGACTCTCCGGATCACGGCACAGGACAGGGTGCCAGGAGCACCAGGTTCTGATCCCACCTCTGCACCTTGCCTGTCTGCCTCAGTTTCCCCATCTGTCGCATGGAGAGGAGGCTGGTCTAGTACACAGAGGCAACCCCTGCAGGCTGACTGCTGTGTGTCAAAGGCAAAGCCCGGTGAGGGTGATGCTCCAACCCACTCCCAGGCAGGGAGCGCCAAAATGCAGCAGGGAACCAGTCCCCAGGCACGCCCAGGGCCCAAGGGGCTCTGGCACCAACATCCAGAATTCTGGGTCCTTCTCCAAGCCCAGCCCGGCACCCTCTGAGCTTTGCCTGTCACTCAAGGCATGGCAGGCGGGTCTGGAGGGGTTGGGGCAGACAGAGGAATGGTGTGTCGTTTTGCCCAATCTTAGGGACCGGGACCAGGACCTTGTACCGATAGAAGCTAATGTTATGCCCCCTGGTGAGCTGGGGCTCACGCATTTCCCAGGGTGAATTGCAGGTGTTTCTGTTCCCATTAGCTCATGAAATGGAGTTTGAAATCATGTCAGCCCAGTCACTGTCTTGCCAGCTTCCTCTCCATCCACTCCCTCTAGAGCTGCCAGCATCAGTGCCGTGTGCCCCCTGGCCCTGAACCTGCACCCAACCCTGGGTGCCTGGGCAGATCCCCCTGACTCCAGGAGTGCCCCATGTCGGCATGGAAGGCCTCCTGCAGGACCCAGCCCCATCTGAGCACTTGGGAACCCAGCACAGAGCAGGAGCCCACCATTGCCAGCAGTGACTGGCTGTATCAGCCACCTTCATTTTGGGGGGCTGGATTCCAGGAGGTGCTGAGCAACCAGCCTCTGAGAAATGAGGCTCCTCTAAGTAGCCTCCATTTGCCCCTCCATCCCCCCAAAAATCCCACACCACCCTTGCAATCACAGCCTCGCTCTGGGAGAGCAGGCGCGTGAGAGGACTGGTGAATATGGCGGAACCACTCATTAACAGTGACCATAATGTAATTACATTTAATGTGTGTGTGTGTGTGTGTGTGTGTGTGTGTGTGTGTGTGTGTGTGTGTGTGTGTGTGTGTGTGAAATGCCAAAGAAACCCACCACAGGAGCATTTAACTTCAAAGAGGGGAACTACTCAAAACGAGGAAGCTAGTTAAACAGGAATTAAAAGGAACAGCCACAAGGGTGAAATGTCTGCAAGCTGCATGGAGCCTGTTTAAAAACACCATACTCGAGGCTCAAACTAAATGTATACCCCAAATTATAAAAAAGACAAACAGAAAGAAGACCAAACAAAATGCCACCACAGCTAAATAGCCGAATAAAAGAGGAGGTTAGAGGCAAAAGGCATCCTTTAAAAATTGGAAGTCAAATCCTATTGAGGACAAATGAAAGGATCATAAACTCTGGCAAGTCAAGTGTAAAAGTATAATTAAGAGGCCAAAAAAGAATTTGAAGAGCAACTAGTAAAAGACAGAAAAACTAACAGCAAGATTTGTTGAAGTACATCAGAAGCGGGAAGCTGCCAAGCCAGCAGTGAAGCCCATGGATGATCAAGGTGCTAAAGGAGCACTCAAGGAAGACAATTCATTTAGCGTCTCTGCAACAGCTTTGTTCTTTGCATCGAGCTTCACTGCACAGGACATGGGGGAAATCCCCACACTCGAGCTATTCTTTTTAGGTGACAAATCTGAGGAACTGTTCCAAAACCTCCTCCACTGACATCTCAATCTGGGACAAAGTGATAAATTAAGTAGCAAAAATCACCAAGACCAGATGGGATTCACCCAAGAGTTCTGAAGAAACTCAAATATGAAACTGCAGAACTACTAACCATGGTATGTGACCTGTCACTTAAATCAGACTCTGTACTAGACAACGGAAGATAGCTAATGTATTGCGGATTTTTTTTAAAAGGCTCCTGACAATGACAGGACGGTAAACCTAACTTCAGTACTTGGCAAATTGGCTGAAGAAAAGAATCATCAGACACACAGATGAACATGATGCATTGGAGAAGAGTCAACATGGTTTTTTTGGAAAGGGAAATCATGCCTCACCAATCTACTAGAATTCTTTGAGGGATGTCAACAAACATATGGACAAGGGGGATCCTGTGGATATAGTGTACTTGGACTTTCAGAAAGTGGCTGACAAGGTCCCTCACCAAAGGCTCTTAAGCAAAGTAAGCGGTCATGGGATAAAAGAGAAGGACTTTCATAGCTCAGTAAGTGGTTAAAAGACAGGGAAAAAATGGTAGGAATAAATGGTCAGTTTTCACAGTGGAGAGGTAAATAGCGGGGTCCCTCAGGGATTTGTAGTGGGACTCGTGCTGTTCAACGTATTCATAAATGTTCTGGAAAAGTGGGTAAAGAGTGAGGTGGCAAAGTTTGCAGACAGTATAAAACACTCCAGATAGTTCAGTTCAAAACTGACTGTGAAGAGTTACAAAAGGATCCCATGAAACTGGGTGACTGGACAACAAAAGAGGTGATGAAATTCAATGGTGATTAGCACAAAATAATGCACATTGAGAAAAATAACCCCAGCTACACATACGAAATGATGGGGTCTAAATTAGCTGTTACCACTCAAGAAAAAGATCTGGGTGTCATTGTGGATAGTTCTCTGAAAGCATCTGCTCAATGTGCTGCAGCAGTCAAAAAAGCAAACAGAATGTTTCGAACTATTAGGAAAGGAATAGATAATAAGACAGAAAATATCATCATGCTGCTATGTAAATCCATGGTACGCCAACTTCTTGGATACTGCGTGCAGTCCTGGTTGCCCAATCTCAAAAGAGAGAAATTAGAATAGGAAAAGGTTCAGAGATCGGACACAATAATGCTGAGGGGTATGGAACAGCTTCCATGTGAGGAGAGAGAAAAAAGATTGGGCCTGTTCATCTTAGAAAAGAGGCGACAAAGTGGGGATATGACAGAGGTCTATAAAATCATGACTGGTGTGGAGGCAGTGAATAGAGAAGTGTTATTTATTCCTTCACATAACACACAAACTAGGGGTCACCCGATGAAACAGGCAGCACGTTTAAAACAAACAGAAGGAAGTATTTTTTCACACAGCGCACAGTCAACCTGTGGAACTCATTGCCGGGGGATGTGAAATCTGGAAACATAACAGGGTTCAAAAAAGAATGATATAAGTTCATGGAGGACAGGTCCAGCAATGGCTATTAGACAAGATAGTCAGGAACGTAACCCCATGCTGTAGATGTCTCTAAGCCTCTAACTTTCAGCTACTGGGACTGGACAACAGGGGATGGATCACTGATAATTGCCCTGTTCTGTTCATTCCCTCTGAAGCACCTGGCACTGGCCGCTGTTGGAAGACAGGACACTGGGCAAGATGGAGCATTGGTCTGACCCAGTTTGGCCATTTGTATGTGTTAAGTGATGCCGAAACCTTGGGCTGGCTGTATGTGTGTGAAGATAGTGGTGCTGCCAACTCTCGCGCTCAATGGCGTTTCACATAAAGCCTCAGCTCGTGGAATCAGGTGAACACAAGAAAATCTCACCTTCCATTTTGTTTAAAAAGTAAATGTCTAACGCTCCCAATTGCTAAACGCAGCACAAAAACGTGACACTGCCTCCCCCACTTACATGTACCCTAATGGCTCAAAAGCCAGAAGGCAAAGAGAAAGGGGCCCAAATTGCCAATCTCGGTATTTTCGGAGCCTGACACATGATTTTTTGCACCTTTGGGGTTAAGAACATAAGAACGGCCATCCTGGGTCAGACCAAAGGTCCATGCAGCCCAGTATCCTGTCTGCCGACAGTGGCCAGGTGCCCCAGAGGGAATGAACAGAACAGGGAATCATCAAGTGATCCATCCCCTGTTGCCCATTCCCAGCTTCTGGCAAACAGAGTCTAGGGACTTATCTAGAACTTATCTAGAACTAGGACTTATCTAGGAATTTATCTAGAACTTATCCAGGAACTTATCTAGTTCTTTTTTGATGGTTTAAGAAGAACATAGAACATACTGCTAGGAGATTGCAAGACCCTATTTCCTTACCAAAGGATTTATTTCCAATGTGTAAACCTAGACCCAGTCTCACAGCCATGCTAGCATGTCCACACTGCACAGCACAGACCTTCTGACTCAGATCTGTGGTTTGAGCTGAGTCCACACTGCAAAAAGACAGGGGTTGGACCTCAGTCACAGTGGGAGTCAGGCTTTGACTCACCCACCCAGCGGGGTCCTAGGACCCCGGTCCTGAGCGCTTGCTGACCCAAGTCAGGCTGATTTGTGTGCGGATGGAAGGGGGGGTGGTTGGGTTCAAACCTGAGTCAGAGCCCAAACTTAGTGTGCAGTGTAGACATACCTGCGGTGAGACTTAGCACGTGTTTAAGTGCTTTGCTGACTAGGGATGGGCTGTTGAAATCAGGGTCAGATTTCATAGCTTTCACACCAGCAGGGAGCAGCAGATCATGTAGTCTGATCTCCTCCAGGCCAGAGAACCTCACCCAGTTCCCCATGGCCTGAGTCTGGCTAAGCTTAACTTCCAGAACAGCATCCAGTCTGGATCTGAAGCCATCAAGAGATGGTGACTCCATCACGGTCCTGGGGAGTTTGTTCCAACAGTTCATCACTGGCACTGGGGAAGATCTGTGCCTTCTTTCTCACCAGAATCTGCCTGGCTTCAGCTTCCAGCGATTGCTTCTTGATCTGCCTTCCCAGGGAACAGTTCTATCCCAGTAAAACCCTCCGCAAACCATGATATCCTGGACTCAAACAGTGAAGGCCATGCAGCCATCTAATGCCCTGCCACCACCTGCCCCAGCTCAAACCCTGCTCCCATGGCTGCCTTCGCAAATAGCACTGCATCTACAGACCAGAATATGTTGTTTAATCAGAACGAAAAGGTTTCCAAACTAATTTAGTCTCCCGGCGCCCCAGCTCCATATGCTTGCTGCTAGCGTGATATGTTGATGGAGCGGCAAGATGCTGTTTTTAGGAATAAGAGGGAAGACGTGATCTTTGGGTTTATGGAGCGGGCTGCTTACATGCAGGTTTCACATGGAAGCAAATGTAGCGTGGGTTCACCTATGAAACCACATCCTCAGCTGGTGTGAGCGGAAGTAGCCCGACTGAAGTAGGATCTGACACTCTCCTTGCAATATGTTCCTCTTAACTTCACACGGACAGACCCCAGGCCTGGGCCAGCTCTCTGCAGAGGGCTGAATTTGCTCCCGATATGAAGGTTGTCTGGGCAGTTGCAGAGTCCAGCTGCTTCTTCCACAATGCTACAATGTTAGACCCAGAGAAAAGCTCTAGGCAGGGATGAGACGCAGAAGCAGAATATTAGGAAGGCCAGTTTCTTTTGGGGAAAAGCATTGAAAATCCACTCGTAACAGGAAGGCGTCAGCAATGATAAGCAGGGGAAAGTTTCTGGTGCACCGTGCCGGGCTAGAGAAAGCATCAGCTGGGAGAAACCTTTATCTTTTAACTCCACCCAGAGCAGAGAAGAAGGTTGGTGCCTTGGTCTGGGCACTGGCCTGGCTCAAATCCAGGCTCTGTCACAAATTCCCAGTGTGACCTGGAGTAATCACCTGGCCTCTCAGTGCTTCGGCTGCCCAGAGATAAGAGCCCAGCCCTGCTTCGCAGGGGGCTGGGAGGATACATGCGTTAAATGTTTGTGAGGTGCTCAGACGCTGCCAAAATAAACCCCCCAGCAAAGGGTGATATGACCGAGTGGGAACGTCCCATCCTCCACTACCCAACCCCCTAGCCGGCCCCAAGCTCCAACTCCTGCACGGAGACGAAACAGCAAAACCCACAACTCACACTTGACAAAGGGTCAAAATCATAAATGAGAGAGAACGTCAGGCCAGGCCGGTTCTCACTGGGACTGGTCGGAAAGGGCCGGTTCTCACTGGGACTGGTCAGACCAGGACAGTTCACATTGGGACCGATTGGACTGGTCAGACCGGGACACAGGGCCGGCGCTTCCATTTAGGTGACCTAGGCAGTCGCCTAGGGCACCAGGATTTGGGGGAGGGTGGCATTTTGCCGGGAGGGCAGCAGGCGGCTCCGGTGGACCTCCCTCAGGCGTGCCTGCGGAGGGTCCGCTGGTCCCACGGCTCCGGTGGAGCATCCGCAGGCACGCCTGCGGCAGGTCCACCGGAGCCGCGGGACGGGCGGCAAAATGGGTAGAGCCAGCCCTGCGCCTAGGGCGCCAAAAACCCTGGTGCCGCTCCTGCCGGGACAGTTCACACCGGGACCGATTGGACTGAGACAGCTCACACCAGGACCGATTGGATCAGGACAGTTCACACTGGGACTGGTCAGACCGGGACAGTTCACACTGGGACTGGTCAGACCGGGACCGTTCATTCACACAGCGACAAGAGTCTGTGTCAGTGCAGCTCGGTGGGGAGAGTGTTATACGGGGACTCTGGAGACTTGGGTTTGGATCCTGGCTCTGCCACTGGGCTACTGTGAGACCTTGAACAAGTCACTTCTCCGCGGTTTCCTCTACGGCTCTCTGGCCCGGCCTGCACTATAGAAGTATCACAAGGTCTGTCTGGACTGTCACTGTTAACCCCCGGCAATTGTTGGTGGTGTAAGAACAGCCAGACTGGGTCAGACCACTGGGTCCATGGAGCCCAGTGTCCTGTCAGACGCTTCCGAGGGAATGAACAGACCAGGGCGATTACCGAGTGGTCCAGGCCCAGCGTCCGGCGGTGGGAGGTTTAGGGACGCCCGGAGTGTGGGGCTGCGTCCCTGACCACCCTGGCTAGTCGCCATTACTGGACCTGTCTGCGGGAACGTAGCCGAGGGCTGCACTGGAGGCAGAGCGCGCGTTAGGCTGACTCAGTTGTTGCTCGATGGAGATCCCTGCGGTGTGGCTGCTGGCCTGAGACCCCTTGGCCAGTCTGCTCAGACTGAGCTCTGTGGGGCAGGGACCTCTGCATCTGTAGTGCCTGGCACAGCGGCAGCGCCGGCTCGACCACTTTCGCCGCACCAAGCAAAAAGAAAAGAAAAAAAGCCGTCCCTTAGCTTCCTCCGCTGGTGCCTGGAGCCGGCCCTGCCCAGCGGGGCCCTGGTCTGGCTACTGTCATACAGGGAGCCACAGGTAGTGAAAGGCCCATCTCCGTCACAGCCCCCTCCCCAGAGCAACGTGGGGCCCAGGGCCACGTGTCAGAAGAGCCCACCCCCCACCCCCCCACCAACAGGCCCTTCCCATGCAAAGGCCTGGCGGGAAAAGATGCTGCGGGAAGGCCCCCCTGCCTCTAGCCTGTGCAGGAGGATTTCCTGCGGGAGGAGGGATTTCCCCTCTGTGTGGGGGTAGCTCTGTGCCGATGACACCCCGGCAGAGCACGGGACAGGCTCCGGCGTGGGAAGCACGGCTCCGTTGCCAGCACGCGCTGACGGGATGTGATTGCTACCAAACCCCCCTGCCTAGAGAATCCCTGTCCCAGCTGAGATGCAACCGCTCGGGGGAAGCTGGAGGGGAAGGTTTGAACCCCCCTCCCAGCCTGCGCGTTATCACCTGCAGCGCCCCCTGCAGCCCGCAGCTCATGCCGCGCGGTTTAGTCCCTGCCTGGCTGCCCCAGGCGAGATCCATATGTCCACTTGAAACTGGCAGCTCCGGCTCCCCGCCCCGCTCAGCCGCTTTGCTTCGCTGACAAATAACAGAACCTTTGGCAGGCGGCAATTTGTATTAACCGTGAGCCGCGCTAATGAGGCATCAATAGCAGCCTCCTGGCCCCAAGATGCTGCCTCCTAAGCAGCGGTGAGTAGGCACTGGATCTCCTGCCCCCGCGGCTGACCCCATGCCCCGCCCCCCAACACTGCCTTCCCCCTGGCCTTGCTGTTGCTCTCCGGGGAGCAGGGCTCAGAGGGATGCAGCAGGGATCCACTGCCCTGAAAGTCACCGCCGCTCGTCCAGCTCAGGTCTACTAGGAGTTATTAACCCCGGCCGCCGTGGTACAGGCCATTGGGTCCCATGCTGCACCCTGCAGTTGCTGCACGGTGGTGGAGGTCTGGCTGGGTTCATGTCTAGAGGCCATTCCTCCAGGCCAGGTGTGGGGCACCTTGCGGAGGGAGCTGGGAAGAGGTGACAGGCCGGAGAATGACCTGCTCTGCCCACAACCAGGGAGAAGAGGCAGAGAGGGAAGGACTCAGTCCATGACCCCCTCTCCCCCATCTTTGGCCTCCCTGGGAGGACAGCCCACGGGGCGAGAGCTGCCCCTGAAGATGCCCAGCGAGCTGGCAGCCTGCTCCATGCCTAGCCTCTGTGTCGGCTATTGGAGGGGCCCAGTGCAAAGGGGCCGGGAGCCAGGGAGACCCAGCAGACAGCCGGGATGGACGGCTCTGTGCAGAATTATCAGGCAGCGGAGAAAGAAGCCAACGAGAGACCAAATCAATATAGAGGCAACAGGAGAAGTGACGAGATCGGCAGCAGAGATGGTCCGGGCTCGGAGATGCTCATAACTCAGAGCTCTCGCTCTGAGCCGTCCCAGGGTCTGAAATTGATGGATTCCCTGGCGCGGCGGCACAGACTTTACTGCCTGTTGCTATGACTAAGGCCAGATAAGAGCGGAATCTGAAATGGGTTTGGTTATTTACACATCTTCAGGTTATTGATCCCTGGGCAGGGTCCGGCGGGGAGCAGATAGGCCTGGTCCAGCCTGTGGCCGGAATCACTCCAGGCGCCTGTCTGCAGCCGCTGGGTTCTCCTCCCTGCTCAGGTGCGGCTTGTGGTTTTTCTTTCTTCAGGCACTTTCTGACTTGCTCCACCAGCTGCTTCGCCATGCAGCCCTCGTCCCCGGGGGCGAGGTCAGTACCTCTCCCAGACCCGTGCAACAGCACACCAGACTAAACGAACATGTGCCCAGGGGATGACCAGCCGGCATTTCATCAGCGCTGCCGATGGCAGGGGCTGGGTCTTCCTAGGTGGCTGGACAGTGCCTGGCACAGCAGGGCCCCGATCCTGGCTGAGAGCTCTGCACACTACTGCAATAATGCTATTACACATTAACATGGAACCCTAACCACTTCCTCAGCCACTGAAATGCAGCCACCTCTGGGGCTGAGCATGGCAGCTGTTTAACAGAAATGCTGAACAGCAGCTCAGGACAGGAAGCAAGGAGACTCCTTGAGTGTAAAGTGAAAAGGGGAAATTGTTGGGATGCTGAATTCCCAGTGTGTGCCTTTGGCCAGGACACGGGGTTAACACACCGACTCTCGGAAAAAGGAGGCATGTGGTCAGGGCCAGAAAGATGGCAGCCTTCACCCCACACTGCCCCCCCACCCCGTGCATATTTCAGAGACAGTGCACCATCTACTGGCTCAGAGCTCCCACTGCCTGCAGCACTGAATGCGTCTACAGCTCTCGCAGCCGGAGGTAGGTGGTTCCCACAATAGCACCAACGGAGGTACAGTGACCCCAGAGGAGCTGCTCCTCAGCACATGTCCTCCTTTTCCATTACACAAGAAGCCAAGATAAGACAGAGTAACAATTTAACAACCTCAGACCCCAGCCAAAGGAGCAAATGGAGAATAGATTAAAGTTAAATTAAAATTAAATTGAAATAAATTAAATTAAACTGGCAACTTTCTGCAGCTCATCTCGGACCAAATTATTGTGCCGCACTCAAATTACATGCAGAGGAATTGGTGGCTGGTAATTAACATGTTTCATTAACAGCCTATCACTTAAGCCAGCCTCCTAGCAGAGCTCTCAACATGTGATTAAACACACATTTAATAACTGCGATCCCAAAGCAGCGCAAACCCCATGTGCAGTCGGGTTCAATTCACAACGGCCACTGGCATCAGTAGAAACTGTCAGAAGGATGCAAATGACGGGCTGAGCAGCTGCATTTATGCTGCGTCCAGAGGGCCAGATTTGGCCCCATACCCACTGCTCGCACTTCCTCTGCTGTTTCCTGCCGCCGGCTGCGCAGGATGCACAGGACGAGAAGCGATGGGATGGAATTGGAGGGAAGAGGCCTCTGGCTGCAGTGAATCCAGCTGGGCAGCGGACAGACAGCAGGCACATTGGCAGGCTGAGCTGCATGCAGCGCAAGGGACAGAACCCAGACCAGAGCTACAAAGAGCCCCCGGCTTCTCCTGCTGCGACGAAAGGAGGCCAGGTGCTGGCACGGAGCAGCCCTGGGACTTGATCCTGTGCCGCTCGCTAGTCACTGAAGGCCAGTGGTCCCCGTGCACATTCGTGCTCTCTGGAGGTCCCTTCCATTGGGGAACAATCCTGCATTGGTCCAACTTCTGTTCTCCAGTCCTGCGTCGGGGCCAGTTTTCAATGGGGCTTCTCTCCACTCCCCAGGGGAGGCCTGACAGCACTGACCTAGGGGTGCGGTGGAGGCTTCCTTCCTCGCATGGGGTCTGCACCTCACAACTGAACATCTCGGGCTAACAGCGGTGCCAGGAGGTGGGGGCAGGAGGCAGGACTCCCTGCGGGAGGGGCTCTGGCCAGGGAGAGCCAGGAGGTCAGAATGTGGCCAGATGAGCCTGAACTCTCCCTGTCTCCCTATTAGGAAATGTTCCCTGATCCTTTGGTCTGAACCTTCAGCCAGTTGTATCCCACCACCCAGCAGATTCAGCTCTGGGCAGGGCAAGGGCTGCCCCCCTCTCTCCCCGCCTTCCCTCCCTACACACCAAAGCCCAGTGTAGGTCCCAGGCTCAGCCAAGCTCTGGCCCAGGCCAGAGACGCTGGAGGTTCAGGGTCCCAGCAAGGGCAGAGATTTGGCCAGGACGTTGAGAGCAGGTGAACAAGCAATGCCAGATAATGGAGGCAGGACAAGGCATCAGCATGGTGGGAGGTGCTGGGGAATGGTTGGGGGGCTCCTCTCAGAGATGGGTTCACAAGGGGGGACCCTGATTTCAGTGGAGGCCTCTCGGTGCTGTCAGAACACAAATAATAATAGTCACAGCCTTCGAACCTGGGGCCTGCGCCTCTGGCTCCACAGGGAAGCCGGCAGGGTAGGCAGGTGCTGAACGTCTCCTGAGCTCCAGGATCAGTGCGTCAGACCACTCACCGAGGCGCCAAGGACACTGACGTCAGGCACTGGAGAGCACAAACATCTGCTTTAATTACCTGTATTACGGCAGCACCAAGAGACCCCAACGGAGCTCAGGGCCCTGTCATGCTGGGCACTGCATGGACAGAGAGTGAGAGACAGTCCCTGCCCCAGAGAACTCCCAAGGAGAATATACCAGCCATTGGACAGATGGGGAAACTGAGGCACAAAGAGGCTAAGGGACTTGCCCCAGATCCCACAGCAAGTCTGTGATGGAGGCAGGACTTGAACACAGAGCTCCCCAGTCCCAGGCCCTTTCCCACGAGGCCACCTTCCCTCTTTGCCGCTCGGGCGGCACACCTACCAGGGAGCACGCTGCACTCTCTGCTCAGATGAGGAGAAATACAGCGTGTGCCGCCCTACAGACCCGACAGGGCCTAGCCAGCTCCCGTGCAGGAGGTGTCGGCTGTTCTGACCGGGAAGGCCTGTGTGTTCTGGTGAGCAGCGCGGAGACTGGAGAGGCCTCGCACACTGGTCTCTGCTTGAGGCTCTGTCTCTCTAGGGTGAGCCCAGTGCAGCCGCTGGATTCTTTCCTTGCGGTGCACATGTCCTGCCCCCTCCCCCCTCGAGACGGGCCAATACTGCTCCGCTGAGCATCCCAACCACCCTCCGCCAACAGGCGGGTGTGAATTTCAGGCTGAGGAAAGGGGCTGCAGGGGATTATTGGTCTCAGGGCAGGCCCGGTGCAAGCACCAGCAATTGCACACCCACACAGCCCTGCCCCACAGGGACCATGCCCCAGTAGAGGCAAGAGAGGTCGCAGGATGGAGGCCTTGGAGGCTGGCATTCCGGGGGGAGAGGGTCAGACTGTTTGGGGGTCCCTTTGCTAGGCTGCTCCCCAGACAGCCGTACAGTGTGTCCTGCTCAGCCTCCCCCTCTCCCGGGCACTGGCAACAAACTGGCAAATGAAATTTAATGTGGATAAATGTAAAGTAATGCACATTGGAAAAAATAACCCCAACTATACATACAACACGATGGGGGCTAATTTAGCTACAACTAATCAGGAAAATGATCTTGGAGTCATCGTGGATAGTTCTCTGAAGATGTCCACGCAGTGTGCAGAGGCGGTCAAAAAAGCAAACAGGATGTTAGGAATCATTAAAAAGGGGATAGAGAATAAGACTGAGAATATCTTATTGCCCTTATATAAATCCATGGTACGCCCACATCTCGAATACTGTGTACAGATATGGTCTCCTCACCTCAAAAAAGATATTCTAGCACTAGAAAAGGTTCAGAGAAGGGCAACTAAAATGATTAGGGGTTTGGAATGGGCGCCACATCCCCCCCTAGATGCTGAGTCACAGAAGTTGGTGCGTCTGCTCTGGCTGACAGCCGGTGGGTGGTTGGGCTTTAGCTCACGTGGCAGAGGTGGGGCTGAAGGCCCCTGGGCTGGGTCAGCGGGGCTAAGAGGAGCCGGCCCCAGGTAGCGACTGGTCCTGGCGGAGGATGAAACCCTGTGCTCTGCGAGAGGCAGGAGGGCCACGCAGGTGTCTTGCAGATGAAGCAATTAATTGACTGAACAATTAAGCTAAATTTAGCCAGTTTATACACAACAAAAACCCTGGGATGAAAGGCGAACAATGAACAATGGCTGTAATGAAGGTTTACCTGACTACCAGCTGTACAATTAGACTCGTGCAGAGGAGGAAAAAAGGAGCCTAAATATTTCCCAGCAGCAACAGCAGGCAACTTCCGATTCTTAATCTGCTTCAGCAACTGAGCAGCCAGGGGGCCCAGGCCAAAGCCAGGACCTGCCAGTGCCAAAGCCTCCTCTGCCAGTGCGGTGCTGGGGGTAGCCCTACGGCTCTTTGTGGCCATGCCCGTGGCTGCTGGGTTCGCCTTCGATTGTCTGGAAGATGCTCTTCGGTCCTGGCCGGGTTCTCCTCTCCCTGGCACCGGGGGAGCAGCCTGGGCTGGTCCTGGTCAGGCCCAGGAGTGCACATAGTCCAGGCAGCACGGGAAATGCCAGCCTAGCTCTTCTCTCCGTACGGCCCGTCTGCAGGCGCCGGGGCAGCCGCGCAGGGCGAGGGGCCATGGCCAGGCTGCTGAGTTGCCTGGATTGAGAAGTTCAGACTCCAGGATGGCATGTAGCCAGTGGTGAGCTGGAGCCGGTTCGCACCGGTTCGCGGGAACCGGTTGTTAAATTTAGAAGCCCTTTTAGAACCAGTTGTCCCACGTGGGACAACTGGTTCTAAAAGGGCATTTAAATTTAACAAGCGCTCGCTGCTGCGGCCCCAGCTCACCTCAGCTCTGCCTCCACCTCCTCCCATGAATGCTCCGCCCTGCTTCTCCTCCCCCCCGCTTCCCGCGAATCAGCTGTTCGCACAGGAAGCCTGGGAGGGCTGAGAAGCAAGCAGGCTTCCCGCTCAGGCCCAGGAAGACGGAGCTGAGGTAGGGGTAGAGGGTACGAGGAGGGCCGTGCGCCCCGGCCGGTCTCCGGCCGCGGACCTGCCCGGCCCCGGCTGCCTGGCTCTAGCCGCGGTTCTGCCCGGTCCTGCGTCCCCGACTGCCCGGCTCCAGCCGCCCGGCTCCAGCCGTGTCCCTTCCTGTCTCCGGCCACGGCCCTGCCCGGCCCCGGCCACCCGGCTCTTGCTGTGGTGCAACATGGCCCGGCTCTGGTAGTGTGGGTCCGGGCATGGCGGCGGCCGAGACCCCACCTACCTGGATGCCCGGCTCCGGCCCGGCCTGGCCCCGTGGCTCCAGCCGCCCGGCTCTTGCTGTGGTGCGACATGGCCCAGCTCTGGTAGTGTGGGTCCGGGCATGGCGGCGGCTGAGACCCCACCTACCCGGAAGCCTGGCTCTGGCCCGGCCTGGCCCCGTGGCTCCAGCCGCCCGACTCCTGCTGTGGTGCCACGCGGCCGGGCTCCGGCAGCGCGGGTCCAGGCGCAGCGGCGGCCCAGCATCCCCGGCTGCCCGGCTCTGGCCACAGCCCTCTGGCTCTGGCCGCACGGTTCCAGCTGCAGCCCTCCAGCTCCGGCCGCGGCCCTCTCTGGCTCCGGCCAGCCAGACGCCCAGCTCCAGCCGCGTCTTCCGGCCCCGGCCGCCCAGCTCCCGCCACGTCCTCTGGCCCCGCGACTCCTGCCCCGGCCCCGGGCTCCCGGCTCCGGCTGTGGCCTTCCGGCTCCATCCCCGCATCCCTGGGCTCCAGCCACGTGACTCCTGTCCCGGCCCCACGTCCCTGGGCTCCCAGCTCCGGCTGTGGCCGGACTGTAGCGCCGCCAGCCACATCCAGGCAGCAGGTAAGGGGGCAGGGAGGGGGTGTTGGAGAGAGGGCAGGGGAGTTTGGGGGTGGGGTAGTGGATAGGGGTTGGGGCAGTCAGAGGGCAGGGAACAGGGGGATTGAATAGGGGCAAGGGTCCCGGTGGGGCAGTCAGAAAGGATCAGGGGTTGGATGGGGCGGTGGGAGGCAGTCAGGGGCAAGGGTTCCAGGCGCAGTCAGGGGACAGAGAGAAGGGGTGGTTGGATGGAGCTGGGGACCCGGGGGGCCATCGGGAATGAGAGGAGGGGTTGGATGGGGTGGCAGGGGGCAGTCAGGGTACAGGGAAGGGGGGTGGATGGGGCAGGGGTCCCTGGGGTGGGGTGGCGTCAAGGAATGCGGGGGGTTGGATGGGGCAGGAGTCCCAGGGGGTGGTCCATGACCCCCTCATGGGGTGAGGAGGGAACTGGTTGTTACGATTTTGGCAGCTCATCACTGCATGTAGCCCATGCTAGCACGCTATGCATCTCCGTCGCCCTCTAGTGGCTGCTCCAAGAAAACGGCTACCAGTCTACTAGTGCCAGTGGAGGGAGCTCTCCGTTAGCTCTGGCAGGAGAGGGTCAAGTCTGGAGTTCATGGGTTCAGTGATACAGCCACCCCCAAACCTGGGGGAACTCGAGAATCAAGGCAAAGTTTCTGGGGACATCCTGACCGGATACCCGTCTCCCCGCTCCCAGCCCAGCTCCCTGGACTCCCACAGAGCTAGATGCCCCACAGACAGTCCCAGGGATTAGCCGGAGGGAGAATTCAGTTCACCCTGCCCGGGAGCTGTGATGAAGTGGGGCTGTTCTTAAGGTTTCCTCTGAATACTGTGTGGGTGCCTCAGTTTCCCTTATGCATTTCTTAAGTCTCCAGCGTGCATAAATGGCCGACACTCTGTCTCCTGGCAACAAATGGCTGGGACCCTTCCCCCCTGCAAGGGGATGCTAAAGGTGAACAAAGAGATCAGGTGACCTCCTGGCCCAGGAAAGAGACAGCCCAGAGAGGAGGGGCTGGGGGGGGTTTCAGTCTGGAGCTGGCTGGGGACGAGGAGTGAAGGCAGACGTGGGGGTCTGGCTCACTGCCCCCCAGAATGGACCCGGCCGAGGGGTCCTGTTCTCTGTACCTACAAGCTCTGTGTTAGACCCTGTTCCTGTCATCGAATAAACCTCTGTGTTACTGGCTGGCTGAGAGTCACGTCTGACTGCAAAGTGGGGGGGCAGGACCCTGTGGCTTCCCCAGGACCCCGCCTGGGTGGAAGCGCACGGAGGGGCAAAGGATGCTGAATGCTCCAAGGAGAGACCCAGGAGGTGAAGCCGTGTGAGCTTCTTGCCCTGGAGACAGGCTGCTCCGAGGGAGAGGAGGCTCCCCAGAGTCCTGCCTGGCTTGGTGGGGAGCAATTCCAGAGCAGCACCCAGGGACTCCGTGCCAGGAGCTTCTGCACGTGCTTTGTCCATCCCCTGCGCTAGCCCCAGCCAGTGCCTTTGGCAATCGGGAAGCAGCTGTCCTGGGCGAGACCCGCTGATGGCTGGATAAAATCCCCCTTTGCCCGGGCATTGTGCAGGCAGTTTTAGAGGATGGGACCAAAGCCCTGTCCACATTACCAGGGCCTGGATCAAGCCCCAGTCGAAAGGCTCCCTGCTGGTCTGTGAGGTGTATCGGGCAGGGCTGGAGAGACACATGTGGGACAGCTCAGTGGTTTGAGCATTGGCCTGCTAAACCCAGGGCTGTGAGTTTAACCCCTGAGGGGGCTGGTTAGGGATCTGGGGCAAAATCAGTCCTTGGTCCTGCTAGTGAAGGCAGGGGGCTGGACTCGATGACTCGTCGGGGTCCCTTCCAGCTCTGTGAGATGGGTATAGCTCCATATATAACTCTAGCCCCATCAATACTCCAGCACCCCAGGCTGCACATTGGCACTGGCCTGGTTGAGAGGTGCCAGGCAGGTAGATCTAGGGCTTGGTCACAGGCTTTCATGGGCCAGTTTTTTCAGCTGGGAAGCCAGCCAGCCCTGCAGCGGTTTGGCCCTCTGCCCTGTGTCTGCAGACCCTGCGAGGGGCCCATCCCTTCCCAGCCCAGTTCAAAGCTCAAGCATTAGCCAGTTATCTGGGGACCTGCAGCAAAAGCACAAGATGGGATGGGAATGCAGGAAATGCCCCAGCAGATCCAAAAGCCGGGGCTTGGTGTAGGCTGGGCTTGAGGACTGGATGGCGCCCGGCTGTCCCCACCGGGTCTTGCACACTGAATACAGGTGCAGCAGGGTTTGCTTTAATAAGAGGCTATGCCAGTGGCAGCCATTCGGCTGGAGTCTGACAGGCCTGGGCTCCCACACTCTCCCTTTGTGGGTAAATTCCTGAGCCTCCCTGCCGCAGTTTCCCCACCTGCACCGCAGATAGAGAGATGCCCCTGCCCATCGGGTGGCTCGATTAGCGCATGCTGGGCACAAGGGAGCAGCGTGTGCTATGAAGTGAAATCCAGAGGCAGCCTCAGCCTCCTGAGCACCCCGTTCCCTGGGGATTAGCCCAGGCAGGAGCCAGGCCTTGGTAACTCCCCTGGCCCCGGTGTAAGTGAGCCAGTGGGGGGAGGGGCGTCCTGCAGGTTAATACCTCTCTGTATGGCTACAGAAACTTCGTGTCCCCAGCCCTTAGCGTACAGTGCTGCTGGCCATCGTACAGAGGGGAAACTGAGGCACCAGGTGGGGAAGGGGCTCTCCTAAGGTCACACAGCAGATCAGTTCCTGGCTCTGCTGCAGGCACCGTGGCAGGTTCTGTCGGCATCAGTCCTGCCGGGTAGGGAGCGGAGACTGGGCGCCCAGCTCTGTGCATGAAAAGCACCATCTCTCTGGAGACCCCGGCTGCAGCCTGGCTGGGCAGAAGCTGCAGCTGCGGCGATGTCTCCTCAGGCTGCCTGGCAGTGGAGGCAGCTCTGCAGCCGCAGGGAGACGAGGCATCGACATGCCACAGCCGGAGCCCACCCCAGCCGGTTCCTATGAAACGTTTCTGCCAGGGCTCCGGCCGCGCCCGGGCTCTCGCTGCTCCACGTTTGTTGTGGCCTCCACAGGCTTTGAAAGGGGAACTGCCAGTGCCTGGAGAGGGTCGTCTGCACTGCAGCCTCCAGATCTGCCAGTGAGCAGCTGGTGCCTGCGTCTATCCCAGGCCCGCCCGGCGCCCGGCCTGCAGCCCTGTTCCTCAGCAAAGCATCCTGCTTCCTCACAGGGACTGGTCTGAGTCCCGCCCCTGCCCCCCAGAGCCCCCCACCCCCTGGGCTTTCCTGGGAATTCAGTCACCCGCCCCTGCATCTTCTCCAGGAGCCAGGCTGAGGCTTCCCGCCTCCCTCGGGACCAGGGCAGATTTAACAAGCTGCACCTGTCCCAGCACCTCAGCAGGATGTGGGCAGGGCACCTCACTCTCTGGGACTCGGGAGCCAGCCTCAGGGGTGGGGGCATAGCCCAGGGGGGCTCTGTCCCTTCCAGCTGTTCCTGAGCCTGGGCTCCTCTCACCCCTGAGTGCGACCCCGAGCAGGCTCCCTGCCCCCCAGCCTCCGTACGGGAATGTCCCGTCTGCCCTGCGTTGCCCCAGGCTGGCGCGTGGGCCCGGAGCGGCTGGAGCTGGCGAGGGGGCTGCAGAGTGTGGGACCCTGTCTCCCTCTAGTGTCCAGAACCCACACGGCACCGGCTCCTCTGTGCCCAAAGTGGCAAGTGCCTGAGCTCCGGGCGCGGGCGGCGCTGAGTGTGAATCCTGCGGGCGGCTGCGAGGAGTTCGTGGGCCGCACGCTCCTACAGCCCAGGGCTGGGGATCAGGCTTGGTCTCCTGTTGTCTGGAGCCAGCTGAGGCCAACAGGCTGCATCTGTTTGCAACGTGCTAGGCTGTTAATATCCAGGGAGCAGTTCACGGGGTGACACAGTGATGGAGCACGGTGCTCAGCCACTGCCGTCTCCCCACTGCGCCGAGGGGAAACTGAGGCTGAGGAGAATTGCAAGTCAGCACCAGCAGAACTTTGTGTAGGGAGCCCAGGGCTGGGCTAGCAGGGGCTGTGGGTAGGGGGTTGAGGGGCACCGGCAGATCTGGGGGATGAGTCCCTGAGACCCAACCAGGCTCTCGGCCCCTCACGAGCCCCATCTCCAGAGCATCCTTCCCCACGAGCCCGCCAGGCGGTGGAGCAGCTCAGTGTGCAGGGGGGCTGGGAGGGTGGTGGTGAGCCCCTGCTTCTGGTGTTTCCGCAGGGACCCAGACCGGGGGGGGGCAGTGACCCCTCTGTCCCTGCCCCACTCTGCTTGCTGGAAAGGGGTGCTGGGGCTGCCTGGGGACCCCAGACAGACCTGGGACCCCCGGCCAGGGGCAGCATGGGTGGGGGGGGAATGCTGCTGCAGCATCAGTTCCAGCCCCTGGGTCATGCACCCATGCGCTTTGGGGGGTGGGCGGGTTGGCCCCTGGTGGCCTGGGCATGCTGGGATCCTGCCTTGTGCCACCTCCGCAGGGACAGAGGTGAATTGAGGCAGCTTCCCGTGGTCAGGAAAAGGGGGTCTCTGAACCCCATCTCCATGGGTAGGCAAAGGGCTGAGGAGTGGGCAGAGGATCCACGAGCCCTTGTCAGCATCGGTTTATAACTCTGCACTGCTGGGTGCAGTCAGAATTGTAGGTCATAGGCCCCGTACTGCTAACAGCTGGTGGAGATTCCCAGGCGGCAGAGACCAAGCCCAGTGCAGGAAGAGAGTCTGATTCCACCAGGAGCTGATCTTTCTGAGCTGTTTCTGTGGTGCCCCATCCCTGGAGCGTCTAGGTAACAGAAATGTGCACGGTGCTGTATGTGCCAAATCCTGCTCCTGGCTCCCTGGCTGGGTGAGTTTGTGCGGGGTGGGGGGGGAGAGATCCTTGTCATTACCTGGCGGTCCCCAGGTGCAGTGATGCTCCAGGTGCCCAGATGTCACGTTGCTCAGTCGGCCGGAGCAGAGACTGCGTATACAACCCCTCCCCCAAGCAGAAACAGGCCCCCCCAAAACCCTCCAGAGGTATGATTTTTAGCATCTGTCTCTAATGTAAGTCTCCCATCCCTGGCTAGTCTGCATGGAGGATAACAGCCTTCCATTGCTGCCAGCTGATGGAGTCACTCCCTTACCTCAAGTGACAGAGGTCTGTGCTGCTGGTGCCGGGTTCCAATCCTCCTGCTGACCCCTTGGGGGAGCTACCCTAGCACCTCGGCTTCTCCCTGCCAGTTCCTGGCGTCAGGGCTGAGAGCCAGGGCCCGCCCCAGGCTACCCCTCACTGTGCTCCTGCTCGCTGCGCCAGCCTGGACTCTCCGGCGCTCCTGGGGGACTCGCCGCAGTATTCGAGACACCGGCGTGAGCCAGGCTCTGTCCTGTCTACCTCAGGACCCCCTCCCCCAGCAGGCACAGGTGGCTCCGGTGCCGGGTCCTGGCAACGGGGCCAAGTGCTGACCAGGTGCCTCCAGCTGCCCAGCCAGGAGCGGTTCAGTGTTCGATCCAACCCCCCGGATCCTCCCAGCCTGAACCACGGCTCGCGGGGGCCACCCGCTGGCCAGATGGAGATTGAAGCCCTGAGCGGCTCAGATCAGCCAGGGGAAGAGTGGGGCTCTGGGCCCAGTGCCCTACGTGAGCAGAGTCCTGCTGTGTGCCAAGGCCCCTGACCACCCTGTCCCCCTGTTTCTCCCTGGCACTCATCTCCGAGCCAGCCAAGCACTCAGTGCCCATTCCTAGCGGCCACCCCAGGGCCGCCCAGAGGATTCAGGGGCCTGGGGCACAGCAATTTCGGGGGCCCCTTCCATAAAAAAAATGGCAATACTATACAATGCTATATTCTCATGGGGGCCCCTGCGGGGCCTGGCGCAAATTACCCCACTTGCTCCGCACCCACAGGCGGCCCTGGGAAAAATAAACCTTCCGCGTCTCGGCACAAACCCAGTTTTGAGAAAACTTCTTTACAAGGTATCACTGGTTCTCAGCACCAGCTAGTGCTAAAAGGCACTAAAGCTCATTGAAAGGGTTGGACAAATATTTTCCGTCAAAACTTTTTCTGGATCGAAAACTAGGGGTTTTTAAAAAGCAGAAAAAAATCACGGACAATATCTGCTTTCCTTCAAAAGTTGTTGTGGTTTTTTTAATTGAAAAGCTGAAATTAGTCTGCCAAAACCTGAACATGGTTTGGGGTTTCAGAAGTGTGGGCCAAATATTTGCTGCTTGCTGTGTTTGATTGTTTAAAGAAACAATAAAAATATTCTGCTTAAAAAAAATCCAAAACTTTTGAACCACCTCAGCTTGTGACCAAACACCTGAGCCCATCCGGTCAGAGATTTTTCCAGGTTTCTGATACTCTGCTGGCTTCCTTGACTCATATCTGTCTCCATAACTTCGGGTTCATTTAGCTTAGAACATAAGAACAGCCGTACCTAGTCAAACCAAAGGTCCATCCAGCCCAGTATCCTGTCTACCGACAATGGCCAATGCCAAGTGCCCTGGAGGGAGTAAACCTAACAGGTAATGATGAAATGATCTCTCTTCTGCCATCCATCTCCACCCTCTGACAAACAGAGGCTAGGGACACCATTCCTTACCCAGCCTGGCTAATAGCCATTAATGGACTTAACCTCCAGGAATTAATCTGTTTCCTAGAGACTGGCTCCATGGGATCCCTCACAAACTGGAGATGGTTACTGTGGGTTTGTCTTTAGTATAGCTTATGTACATACGCCACGAACTGAGCATTTGAGCTTGTTCCGGAATCTGGGATGAGCCTATGTTGTGAAAACTGAAATGCTCAAAATAGCACATGCCTGTGAATGGACACAGGGTGCTAAAATTCAATTAACCCAGGGGGTCCCAAACTGAGGGTCAGGACCCCTCAGGGGGTCACGAGGTTATTACTGGGGGTCGTGAGCCGTCAGCGTCCACCTCAAACCCTGCTTTGCCTCCAGCATTTATAATAGTGTTAAATATAAAAAAGTGTTTTTAATTTCTAAGGGAGTGGGGGGGTCGCACTCAGAGGTTTGCTATGTGAAAGGGGTCACCAGTATACAAGCTTGAGAACCACTGAATTAACCCCTCTGGAGCCTCAGGGAATGCGGGGGGGGGGGGCTCCCTTGGTAGGGTTGGGCAGGATATTGCTCTTCTCATGTGATCCCTCCCCCAGAGGCTAATTTGAAATGAAGCTCCCCTCCCCTGACATGAATCTCCCTATGGCACTGAAATTAAATACAGACTAGAACTCGGCATTTGAGCAGTGAAAGGGATGGGAGCCCTAAGGGAAAAGCTCACAGCTCGGCTCTTCTGCAAGCCTCAAACTGCTGAATGAGCTTTAGAGTAGGGCAGGCTGTGCCTCCCAAACAGCCTGGCCCTGCCCCCTATCCGACCCCCACCCACTTCCTGCCCCCCCGACTGCCCCCCCCTCAGAATCCCCGACCCATCCTGCTCCTTGTCCCCTCACCATCCCCCAGAGACCCCACCCCTGCTCCCTGTCCCCTGACTGCCCCAACCCCTATCCCCCCCGCCCCGCTGAGTCCTGACAGACCCCCGGAACGCCCACAATCCAACCCCCCCATTCCCTGTCCCCTGGCCGCCCCCCAACCTCTGCCCCCTCCCTGTGCCCTGACTGTCCCTGGGACTCCCTGCCCCTTAGCCAACCCCCCTCCCCGGCTCCTCCCTCACCCGGAGCCTCAGCGCATCCAGCAGCGTCCCAGACAGCTGCAGCCTGGCTCCGGCGGGGCCCCTGAGCCCCGCCCCGTTCAGAGCCATGTGGTCAGGGGGCAGGGCTGGGAGCTCCAGGCTGAGCTCAGCTCAGCTCCCTCCGCTCGGCCTGGAGCTCTCAGCCCCGCCCCCTGACCACGCGGCTCGGAGCGGGGCGGGGCTCAGGGGCCCCGCCGGAGCCCCGCTGTCCGGGATGCTGCTGGATGCGCTGAGGCTCCGGGGGAGGGGCAGAGATGGGGTCTGGCTGGGGCCGGGGAGGGAGCCTCAGCCATTCTCGTGGGGGCCCCTGCGGAGCCCAGGGCCTGGGGCCACCCAGCCCCAGCCGATCTCTGGCCCCAGCCCATCACGTGTCTCCCTTCCCCTCCACGGCCAGGCCAGGCTGTCCCTGGGGCCTGTGCCCATCCTGGGGGGTGCCGTGGTGCCCTGCAGGGGGTCGATGGCTCCGGATGAGAGCCCTGCTGGGCCTCCCCCTGCTCCAAGCCTCCCCTGGTTGTGTTCCTAGATTCCCAGGCCAGGCAGAACCATTCGGATCATCTTGTCTGAGCCCCTGTGTAACGCAGGCCAGAGACCTGCCCCACAATAACGCCTAGGACAGAGCCGTGAATACCAGCCAGGCTTCATTTAGCAATGGCCAGTGATGGAGACGCCACCATGCCGCTTGGTACCTTGTTCCAGTGGATAATGACTCACCATGAAAACATTGCACCTCATTGACAGTCTGAATTGGTCTCGCTTCAACTCCCAGCCTTTGGATCGTGTTAGAGCTTCCTCTGCTAGGCCGAAGAGCCCGTGATCAAATACTTGTCCCCACGTAGGTACTTACAGGCTGTGCTCGATTCACCCCGAGCCTCCTCTGTGTTACACAGAACAGACTGAGCTCCCTGAGTAATAAGGTAATAATTGGAGATATACCAATCTCCTAGAACTGGAAGGGACCTTGAAAGGTCATTGAGTCCAGCCCCTGCCTTCACTAGCAGGACCAATTTTTGCCCCAAATCCCTAAGTGGCCCCCTCAAGGGCTGAACTCACAACCCTGGGTTTAGCAGGCCAGTGCTCAAACCACTGAGCTATCCCTCCCCCCTGTCTATCATTCTAAGGCAGGTTTTCTAATCCTTTAATCTTTCTCGTGGCTCTTCTCTGACCCCTCTCCAATTCAGCAGCCTCTTTCTTGGATTGCGACACCAGAACTGGGCACAGGATCCCAGCAGCGGTCGCGCCAGTGCCGAGTACAGGGTAAAATAACCTCTCTGCTCCTCCTTGAGATCCCCCTGTTCACGCACCCCCGGATGGCACTAGCCCCTTTGGGCACAGCGTCGCCCTGGGAGCTCCTGTTCAGCTGATTGTGCACCACGGCCCCCAGACCTTTCTCAGAGTCACTGCTTCCCAGGGTAGAGTCCCCCCTGCTGTATGTGTGGCCTGCACGCTGTGGGCCCAGATGGATACTGTTAGCGGTGTTAAAACACACACTCTTTGCTTGCGCCCCACTTCCCAAGCGACCCAGCTCGCTCTCCGTCGGTGACCTGGCCTCTTCATTCTCTACCACCCCCCAGAATGTTTGTCAGCCGCAAACTTGATCAGGCCTGAGTTGATGTTTTCTTCCCGGTCAGCAATACAAGGTTAAGTAGCACAGGGCCAGGCCCCGCTCCCTGGAGGACCCCGTGGGAACACACCTGCTCAGTGGTGACTCCCCGTTTTCAGTTTCATTAGCAGACCTAGCAGTTAGCTCATCAGTTCAGACACCTGCAGCCATCACAGCACGCCCTGGCTGAGAGGGAGCCTCTGAAGCCCTTTCACGGGGGCTAGCGTGGGGAGGAGCTGGCACTGGCGCTTCCCCAAAGCCCCCGGTCCCGTGTGTTGGGCTGGCCGTGGCTGAATGCCAGGAACGCAGGATCACTGCGGCTGGGGCCACCTCCCTTGGGCAGGGCCCAGCCTCCTGGGCAGCCTAGGAGCTCACCCTGCTACTGCACCATACTCAGCCGCCCACTCTCCCTGGCCCAGCATGTGCGAGACATGTGTATGTACATGCCTGGGGTGCGTGTGTGAGTCTGCATGCATGCACCTGCATGGGATGCGCCTTTGTGGTGCGTGTGCCTTTGTATGAAAACACATCTGCTGCGTGCACGCCTGTGTGAAGTGTGTGCATGCACGGTGTGTGCATCTGTGGTGTGTGTGCAAGTGTGTGCGCGGCCCTGTCCTGTCCTGGGGAAATGCCAGACCCGCGCAAGCCGATGGGCCTGTCCCCTGTAGCGGCAGCCCTCGCAGAAGATAAAAGTTCTACTACAACTACTGCCGTGGTAACAACGTGCCTTGAGCTGGAGGGGCCAAAGTTTGACGTGGAAGGGCCTGCGTTCTGCCCATGCTGTCTGAGGAGCCTGGCGAGGGCTCTGGTGGGCAGCGGGAGCCGCAATGTCCCAGTGCTAGAGCGGGTCTGGGAAGTGAGTGCTTGTCTGCAGTCAGGGGAGTGGCTGGGAAATGACAGGGTGAGCCCGGATCATTATCGGATGAAGTGTGGGATTAGATCTGTCTTCTAAGCCAAAGCACAGGTCACACAGTAATTACTCTGAGGTCCATGATGTGTAATTTAGTAAGCGGTAAGAACAGGATCTTCTCCATGAAATGCAAGACAGCTTTGTCCTGTGTATCGCCCTTCATACATGCTGTCCCCAAACACAGGGCAGCATTAAACCACAGAGCTGGATGAGAGAAATTCAGAGAGATTTGCATAATGAACCTCTGAAGGGTCACCAGCAGGGTTTGAACCTAGAACCTTCAGCACCATAACACACACCTCTGCCACCCCCATTAGCCAGCAGCAGGCTCTGAGCTCGGGATACAACACAGGCTTGGCCAGTGAGCTGTAGCTGCCACTGAGGTCCGAGAGGAGACAACCAAGGGGCTGGGAGCGTTTGGACTCTTCCCGGGGGTATCCAGGGTTGGGAGAAACCTCACCCGCACCTGCCCTTTGCATGAATCAGCCTCATCTGGGCCTGCTATGGACCAGCTCCCTGAAACCACCAGCCTCTGGCAGCACAAGCCCTGCCCTCCATAAAATCACAGAATATCAGGACTGGAAGGGAGCTCAGGAGGTATCTAGTCCAACCCCCTGCTGAAAGCAGGACTAATTCCCAACTAAATCATCCCAGCCAGGGCTTTGTCAAGCTAGGCCTTAAAAACCTCCAAGGATGGAGATTCCACCCCTAGGGAACCCATTCCAGTGCTTCATCTCCCTCCTAGTGAAATAGTGTTTCCTAATATCCAACCTAGACCTCCCCCATGGCAACTTGAGACCATTGCTCCTTGTTCTGTCATCTGCCACCACTAAGAACACCTGAATAACCCCCTCAAGGATTGAACTCACAAGCCTGGGTTTAGCAGGCCAATACTCAGACCACTGAGCTATCCGGCCCACCACTCACTATCCCAGGCAGGACTGAATCTCCATTAAACTTTTCAGGGTGCCTCACTGAAATGATTGTAGGCCATTGATTTCACAGAGGGAGCGGGGAGCAAATGAATACAAAACAAATCCGGTCACTTTCTTGTTTTGATCCACTCACTCCATCTCTCATACATCTTAGGCTGGCAGCAGACAGGGCAGTACGACTGCTAGCCATCGTCGTCTCCTGGCCGCTCGCCAGAAGACGGTGCGGTACGACTGCTAGCCATCGTCGTCTCCTGGCCGCTCACCAGAAGACGGTGCAGTACGACTGCTAGCCATCGTCGTCTCCTGGCCGCTCGCCAGAAGACGGTGTGGTACGACTGCTAGCCATCGTCGTCTCCTAGCCATCGTCGTCTCCTGGCCGCTCGCCAGCAGATGGCGCGGTACGACTGCTAGCCATCGTCGTCTCCTGGCCGCTCGCCAGCAGATGGCGCGGTACGACTGCTAGCCATCGTCGTCTCCTGGCCGCTCACCAGAAGACGGCGCGGTACGACTGCTAGCCATCGTCGTCTCCTGGCCGCTCGCCAGCAGACGGTGCGGTACGACTGCAGCCGGGGCTGAATCTCCAGAAGACGAAACTTAAAAAGAGAATGACCTGGAGTCACTCCCATTTATGTCCAGGTGCCCCTGACAGACATCGATTTCTAAAAAATTGACTTCTATAAATTTGACCTAATTTCGTAGTGTAGATATACCCTCAGACTCCATGCTTGCAAGAGGGGAAGTATTGCCCCCTAGAGGCGCCCGGGGGTGTGTGTAATTGTCCCAGGTCACTGGGTGGGGGCTCGAGCTGGTTTTGCATTGCGTTAGTGAAACGGAACCCCTGGATACTGAACCCGGCCCTTGTTGCTGCCAACTCAGACTGGCAGAAGGGTTACACAGGCCAATAACCTTAACTTCCGTACCAGGCAAATTGGTTGAAACTATAGTAAAGAACAGAATGATCAGACACATAGATGAACATGATTTGTTGGGGAGAGTCAATGTGGCTTTTGTAAAGGGAAATCATGCCTCACCAATCTACCAGAATTCTTTGAGGTGGTCAACAAATGTGGACAAGGGGGATCCAGTGGATATAGTGTACTTGGACTTTCAGAAAGCCCTTCACAAGGTCCCTCACCAAAGGCTCTTAAGCAAAATAAGCTGTCATGGTGTGAAAAAGAAGATTCTCTCATGGATTGGTAACTGGTTAAAATATAGGAAACGAAGGATAGGAATAAATGGTCAGTTTTCAGAATGGAGAGCGGTAAACAGTGGGGTCTCCCAGGGGTCTGTTCTGGGCCCAGTCCTATTCAATATATTCATAAATGATCTGGAAAAGGGGTGAACAGTGAAGTGGCAAAATTTGCAGATGATACAAAATTACTCCAGATAGCTTTGGACTTAACTGACTGTGAAGAGTTACAAAAGGATCTCACAAAACTGGGTGACTAGGCAACAAAATGGCAGATGAAATTCAATGTTGATAAATGCAAAGTAATGCACATTGGAAAACATAATCCCAACCACACATATAAAATGATGCAGTCTAAATTAGCTGTTACCACTCAAGAAAGATCTTGGAGTCATTGTGGATAGTTCTCTGAAATCATCCACTCAATGTGCAGCAGCAGCCAAAAAAGCTAACGAGGCTAGAAACCATTAGGAAAAGGATCGATAATAAGACAGAAGCTATCATACTGCCTGTCTATAAATCCCTGGTACGCTCACATCTGGAATACTGCGTGCAGATGTGGTCGCCCCATCTCAGAAGAGATACATTAGAACTGGGAAAAGTACAGAACAGGGCAACAAAAATGCTTAAGAGGCTGGAACAGCTTCCACAAGAGGCGAGACTAAAAAGACTGGGACTGTTCAGCTTAGAAAAGAGACGACTAAGGGGGATACGATAGCACCTGGGGAGCGAGTTCTATGGGCCCCTGGTGCCTGGGAACCAGGAATATTCCTAGCCTGGGGCCCAGCTCCAGCAATGTCTGAAGCCGGGTCTCTCCCTCGGCCTCGCCTTCCGCCCTGGGCACTCCCCTGACACGTCCCCCAGGAGATTTAAAACAGCCCGGGGCCGCCACCCACCACCGGCAGCACCGCGGAGCTGAGCAGCTTCCTGCCTGCTCACTCCACATGGCTGCTGCCCCCTCCCAGCGGCCCCTGGGCGGAGTGGGTCGGGTCTGTGTCTACACGCACTGCTCCCGCCCCAAGCGCCCCTGTGGCCAATGGGAAGCTGCGGGGGCAGTGCATGGGGGGGCAGTGCGTGGGGGTAGCAGCACATGGACCCCCCTGGCTTGCCCTGCCTAGGAGCCCCAGGTAAGCGCTGCACCCCTCACCCCCTCTCAGAGCCTGCACCCCCTCCCCTTTCCCACATACCCCCTCCTGTCCCCAAACTCCCTCCCAGAGCCTGCACCCCCACTCCTTGCCTCAGCCCAGAGCCTGCACCCAAACTCCATCCCAGAGCCTGCACCCCCATCCCCTCCTGCACCCCCACTCCTTGCCTCAGCCCAGAGCCTGCACCCAAACTCCATCCCAGAGCCTGCACCCCTCACCCCCTCCTGCGCACACACACACACTCCGCACACCTCACCCCCTCCTGCACACACACACCCTGCCCCAGCCCAGAGCCTGCACCCAGCACCCAGACTCCAAAGTTCACACCTCAGGCCTTGCACCGGGCCCATGTTTCTGGCTCTCTCTTTCTACTGCAGCTTGCAGGTTGCAGCTGGCGTTAAGCTCAGTTAGAACATCTGTAACATTTGAGCGGTTGAGTTGTGAGCCTCTGTGGCCATGTGACTCACCCGCCAGGAGAGAGACATTAACTAGTGGGAAGGGCCGGAACGGCCCATGGGCACCAGACAGATCATTGTGGGACGTTGCAACTGTAGCTTCCCTACGTACAGTCAACAAGAGGACAACAGACTTTTGTTATTATTCTGCCTCCTCCCGGGAAGATGAGTCCTGCCATGGACTCCTCCTGTCAGCTGAGCTGAGACATGCATTAGTACAAAGTGCTGACCTCCAACAGCAGACGTTAGGTCCTGGGCCACACGGAAGGCCCATCGACACCAGACAAACTATTGTGGGAGATTAAAGAGGACAAAAGACTTGGCTGATTGCTCTCTCCCTCTACCCCCATGAAGATGAGCTGTGCAAGTGAATTCCTCCCAACCGCTGAGTTTTCAGTTCAAAGCACAAGGGGGGAAGGGAATTAAAGCCCCTAACAAGGAGGAACTGGATCTCTGTGCTGCTCGGAGTCTGGGGGGCAAATTTTCTAGGCATAAGCAAGGAAGTCCCAGCTGCTTAGCCTGGGTTTGCCCTCAGGCCATAGAGACCTTTTCTATTATAGAAGCTTCTAGTGCCTAGTGAAATGTACCATTGGAACGCGTGTGTGTATCTGTGTTTGCCGACTTTACCTTTGTACATGACTCGTTTCCTTTTCCTATTTAGTAAATCTGTCGATGGTTTATTACAGGGTTGGCTGTAAGCAGTGTCTCTGGTGTGAGATCTAACATGCAACTGGCCTGGAGTAAATGACTGGTTCTTTGGGACCGGGAGTAACTTGACTATTGCTGGCAGTTTTGGAGTAAGGGGCCATCTCTGACAAAGGCAGGCTCACCGGAGTGGTAAGACAGACCGGAGCACCCGGGGGACTGTCCGGGACTCCATGCTAAGGCTGTTCTAGTGCCTGAGGAGTTCACACTTGATAATTTGCTGGTAGAGACCCCACAGCCAGTTCTTAACAGTGGAAGTTGGGACTCACACACTGCAGGAGAGCTGGACACAGGATCCGTGTTTCAGGAGACGTTCCTGCTGGCAGAATATCACCCCTGTAATGGACACGGGTGTGTCCTTTGTCCCTCTCCCGTATAGTCCCAGTCCTTTGCTTTTGTCCATGCTCAAGTCTGCGTGTGCCCCACACCAGAAGTGCTGGGCTGGGGCGAGGGACATGGATTGTTCTTCTCAATGTTGGTTGCGTCAGCTCAGAGCCGCTCCCTGCCTCAGGTGACAAGTTTCACCTCCACCAGTCTTGGAACTCAGGACTGGACATGTGGCCTGGCTCTAAATGGGTTTCCTGTGCAAACCTCTTGCAATAACCGTGATAACCAGCTAGTTCTCAGCTTTTGGCAGAGACCCCACTGGGCAGGACCGTGTCCACCCCTTCCCCCTCTCCTGATATTGACACCGTAGAGTTAGCCACTGGCTATTCTCCAGGCGCCTGCACTGGGCCCTCTTCCTGGACAGGGCATCTGCCACTACATTCTCCTTGCCTTTGGCAGGTAAAATCTCCATAGGGCTAGCAGGGACCCAGGTCACCTTGTCTGACCCCCATATTCTTGGAGTCGGTGGCTTTTGTTCTGGGAAGCCATGCAGGCGGGGAGTGGTCTCTCTGAACCCGGGACCCACGGGCTCAGCTGTGTGACAGCCCCCAGGACTGTGCGGCTTTCGAGTTCTGTAACCGAATCACTTGGGGTCAACGTTTTACACAGACGGGCGACAGGCTGCTTCTTGTGACCATCTCCTGCTTGCATCAGCACCAGTCTCAGGCCAGTGCTGGATGCATCAGTGCAGAGTCCAAACACCTGGTCAAAGCCTGGACTGGCCAGACAGGCTTTCCTGGCAGAATCCTCTTTCCTGCCTCAAAGCCTGCCGGACAGGCTGCGCTCCACGCATGGCTTTCTGCAGAGCTCTGGGATAGCAGCCACGGGGGGGCTGAAACCCTCCACAAACCTGCAGGGAGAACTAGCTAAGCCTGTGAATGGCTGGACTTGCTTTTTGGTTTGGGGAATGGGTCAGTTATCAATGGGTTCCACTTTCAAGGGATCCAGGCAAACCTGCCTCTGCTAACTAGATAAGAGACGTGGGCTGCCCGTATCTAGCATTTTTATACTTTTACGGTTTGACCTGCAGCTCCAAGTCTCTCCAGCACAATTCCCACGTGATCCTGATGAACTGCCCTGGACTAGCAGAAGATGCACTATCATCGAAGTAGGCATGAGTAAAGGCCAACACTCAATTAACTAGCTGCTGAAATGTGCCTCCTGTGTTAATGACTCCAAATGGTAACACTTGCAACTCAAAAGTCCTGAATCAGTCATGAAGGTGCATTTTTTCCTCCACTTCATTGCCAATACCCCTGGGTTAAATCCGCAGGATCCAGAGGGGGTGTGTAGAGGCACCAGGACAGTGTTAAGTTTCCTGTAGTCAACACAAAATCTTATTGTTCTATCCTTTTTGGGAGCATGAAGACTGGGAAAGACTATTGGACGTGGTCATTATTCCCATCTCCAGCATGCTTCCTATCTCCCTATGGACTTGCTCCTGAATTCTGCCAGGTGTCTGGTAGGCTCTGCTGGGTGCAGGGTGTGGTCTTTCGGTGCCGAGTTTATGGACCATTCTGAAGTCAAACCTCGCTGGGTGGAAAATAGCTGCTGAGGACTTTGCAACACAGCCATAATTTCTGAGTTTTCAGATGGGGTTTAATCCTTCACATAGATCAGTGCTCTCTAGATGGAAATGGCAGAATTATCTAGAATGATGCAGAAAGGGCAGAAGTGTTTAATAAATATTTCTGTTCTGTACTTGTGGGGGAAGATCAGATGATATTCTCTCATCATGTGGGGATGATACTCTTTCCATTCCATTAGTAGCTCTGGAGGATGTAAAACAGAAGCTACTAGAGTCAGATATTTTTAAATCAGCAGTTCCAGATAACTTGTATCCAAGAGTTTTAAAAGAGCTAACTTGTATCCAAGAGTTTTAAAAGAGCTGGCTAAGGAGCTAGCTGGATCATTAATGCTGATTTTCAATACGTCTTTGAGCACTGGGGAAGTTCCCGAAGAAAGTTTCATTTTTTTAAAAGGGGCAAATGGGATGACTCTAGTAATTATAGGTCTGTGTGTCTGATATTGAACCCAGGCAAGATAATGGAGCGGCTGACAGGGACTTGATTAATAAAGATCTAAAGAAGGATAATGTAATTAATGCAACTCAACATGGGTTTAAGGAAAATAGATCTGTGAAACTCACTTCAGATCTTTTTTTGATGAGAGTACAAGTTTTGTTGATAAAGATAATAGTGTGATGTAATATTCTGGGTATCTGGCCAATGAACGTTTTTGTTAGCTGCTCGGATATTCTGTCCGTTTCCAGGGGTCCGGCCAATGGGCTGGTAGCAGTGATGCTTGGTGGGCACTATTAGCTGTCTGGAGGGTTACCCTGGATGTCTATTTTCCTCACTGGGACTTCCCTGTACATTCTGCCCTTGTCCCGAAAGCATCTCCCCCTGTTCTCTCTACTGGGGCAGTGCTCAGGGTGCTCTCCCTTCTGCTCTCCACGGAGGTGGCTGTGCTTTGCATGGGTGCTAACTTATATGGGCTTGTGGGGCTAAAGCCCCAGGAATATTCACAATCAGAGGCTCTGCTCCACCAATATTTGGAGCTAGGTTTCTCCCCTGCTTGGAGCGCAGGGGAGTCAGAGGGCTCTGGGCTGCCTGCAACTGCGGGGAGCCCAAAGCCCTTTAAATCCCAGCCGTGGCCCGGAGTCAGAGGGCTCTGCGCTGCCGGCAGCAGCGGGGGGAGCCCAGAGCCCTTTAAATCTCAGCCGCGGCTGGGAATCAGAGGGCCCTGGGCTGCCCGCAGGGGCAGAGAGCCCAGAGCCCTTTGAATCCCAGCCGAGCGGCAGCTGGGATTTAAAGGGCTCAGGGCTCCCCGTGGCTGCCAGCAGCCCAGAGCCCTTTGAATCCCAGCCCCTGGCTGCTGATTGCCCCCTCCCCAGACCCCTGCCCCAACTGCCTCCCAGGACCCCCCACCCCGTATCTAAGCACCACTGGTCCTTGTCCCCCCAATAACCCCCTCCCGAGACAACTGCCCCTTGGGACCCCAGCCCCTATGACCCTATCTAAGCCTCCCTTCTCCTTGTCCCCAACTGCCCCCTCCTGAGACCCCACCCCCTACCTGTCCCCTGATAAACCCCCTGGACTCCCATGCCTATCCAATTGCTGCCTGTCCCCTGACTGCCCCTCCGAACCTCTGCCCCATCCAACCCCCCCTGCTCCTTGTCCCTTGACTGCCCCCTGGAACCCCCTACCCCTTCTCCAACCCCCAAACCGCTTACTGTGCCACTCAGACCAGCGTGTCTGGCTCCGTGCAGCTCCAGACAGTTGCTGCCATGCTCCCCCATGGAGCCCACAGCCCTCTCCCACCCCCAGCACCTGCCTTCCAGATTTGAACACCTCAAAATTCAGGAGTGCTCAAGCTCGGTTTGGGCAGCTTTTACTTAATTTCTCCCAAGTCAAATATACTGATCCACTGTAACTTGCTGTAGAAAAAGTAGGATAAAATTGAACAAGAAATGCTTATTAGCACTGGAATTGCTATTTTCAACAGCCATTGCCTTGTTTGTTTGAAAGGAAGACAGTGATATTGCATTGGCAAATTCCCCATAGAAAGAAAGAGTGGAACAAAAGAATAATAAAGGCACCTCAACTTTTCCTCATTTATGGAGAACAGTCTTATAATATGCATCCAGACATCCTCCAATCACACAAGCTGAAAATTGTTCCACTTTACTGCAGCTCTGTAACCATATGGGAACCAATCCTGTCTGTGTTTTGTGCACATCCAATATTCCGGTTGAATGACCCGCCCTGGGAATGAGTTACCAGTGACCCAGGGCTGGGGCAACAGGAGGTGTGTGTGGGGGGCACTGGTGGGGGGGAGCCCAGGGCTGGGGTGTTATATCCTTGGGGCAGCCGGTGTAGGAAGCAATCACTTGAGGCCAGAGAGCAGACAGCTAACCAAAACCTCCATTTTATTTACAGATACAGAGAGCTCACTCAGCCGGTTGAAACCGGCTGAGCTATCCCTTAATAGTCTAACTCAGTTGCCATAGTAACAAAACCCATGACAACCAAATACACAACATATTCCTCCCCCCCTAATAAGAACATCCCCTAAATAAAACACACACTAAACTAGAGAAGGAGGGTAGACTGCCTCCATTCCCGGCTAAACCCTGGGGATTATTTTGCCCCATAACCGTGGGTTCGCCCTAACTAAAGATCCAGCCGATGAGGAGGCCTTCTGTCTCTAGGTGGATTACGGCGAACTTCTGGTGTTGTTGCACCCGAAAGTACTAGGGGCTCAGGGTCCGCAGCACGAATAGGTGAGGAGGTGGTATCAGCTCGTGCTGGGCAAAGGGGTATCTCAGCTGCCGGCAGTAATGGAGGAGAACAGTCAGGAACAGGTGACTCATGATTCGGTGTCTCACCAGGAGGGGTGAAGTCAGACCCCTCAACTGCAGATGGGTCCTGAAGACTGGCATGACCTGGCAACAGCTGATCTACATGTCACCGCCAGGTAAGATTCTCTGCAGTCCGGACTGTATAGGAAACAGGTCCTGTTTGAGTGATGACTGTGGCCGGGACCCATTTAGCTCTGGAAGTATAATTCTGAGCCAAAACTGGCTGTCCTGGGCTAAAGGTTTGGTCTTTTGCTCTGGGTGCCCGTCTGATGACTTGATATTGCTGCTGATGTTGCACAGTTTGTCTGGGTTCAGAAGGTTTCAGCAGATCAAAGCAAGTGCGCAGCTGTCGTCCCATCGTTAGAAAGGCTGGGGAAGCCTGGGTCGTAGCATGAGGTGTGTTTCTATAGGAAAGTAAGAAGGTATCCAGACGCTTTTGAATGGAGTGTTGTCCCTTTGCTGATTTCAAAGCGTTTTTCATTGTCTGCACAAATCTTTCAGCTAATCCATTGGTGGACGGATGATATGGTGCTGACGTGATGTGGTGTATCCCATTTGCCTTCATAAAATTTTGAAACTCCTGAGAGACGAACTGCGGTCCGTTGTTGCTCACAAGTTGTTCTGGCAGACCAAAATGACTAAAGAGTCCTCGTAGTTTTTGGATAGTACTCTCTGCAGTAGTGGACTGCATTATAGAGACTTCTGGCCTTTAGAATGGGCATCTACTGCCACCAAGAACATGCTTCCTTCAAGGGGGCCAGCAAAGTCAACGTGAATACGTTGCCACGGGTTTTCAGGCCAGTCCCATGGGTGTAGGGGTGCCCACTGGGGTGCATTTCTTACACCCTGACATGACATACAAGCTTTTGCCTTCTCTTCAATAGCACTGTCCAATCTAGGCCACCAAAAATAGCTTCGTGCAATTTCCTTCATGCGCACTATTCCACAGTGACCGGAATGTAGCTGTTCTAACATCTGTGATCTCAGGGGTGGTGGAATAATGACACGCCTCCCCCACAACAAACAACCAGATTGGACCGATAACTCCGTCCGCCTGGACATGTAGGGAACAAGGTCGGGTGAGACCGGAGAGGTTTGTCGAGATTTTCCATGCATCACCAGGTCCATAACTTGGGATAATACTGGGTCAACGCGGGTTGCCTTCTTTATCTGAGTAGCAGTGATGGGTGTATTCTCTACCTGTTCAAAGTAGAAGATTTCCTTTTGGGCACTATCTTGATGTTTGACCGGTAAAGGCAACCTTGAGAGGCCATCTGCATTGCCGTGCAGAGTGGATTTCCGATATTCGATTTCATATGTGTGTGCAGAAAGTATCAATGCCCAACGTTGCATACGACTAGCAGCTAATGGGGGAATGCCTGTGTAGGGTCCAAAAATTGATGTCAGAGGTCGATGGTCTGTAAGAAGAGTAAACTTTCGCCCAAACAGGTACTGATGAAACTTCCGAATTCCAAAAACAATTCCTAATGCCTCACGTTCGATTTGGGCGTAGTTAGTTTCTGCTTTGCTTAGAGTGCGTGAAGCAATAGGTCTTTCTTCTCCCGAAGGCATAATGTGTGACACGACCGCTCCCACTCCATAAGGGGAAGCATCGCAGGCCAATTGCAGGGGTAAGGATGGATCAAAGTGCGTTAGAACTTCAGAATTTAACAATGCATCCTTAGCTTTGTTAAATGCAACATCACAGGCTTCAGTCCACTTCCAGGCCTTTTTCTGCCCAAGGAGCTCATGAAGTGGTTTTAGCAGTGTGGCTAACTGTGAGATGAACTTTCCATAATAGTTCAGTAGTCCTAGAAATGAGCGCAGCTGGCTTACATTTCGAGGTGGGGGAGCCTCCACAATAGCTTTAACTTTTGCAGGGGCCTTATGAAGACCTGCAGAATCGATGATGTGTCCCAAATATTCAACAGAGGGCTTGAAGAATTCACACTTGTCTTTGCGAACTCGTAGGCCATACTCTTCCAGTCTTTGTAGGGTAGCCTCTAAATTCTTTAAGTGATCCTCTTCATTTCTTCCAGTGACCAGGATATCATCCAGATAGCACTGAACTCCTGACAAGCCACACAAGATCTGGTCCATAGCCCTCTGGAACAGGGCGGGAGCCGATGTGATTCCGAAGGGTAGGCGACAGTATCGATAAAGCCCCTTATGAGTCACAATAGTCAACAGCTCTTGGGACTTTTCATCGACGTGCATCTGTAAATATGCTTGACTCAGATCAATCTTACTGAACTTTTGTCCCCCAGCCAGGCCTGCGAAGAGGTCATCGATGCGGGGAAGCGGGTATTGCTCTGCACACAACACTGGGTTGACAGTGACTTTAAAATCACCGCAAATCCGGAGAGAGCCATCTTTCTTCACTATTGGAACGATAGGAGTGGCCCATGAGCTATGGGTAATTGGTATTAGGACTCCATTGGTGACCAGGCGCTCCAGGTCTGCTTCAACTTTTGGCCTGATGGCATATGGCACAGTTCGGGCTTTCAGATATTTTGGTGGACTGCCAGGTTTAATGTTCAATGTCACAGTGATTCCCTTCATACTTCCCAAATCATCTCCAAAAACAGCAGCATGTTTCCTTAGTATAGGGGTTAGACTGGTTTCTTCTTTAGTCATCCGGTGCACTTCTGCCCAGTTCAGCTGAATCTTCCCAAGCCAAGACCTACCCATTAAGGCTGGGTAGTTACCTCTCACCACAAACAGTGGCAATTTAGCCACCTGTCCATTGAGCTCCACCTTAACATCAATAGTGCCCAACATGGGCACAGCTTCACCTGTATACGTCTTCAGAACAGTTTTTGTTGCGGAAGATGCTGTAGCTTTTCCTTATACACAGTCTCAGGAACCAGCGAGACAGCTGCACCGGTGTCTAGTTCCACGCGTATAGGTTTGCCCTCCAATAAGGGGGTTACCCAGTATTCATGTGAGCCCGCTGCCAAAGACAAAACATGCAGAGGCACTTCCTCTTGTGAGGAGGTGTCACCTTGATCATCCTGGGTCTGCTCTAGGGTATGCAGGGTTCCTCTTTTTGTCAGACAGACCACAGGCCTCTTTTTCTTTTGTTTACAGGCATACTCAATGTGTCCCTTTTTGCCACAGTGTCGACACACCAGGTCCTTACACCAGCATTCTGATGCCTGGTGTCCTGGCTTACCACAGCGGTAACATTCTTGACTCTGCACAGTTTTGTGGGTCGGTTCTTGTGACACTTTTTGCACCCTAGGGGGTGCACCGATGTATTGTGCCTCCCTTGTAGCCAGTTCCATGGAGACAGCAATATCAACAGCCTTCTGTAAGGTAAGCTGAGCCTCTGTCAGTAGGCGCTTCCATATAGCTTCACTGTACAGGCCACACACTAACCTGTCACGCAGGGCATCATTTAACATTTCTTTAAATTCACAGTGTTCTGCTAGCTTTTTTAGAATGGCTACAAATTGTACAACTGTTTCATCTTCCTTTTGGTCTCTTTTGTGGAACCTATATCTTTCAGCAATTACCAGTGGTTTTGGGGAAAAATGGGACCCCAGGATTTCCACAATGTCACTGTAAGATTTAGTTGCTGGCTTAACAGGGTGTGTAGTAAGCTGTGTAGCAGGGAGTAGGTTTTAGCCCCTACAACACTTAAGAATATTGGCACCTTCTTCGCTTCTGTAATGTCATTTGCAATAAAAAAAAGCTCAAAACGCTCAGTATACACATGCCACTGCTCTATATTCTCATCAAAAGGTTCCAGAGGCCTGGTCAGAGTAGCCATGATTTTAGTTTCACTTTCACAGTCAGTGCAAACAAGCAGCTTTTTTTGTTTGTTTGTTCTTTACCTTAACTTCTACTTCCTTCCGTTACTGGAGCAGCACCGGAGTCTCACCCTCGTCGCCACTTGTTATATCCTTGGGGCAGCCGGTGTAGGAAGCAATCACTTGAGGCCAGAGAGCAGACAGCTAACCAAAACCTCCATTTTATTTACAGATACAGAGAGCTCACTCAGCCGGTTGAAACCGGCTGAGCTATCCCTTAATAGTCTAACTCAGTTGCCATAGTAACAAAACCCATGACAACCAAATACACAACATGGGGCAGCAGCAGGGTGGAGGGAGGGCACTGGTGGGGAGGAAAGGGGGAAGCCCAGCCCTGGGGTGGCAGGGGTGTGAGTGGGTGGGGGGAGAGCCCAGGACTGGGGCAGCAGGAGGGCACGGGGGGAGCCCAGGGCTGGGAAGGGGGGCAGCCAATTTTTTTTTTGCTTGGGGCAGCAAAAAACCTAGAGCCGGCCCTGCCCGGAGCTTCCCTGCCTGAACGTAAAGAGCCCGCAGCGCGCGTCTCTCTCCCTTGCTGCTGCTGCTGCCGCTGCCGCCTAAGGGCTACAGCATAACAGCAGTGCAAGCTGCTGGTGCTGTAGCACCTCAGGAGCGGGAGGGGAGTGGAGGGGGCCGTGCCGTGCCCCCTCACCATAATCCCATCTAGGTTGTAATTAATTTTGACTGAGTTGACCAGGACAATATCCCTAAGACCTGCAGACTTGTGGCTGCTGCTCTGTGACTTTTAAAGCAGATGAAGCCACTTTTGATTACAGCTTAAAACAAAACGATGCGGGTGAGAGGAGGAAGTGATTGATTGGTTTCACATAGGACCTGGAGTAAAATTGCTATAAAGGATTGTCTGAAACTGGTGTACAGACAAACTAGTGTGTGGCAAAGTCTTAAAATGACTGAGAATTGAAATATTTAATTGTAATGTGCTCTTACATTAATCAGATTGCATCGACAATTGGGAACCATTTTTATACAGTGATGGTAAAATGTATATTGAAGTAGGCAAGTGCTGCTTCTGACTTTCCACTTTTAATTGACCCTTGTAATCTTGTGGCACTGACGCGTTGTAGCTTCATTTTATATCGGCTTACAGGGCGGGAGGGGGGGGGCACCACCATTTTGGGCCCCACCAAAAATTATACAAACCTGCCGCCTATGGTGCTTTGTTCAGCAGCAAACTCCACTCGGCTCCTGCTCGTACTGCATATCGCAACTCTCTGCTGCTAAAGGTGGAGAGCCCTCAGCTCCCCCTCTATGGGGTGTCTGGCTGGGGGCCTGGGGACAGACTCCCCCTTGCTGCAGCTCACACTAACAGCCCCAGGCAGGGATCGAATATCCCTCCCCACCAGTGCATCCACAGGTCTAGTCTGAAGAACTCCTGCCTTCAAAGTACCTTTTCAGCCTGCCCACTCCAGCTGGATGTGAGCTAAAGGCCCGGCGGGTTGATTCCCTGCCATGCAAGGGGCTTTACCCTCTCCCCTGGGAGCAGATCAGATTCCTTAGCCAGATCCTTCCTGGCAAGTGCGATCTGGGCCCATGTCCCTCCCTGCATGGCACATCCTGCCACTGACCTTGGCATCTTTAACAAACGCCTTGTCTGGCCTCAGGAGGTCAGACTGGACAAAGTGAACCGGGACCTGAAGTGTAAAATATACGAATGAAATATATACATGAAATGTAAAAATATAATTAGAAAGACCAAAAAAGAATTTGAAGAACAGTTAGCCAAAGACTCCAAAAGTAATAACAATTTTTTTTTTAAATACATCAGAAGTGGCAAGCCGGCTAAACAACCAATGGGGCCACTGGACGATCGAGATACGAAAGGAGCACTCAGGGACGATAAGGCCATTGCGGAGAAACTAAATGAATTCTTTGCATCAGCCTTCATGACTGAGGATGTGAGGGAGATTCCCAACCTGAGCCATTCTTTTTAGGTGACAGATCTGAGGAACTGAACCAGATTGAGGTGTCATTAGAGGAGGTTTTGGAACAAATTGATAAACTAAACAGTAATAAGTCACCAGGACCAGGTGGGATTCACCCAAGAGTTCGGAATGAACTCAAATGTGAAATTGCAGAACTACTAACTGTTGTCTGTAACCTAACATTTAAATCAGCTTCTGTACCAAATGACTGGAGGATAGCTGATGTGACACCAATTTTTAAAAAGGGCTCCAGAGGTGACCTGGGCAACTACAGGCCAGTAAACCTGACTTCAGTACCAGGCAAACTGGTTGAAACTATAGTACAAAACAAAATTGTCAGACACATAGATAAACATAATTTGTTGGGAAATAGTCAACATGGTTTTGTAAAGGGAAATCATGCCTCACTGTAAACGGGTCGACTCACCCCTGCGGCGCCTCCTGCTGGTTGCTCTGCGAAGTCCAGCCCTGGAGCACCCTCTGTAGGCTGATGATCCACCTGTTCATAGGCCCCCTGTGTCCCTCCCTGGACCCGGTGCCCTTCTACATGGGGTGCTGCCCCCTAGCAGTAAACCCCCATCTCTCTGGGTCTCCCCTCCTTAGGGAACCCTCACCCTCTATCCCTACCTTGCCTCAGTTTTTGGCTACTGCCAGTCATTGTCTAGCCCCACACTCTGGGGCAGACTGCAGTCTCAGCCAACTCATCACAGGCAAAGTTGGGTTTGGACCTGCTGCCTTGGCCTACCCCTAGGTTGCCCTCTGCAACCCACAGTACCTATTGGCCCACTGCTAGGCCGCAGCCTGGGGCTTTCTAGGCTGGAGCTCCTCAGCCTTCCCCAGCTCTGCTGCACTCAGGTATCTAGTCTCAAGCTCCTAAGCAGCCAGGCCCGTCTCTCTCTATAGCCAGAGAGAGACTGCCTGGCTCCTGGCTTCCCTGCCTTCTTATAAGGCCTGTGGCTCAGTTTGGGGCGTGGCCCCATCTGCAGCCAATTCACCAATCAGCCTAGCCTGAAGGCTGTCTTCTCAAGTCCTGCCAGGCCACTTTTTAAACCCCTTCTCAGCCGGAGCAGGGTCCACCCTGCTACACTCACCAATCTACTAGAATTCTTTGAGGGGATCAACAAGCATGCGGACAAAGGAGATCCAGTGGATATAGTGTACTTAGATTTTCAGAAAGCCTTTGACAAGGTCCCTCACCAAAGGCTCTTAAGCAAAGTAAGATGTCATGGGATAAGAGGGAAGGTTCTCTCATGGATTGGTAACTGGTTAAAAGATAGGAAACAAAGCATAGGAATAAATGGTCAGTTTTCAGAATGGAGAGAGGTAAATAGTGGTGTTCCCCAGGGGTCTGTACTGGGCCCAGTCCTATTTAACATGTTCATAAATGATCTGGAAAAAGGGGTAAACAGTGAGGTGGCAACATCTGCAGATGATACAAAACTTCTCAAGATAGTTAAGTCTCAGGCAGACTGCAAAGAGCTACAAAAGGATCTCACAAAACTGGGTGACTGGGCAATAAAATGGAAGATGAAAGTTAATGTTGATAAATGCAAAGTAATGCACATTGGAAAACATAATCCAAACTATACTTATAAAATGATGAGTTGTAACAGCTAATTTAGACCCCAAGAAAGAGATCTTAGAGTCATTGTGGATAGTTCTCTGAAATCATCCACTCAGTGTGCAGCGGCTGTCAAAAAAGCGAACAGAATGTTGAGAATCATTATGAAAAGGATAGATAATAAGACAGAAAATATCATGTTGCCTCTATATAAATCCATGGTACACCCATATCTTGAATACTGTGTGCAGATGTGGTCACCGCATCTCAAAAAAGATATATTGGAATTGGAAAAGGTTCAGAAAAGGACAACAAAAATGACTGGGGTATGGAACAGCTTCCGTATGAGGAGAGATTAATAAGACTGGGACTTTTCAGCTTGGAAAAGAGGCGCCTAAGGGGAGATATGATAGAGGTCTATAAAATCATGACCGGTGTAGAGAAAGTAGGTAAGGAAGTGTTATTTACTCCTTCTCATAATACAAGAACAAGGAGCCACCAAATGAAATTAATAGGCAGCAGGTTTAAAACAAACAAAAGGAAGTATTTTTTCACGCAATGCACTGTCAGCCTCTGGAACTCCTTGCCAGAGGGTGTTGTGAAGGCCAATACTGTAATGGAGTTCAAAAGGGAGCTAGACAGATTCATGGAGGACAGGTCCACCAATGGCTATTAGCCAGGATGGGCAGGGATAGTGTCCCTGGCTCTGTTTGCCAGAAGCCAGGATTGGGTGACAGGGGATGGATCACTTGATGATTCTGTTGGTGGCACCAGGCATGGCCCAGTGTTAACAGAGGGGTGGAAAATGACAGTGCCAATGAAGGCTCCCTGTATCAGGCCTCTGCTTGTCCGAACCGCTTCCATGTTTAGACTTTAATTAACCCCACAGGCCAGATGGAAAGAATGGAATGTGTGGCAACTAGTTATCAGTACCAGGAGGCAATTATACAGCCTGCTTGCACCTGGCTGAAGGGAGTAAAACAAAATAACCGGTCGGGAAAAAGTTACTAACGAGATGATGTATTTTCTGCCAAGTATGATTTAACCTGTTTAGAGTAATTGCTACGTTATAATGTATTTGCTGTATGGGAACTAAAAGGGAGGGAGAAGGGGGGGGGGAAGGGGGAGCTGGGCAGTGGGGGGTAATAGAGATGCTTAGCTAAAATCATGTATAAAGAAAGAAAGCTGCTTGTATGGAGTGTGCTTGATTTGAGACGTGTCTGTGTCTCCAAGTGCCGTGCTTTGAGATCTCAAATAAACTTTTTTTTTTGCTTCTCCACCCTAGTGTGTCTATTGGAGCGAGGCACTCCGGGCAACGAACCACTGTTGCTGTCGCCTCGGGCCTTTGTGCCGGCAACAATTCCCTGTTCTGTTCATTCCCTTTTGGGCACCTGGCATTGGCCACTGTCAGAGGACAGGATACTGGGCTAGATGGACCTTTGGTCTGACCCAGTCTGGCCGTTCTTATGTTCTTATGACCTGGGGGCTCTGGATGCAAAGTAGCCACATTAGCCAGGGCAGTGCAGGGCTGGCATCTGGATTCCACACACAAAGCACATCGCTTCCTCCAGGTTCAGTGCAGCCACACAGGAGGGCTCCTTGGACCATCCCCCTGGCCCAGGAGTCAGTTACTAGGGTTCCCAGGAGGGGCCGTTTCTGGGTGCTATGGGCTTAAACCCACCCCCGCCCTCCTCCTTCCCAGGCACAACACGACACTGGGGTGCTGCGCGCTAGGAATGGCCTGGCTGGCTCGCCTAGATCAGCCTGCCGCCTCTCCCTCCTCAGTGCGGGCATCAGAGCTGCTCTTGGACAGGAGGTCGACCAGCTTTTCTTAGCCCTCTGCCCCTTCCCCTCACCCAGCTCCTCAAATATTGTATCTCACGTGGTATAAACCCATCCCCCGAGGCCTCGTACCATGTCTGCAGGTCTCTACATTTCAGGGGAGAAACCTCTGGGGTGACCTGGAACCTTTTCAGCACAGTTTCCTTAAACCAAACAGAAATCCCAGCCTGCCCCAGATCCGTCATTAAAGCCATGCAGGGCTTTTCCAGACAGTTTGGGAAGCAAGACAGTTATTCTTTGTGCGTTGGAAAGCTGGCGTACTCCGCACGGCCTTTCCAAGCTAGTCAGCCAGCCTCCAGGCAGTCTCGACCCGGCAGCGTGGGGGGCCTAGTTATTCAGAGCTGGGTTATCCCCGGGGAGGTGGTGTAATGGGGTGCACTCACCTCATGCAAGTGCCCCGTCTCAGTGTTTGTGCCTGAACTCTCTCTCCAGAGTTTGTGGTGGGTCTTCGGTGACTCAGGCCTCCGGCCGAGCCGCACAGTCTGCATGTGGGATAAAACCAAACCCCTTCTGGGATATGTGTCCAGCGGGGGCTATCGCAGTACCCTGGTTCGAACCGTCTCAGCCCCTTCTAGACTCTCTCAAATTGCCCCTGCTCTTCAAGCAGTCCCGGCCCTGGGTTGGGGCCATGTCTCTCAGGGCTCCCTGCCTGGAGACTCTTCAGCTGGGCCACAAAAAAGTTCAGTTCCCCTTCTGGAGTGTAGCAAAGTCCAGGCCACTTTCCCAGTGGCTGGTGTGGGAGACCCGGGCCCACCCTCTACTCCGAGTCCCAGCCCAAGGACCCTATAGATAGCAGCCATCCACCATGCCCCTTTAAATAAACTGTGTTGCTGCTACAATTCCCTGGGCCACTTCCCTATGGCTCCCGCAGATTCTTCACCCTTACCTCAGAGCCTTGTCCTGGTGGAGTCCCAGCAGCCGGCCAGGCTCAGGCTCCTCTCTCCTCCAGCTCTAGCAAGGAACTGAACTCCCACTGGCCCTGCGGCTCTTCTTATACCGACCTGCTGGGCCCCGATTGGCTGCTTCGCACACAGCCGCTCTAGGCAGCTTGGAGGACCTCTCTTCTGCCCTTTTCTGGGGTGGGGTGTTGCAGGGTCACCAGGCCTCCAGCAGGGGGCCACAGGGCCTACTCCACCCCATCACAGGTGGGTTCCTATTTTCTAATGCCAGCATTTTGCGTGCATGCTCCCTCTCGTCACACTTTTGTTCTTCCAGCTCCAACAATCTCTGATCGGCGACTTCTTCTGCTACCTGTTTCTCTCCTGTTACTGCCTTCTTCTCTCTTAGGCCCTTTCCTCCGCTGCCTTCTTGTAGGCTTTCTCCGCCATCCACCTCCGATGCTCCCCTTCCTTTTCTAATTTCACCAGCTCCAATCCAGTCATCTCCAGCCGGATGGCTGCTTTGCTGAGGACTGTGCCAGGCTGATGCCCCGTTGCTGGGGGAATCGCACCCAGGCTATTGCCCCCATTCTCATTTCATCCCCAGGGGTCTGGCTGCTGGTCACCCACCTGATTTTGTTCCATGAGCATAAACCTCATTTTCTGGGTGTTTTGCCCTGGAGCATCTAAGTGATGATCTGTGCACAGCTGTTCAGGTTTGGTTGCTATGTTTCTTGCTTGTTCATGTTGCGCTGTCTTTGGTTCCGTTTCCCTCTCCGAAATGAACACAACAAAACAGAACCGTTTCCTTTGCTGCTTCCGACTTTCTTGCCTTTGACTCTCTAGGGTGTGTGCGTCACAACACTTGGGAAGCGCCTGGAGCGTGAACTCTGCTCCGCTCATAAACTAATTACAGATCCTGCCATCTGCACCATGGTGACGCTTTTCACGGTTGCCCACCGTGTCCAGGGTGAATCACTGCCACCTGCTTGCAGTGTGAGAGCCCTGGCTGTGTCCACTGGGGGAAACCCTGCCTGCTCTGTGCCACTCTGGGCTCCGCCAGCCCTGCTCTCTCTCCGCAGGCTAGCGACTTGCGGGCCCGGCTTTGTTCCATCTGTGCCCAGCCCTAGTCTTCCCAACACCTGCAGCGCACACAGATTCGCTACCTCTGTGGAAGCAGCACGTGCCCATTCCCTAGCGTCCCCATAGGCCACAGGCGGCGTGTGAGCCCCCGCTTCAGGGACGCTAGCCATGTGGCCCTGCCCCTTCTGCCCGAGGCCCCGCCCCTACCACCCTCCCCCATCTGCCGGAGCACCAAGCGCCCCCCTCCACTCCATGGCCACAGGAGCCCCGGTCGAACCCCAGGCTGTCAGCCGGCTCCAGCACAGGGCTGCCAGCCACCCCCAGAGCCGGGTCGCCCACCAGCCCCAGCTGCCTGCTGGCTTCTGGCCAGGGCTGAGCTCCTGCCGTCTTGGGGGAGAGGGCAGAGCCAGGGCCTGCGTTAGGGGAGGCTTAGCCTCCCCTGGCCTATTATAGCCACTGCCCATGCCCCAGGTCAACACCCTCCTTAGTACAGGGCACTTAGACGTGTCTATAGTAAAACCAAACTGGAGTTTAGTTCACAAAGGTCAAGTTAAAGATTCAAGTAAAAGGATTCGGAAACATAAGGCTACAGGTAAAAGAGAAATACACAATGCAGGCTAGAGCCTGTACTTATTAACATGTCACTTTCCTGTCCGAGAAGGTACTTCTCAGCCAGTGCTCAATCCGTCCAGCACTTGTCCAGCCCAGAGAGCTGGGATCACTTCTCATGAGTCACTCCCGCTGGCAGAGTGTCACCTCTGAAATAGACACTATTTGTGTCCTTTCTTTTTCTCTTAACCCAGGGGTTCTCAAACAGGGGCTTGGGACCCCTCAGGGTGTTGCGAGGTTATTACATGGGGGGTTGCGAGCTGTCAGCCTCCACCCTCAAACCCCGCTTTGTCTCCAGCGTTTATAAAGGTGTTAAACATATTAAAACATGTTTTTAATTTATAACGGGGGGGGGGTCGCACTCAGAGGCTTGCTGTGTGAAAGGGGTCACCAGTATAGAAGTTTGAGAACCTTTGTCTAAGACAGTCCCAGACCTTTCTCTTTGTCAATGCTCACGTCTGCTTCTGCCCCACGCTGCAACCGCAGGGCTGGCTGGGTGGAGGGATGTCAGTTGTTCTCAGTGTTGACTGAATCAGCTCTGAACCCCCCACCCCCGTGCCTCATGTAACCGGTTTCTCCTCCCCCAGTTTTGGAACCCAATATTCTGCATGTTACACAACCCTAAAAATGTTTCCAACACAAACATCCTTCGATACCCAGCTGGCTCTTTGCTTTAGGCAGAGGCTCCACATGACCCCGTGTGGTGAAATACTGAGAAAGTGGCTGTTCTGTCCCTGCCACGTCACGTCTGGGTCACAGCAGGCTTCAGAACTGAGTCTTGGGTGTGAGGGCCCGAAGACGCAGGGTGTGGGCAGAGCAGCCTCGAGAGAGGAGCCTGGGGCTAGCCCAGCTCAGACTGCACTTCCTGTTGGTTGTCATTTGGCTATTGGTTGATGGAGGGAGAGCGCAGGAGCTGGGACCCCCGCTGGGGTGTGTGAAGGGCGGGAAGTCACCACTAGCAGCATGTTACCAGAGGGACAGATGAGCAGCTCCTGGACCTCGGCACGGGTGAGCCCTCCGCTGACGGTGCTGCCACTAGCCCCTCAGCCAGGTACAGAGCAGCTGCTGTGGGGGGGCCGTCTTGCTGCCAGTCCAGGATGGGGCTCATGGCTTCAGGTGGGTCCCTGGTTCCTTAGCTTGGATCCCAGACCTCCCCTGTGACTGTCCCAGAGTGTATGTGTGTGTGTGTTGGGGGGGGGCGGGTACTGGGATGCTGGCAGCATTAGCAGGCCCTGGTGGCAGCGGGCCAGGGATCCCTGTCCAATGGGGGAGAAAGGCCTTTCTTGGAAGAGAGCAGCAGAGCTGATGGGGCCGGCCTAGCAGGAGTCTCCTGGCCCCTGGACACCGAGGCATGGGCCATGCAGGAGGCGATAGCCGGGCTGTGGAGTTATGTCGGGGGGTGGGCCCACGGCTCCCTGCAGGGCTGCTGCTGGTCTCCAATTCAGCCACCCCTCTGCATGCTGAGCCACCCCCTTCTGCCCTCAATGGGGTGAGGTAGGAGAAGCCATCCCTGTGGGGCCAGCACAGGGCACTGAGCACCGGCTGGCTGCGGAGACCCTGCTCCTGGGAGGCCTCCGCAGTAAAGGTAAGAGTCTGCCAGAGCGTTCTCTGATCTGTGCTGGTGTCTCTGGCCACCGGGGGCAGCCCCTCCTCCGCCCAGGGCTGCACAGGACGGGCTGCCCCAGATGTCGCTAGGCATCGCCAGTCTCCCTGGCTCGCCAGGCTGAGCATGAGGGGGCAGGTCTTCCCAAACAGGGATCCTCAGGAACCCGGAGCCCAGCCAAATCCACCGCCAGCACCCGCACCGAGAGCCTGGAGGATGCTACAGCAAGTGTCTCCCTCTCAACACATACACCCTCGCTGAGAGGCCTGTGCAGCAATGCGGGGGCTGGAAAAGGGGCTGGAGCGGAGGGCTGGTGCTAGGAGGCCGGGGCAGTGGGGAAGACCAACACAGGAATGGGCAGGCTGGGTGAGCCCTGAGGTCCACCTAGTCTGGGGTCCTGCCTATGACAGGGCCCATCCCCAGTGGTTTCCGAGAGCTGTGGGAACCCCACGGCACCAGACGTGGGGTAATCTGCCCCCCACACAGAGATTGACCTAAACCCTGAAACAGGTTGTGTATCCATTCCAAAATGCTTTTGTTAGCATTAGCTATTCTAACCCTGCCTACTCTCATCCGCCCTATAAATGTCCAGACCCTTTCTGAGTCTTGCTGAATTCTTGGCCTCACTATTGTCCAGTGGCAGGGAGTTCCACAGGTAAATCACAGATTGTGTGAAGGAAAAAAAAACATTTCCTCGATCAGTGTGGAATTTCACTGCCCATCTCCTTGTTCTTGTACTGAGACAGGAAGGACAGAAGGTCCCAATCTCCTTGGGGTAGCTCAGCCATTATTTTATAGACTTTTACCACATTCCCTCTCCTTTGTCTCCGCTGTGCGGTAACAAGCCCACTCATCCTATCCCGCTTCACAGAAGATTATTTCCAGCCCCCGGGTCCAGGACGGAAGGGGAGCATGGAGCGGGGATGTGCTCCTCCCTCATGGCTGTACTGGGAACTCAGTTTGGAAGCGTGATGCTGAGCCCTGGCCAGAGGGCGAACCATTCCCCGCTCCACGCTCCCCTTCCGTCCTGGGTGAGTGCACAGGGCTTGTGCTGCCAGCAGGGCACCGCGGCTGCCTCTGGAGACGGAAAGGATCCTCTCGGCGAACGAACGCATGCAGCCTCCCCAGTGCTAGCTGCTCCCCCACCCCAGGAGCATGTTGTGACTCCTCCATTCCCAGGCAGTCTGGCTTGCTGGGAGGCCGAGGGGCTGAATGCAGCCTGCCTGGCCCCTTGCACCAGCATTTCCACCTGGGCAAGGCAGGCAGCAGATGCTTCCAGGCGACATCTTCCCGTCACTTTGCACAAGAGTAGGGGGACCAGATGTCCCAATTTTATAGGGACAGTCCCGATTTTGGGGTCTTTTTCTTATATAGGCTCCTATTACCCCCCACCCCCATCCCGATTTTTCACACTTGCTGTCTGGTCACCCCACACAAGAGTCATTGACAACACGTGGCATGAGGCAGGCTGCTGTTCCCCGTTGCACTGTCCATGCCCCGGCTCACTCCACCACGCTGTGCTGCCTGCAGGACCCGCACCTGGCCTGTGTCCTCGTCAGGGAATGCAACGCTGGCCATCGGCTGGGCCCAGGCAGCACGGAGCCAGCCAGGAGCCGGCTTGGCGAACGCTGGCCACGCCAGCTGGAGAGGAGCTAAATCTAGGTACCCTGGTGAATGGCTTCGCCGGGAACCTTCTGGCTGGGGCGTATTCAGCACCGAATCCTAGAACTGTAGGGCTGGAAGGGCTGGAAAGGGCCAGTGCCCCGCGCTGAAGGGCACAGAGGAAATCTAGGCAGGGCATGGGGGGGGGGGAGGACCCTTGGGCAGCTACATCAGGGAGGGGTGGGGGCTGCTGCAGAAAGGAGACGGGGAGGCTGGCTGGCAGAGCTGTCCTCCCTGCACTTCTAGAACGGGAGAGCAAGGGGAGGGAGGGGGCAGGCTGGCTGCCCGCTGCAGCCACATCCCCCAGACCAGGAGCTGCAGCCGGCACCTCCGGGCACAGCCTGGTCTCTGGCAGACATGCCCGGGCCACCCCCATGCCCAGCGAGAAAGCAGGCAGAGTCCTGGCTGGTCATTAGCCGCCCACACACACTGCCAGGAATCCCACAGCAGGCAGAGCCGGCCTCGCCTTCCACTGCAGGGGCTCTCCTGGCTGACAGCTGACTGCTGAGCACTTGCTATTTTTAGCTACTGGCTGCTTGCTCCTCCTCCAGCCTGGCACAGAACCCACTCAGGGACCTTCAGCAGCACCACAGAGTTACCTGTGTGTGTGTGTATGTACATGTGTGTGCATGTGTTTGTGTGTATGTGTGTGTGTTTGCACATGTCTCTGTGTGTTTGTACATGTCTGTGTGTGTGCACATGTATGTGTGTGGGATATTTACAGCTGTAGGGGTGTGCATGTGTGACTAAACTAAGTGTGTGTGTGACACTGATGTGTGTGTAAATAACCTACATCTGTGGGTGTTACACAGGTGCGTTTATGTATGAATCATCTCTGTGTGTGTGAATAATCTACATCTGTGTGTCTGCATGTGGCATACATGTGTCTGTTTAGGTGAATAATTATAGCTGGGGGTGTGTGCGTGACACAGAGGCGTCTTTGTGTGTGAATAGTCCACATCTGTGTGTGCATGTGTGACACGTGTGTGTGTGCGTCAAAGATGTGGGTGTGTGAATAAGCTACATCGCTGTGTGTGTGAGGGAATAGGCTACATGGGGATGTGCCTGCACCTAACCCAGAGGTGTGTGTGTGAACAATCTGCAGGTGTGTGTGACACAGATGTGTGCATGTGACACCTGTGTGTCTATGAGCCAGCGAGAGGATAAACCACAGCAGCGGGGTGTGTGTGTGTGTGTGTGTGTGTGTGTCAGAGCCGCATTTTGGCGTGTGTGCCCGTGTGAAGGACACCACCCTGCAGCTGGGTGTGTGACCCCCGGGCTGGCTGGGGCGGTGGGGCGCAGTCGGGGTGGGGGTCTCGCCCCTCGCTCTGCTCTGGAGCCAGGCTGCAGCCCGCCCCGCGGCTGGCGGCGGGGGTCCCGCGCAGGGTTACCGCGCCGCGCGCCGGCTCTCCCGGGCTGAATTAATGTGTTACTATTCTGGGCGCTCCAGTGTTTCCAGGGGAAACCTAATGACGCAATGACGTCAATGCAGGTCACTAGCGGACCGGAGGAGGCGAGCGGCTCCCAGTCGGGCAGCGAGGCCGGTCCTGGGGGAGCGGCGCCGGGGCGGGCCGGGAAGGAGCCGGGGCAGAGGGATCAGGCGTGGGGGGCAGAGCTGGGGAGAGCCCGGGCTCCCGGCTCCCGGGCTCCCGGCTCCCGGCTCCCGGCCGCGCTGCGGGCTCCCCAGGCTGGAGCGGACCGGACGGGGGCGAACACCTGCCCGGCGAAGGTAGGTGGCACCTGGGCGCTGTTCCCGGGGGCGGGGGGGTCCCTGCAGCGGTGTTGATGTGAGTCGCCCCTTTCCCACCCAGCCTGGAAGTGTGGGGCGGGGGGGGGGCTGCCTGCAGGGCCCGCGGGGGGGGGGGCTTTAAAGAGCGGGTCGGTGCCCAAGGCAGAGCCACTTGGGACCCCCCCGCGCCCCATTGCTGGGCAGAAAGCTCCGGGTCAGAGCGAGAATCCACTGGAAACCCGCGTGTCTCCCTGCCCGCCGGTGCGCCGTGCGTGTCCACACTGAGCGTGTGTCTGTGCCCCTGTCTCTCTGCGTGCGTGTGTGTGTCTGTGTGTGTCCCTGTCTCTCCGCGTGCGTGTGTCTCTCTGTGTGTGCCTGTGCGTGTCCCTGTCTCTCTGCGTGCGTGTGTGTGTGTCTGTGTGTGTCCCTGTCTCTCCGCGTGCGTGTGTGTGTGTCTGTGTGTGTCCCTGTCTCTCCGCGTGCGTGTGTCTCTCTGTGTGTGCCTGTGCGTGTCCCTGTCTCTCTGCGTGTGTGTGTGTGTGTGTCCCTGTCTCTCCGCGTGTGTGTGTGTCTGTGTGTGTCCCTGTCTCTCCGCGTGCGTGTGTCTCTCTGTGTGTGCCTGTGTGTGTCCCTGTCTCTCTGCGTGCGTGTGTGTGTCTCTGTGTGTCCCTGTGTGTCCGTGTGCGTGTCTCTGTGTGTCTCTGTGTGTGTCCGTGTCTGTGTGTGTGTGTGTCCCTGTCTCTCTGCGTGCGTGTGTGTGTGTCTCTGTGTGTGTGCCTGTGTGTGTCCCTGTCTCTCTGCGTGCGTGTGTCTCTCTGTGTGTGCCTGTGTGTCCGTGTGTGTCTCTGTGTGTGTCCGTGTCTCTTTGTGTGTGTGTGTCTCTGTGTGTCCCCGTCTCTCTGTGTGCGTGTGTGTGTGTCTCTGTGCGTCCGTGTCTCTCTCTGTGCGTGTGTGTGTGTGTGTCCATGTCTCTCTGTGTGTGGGTCTCTCTCTGTGTGTGTCTGTGTGTCCGTGTCTCTCTGTGTGCGTGTGTGGGGGTCTCTTTCTCTGCGTCTGTGTGTGTGGGTCTCTATCTCTCTCTGTGTGGGTCTTTCCCGCTGTGTGTGTGTCCGTGTCCCTGTATGTCGGTGTGTCTGTGTGTGTGTGTGTGTGTCTGCGTGTGGAGACGCGTTGAGCGCTCCGTGCCACCCAGCGTTATCGCCACAGGGATGCAGCCCCGACTCACAGCACCAGCCTGAAGGGAGGTGCTGGTCGCCCCGGGGTGGGGGCTGCAGGATCCTTCTCCCCCAGCGCCCGGCTGCCTCCCTCGGACGGCGCCGCTCCCCAGCCCGGCTCGCTGGGCTCCCCGGCAGCTGGAACGGGCTCTGCCCGCCGGGCTGCCCAAGCTCCGGTTTCAGCACCGCGGCCACTTCCCCCTCCCGGGGCCGGGGCTGGAGTTCGAGGCCGGCTCCGGATCTGACGGGCGGTGGGGTCCGGTTGTCGCGGGGCTGGTTGTTCCCATTGCCAGGCTCGGGGTGTGTGTATGAGCCCTTCACTCTGTCTCCCTGGTCCCCACCTCTGGGAGCGAGGAGAGGTCCCCGCAGAGGCCGCTGCTTCCTTCCCTTCCGCGGCCCTGGGGCGCGCCCAGCGGCCGGGAGACGGGGACACGGGCAGGGCCGGGGAAGGAGCCCCTTGCCCCGCAGGGAAGGATTTCCCCAAGTTGCTCCGCCGGCGGGGCCCGTGGGAGCTTCCCACGCCAGGCGCAGGGCGCACAGGGCGGCGGGCGAATCCCGGGCTGGAGCCGGGCCGGCGCCACTCGGGCCGCGAGCAGCGCGGGTGGGGCACCCGCCCCTTGCCGGGTGTAGCCGCAGAGCGGCGCGCCGGCCCAGCCCCCGGGGTCAGCCAGCGGCCCCCCCATTTCAGCCCCCTCCCCAGCCGAGAGCAACTCCGGCTCTGCCCGCCTGGCCCTGCGCTCTGGCCGCTCGCAGCCCGCTGCCGGGCAGGGCAAAGCCACCGCCTGCCCCACTGCAGTGCCCTGCTAAAGCCACAGGGCCAGGCTGGACTTTCCAGCAGGCGGGGGGGGGGCTCCCCATAGCCCCCTGGCTGGGGCACTGGGCAAGCCCGGGGGTGCAGGCAAAGGGCTGCTCCCCAGATCCAGGGATCGGTGCCACTGGAGAAGGGGATTGCAACCAATCGTCCCTCTGCTCGACCCAGCAGCAAGCGCCCCAGGGAGCAGGGCGTGGCACGCCAAGGCGCGGGCACTGCCAGCTGCATGGGCACTGCCAGCTGCATGGGCACTGGCTGCCAACCCAAGCCTGGTCCCTTATATTTTCAATCGCACTGCACATTAACCAAGCCCACTCGATTCCCCAGAACCCAGTGCACTGCAGGGAAAAGCTCCCCAGATAAATCCCTGAGTCTGGGCTATGAATGAAAACAATCATCCCTAGCCTACTAGCCTGCAGCCAGGCATGTGCCTGTGTGTCCAGCCAGGGATGTATCGGGGCCAGCCAATGCCGTCTGGTCCCTTGGCATCGTAGTCTGAGTCTGGGCACACACCACCACGTTTTCAGAGGCAGTGACTTACAGCTAGAAAGGTTGTACAAACACACACAAGTCATCCAGCCAAAACCTATAGTGAGCCACCGCTGTGCTTTGTGAAAGCCAGAGTCATGCCTGGGTGCAATTCTGCTGCATGCGATGGGTTTTAGAGCAGGAGTGAGAATTTACCTCATTGGGATCAACCAGCACAAAATCTATGGAGGGGCCAACCATGCCTTCCCTGAGGCCAGCCATGACCAATCCTGGCTCTGGGGGTGACTGGAGCTGTCCCAGGGCAGGTTCTGCCAGGCCTGATGCCCTTCGCCTGAGGGGCTCTTGGTGGACTACCACCATGATGAGGCTGGCACGGTCTGGCCCTAGGACAGGGCGAGACAGGCCGAGGTTTTTCATAGGAAGCAGAGCCTCACCAGAAAATGCCCAACACGTAGGAGAGAGTGAGAGAGAAAAAATGAGCGAACCCCCACTCGGGGCTGGCCATTCCCGCAGCCGGTGTAAACCCATGGGCTGCAGGGGAATCACTCTGGATTGCTGACAGCAGGAGCCAGTCCTCAGTCCCAATCCCCGACCCCCTAGTGAATGGCCCATGTCCGGTTGCCAGCACCCTCCAAGACCTGGCTGTAGCAGAGCTGCAGCCTGCATATGTTGCCGCTGTCTTGGCTTTCAAACCTGCAGACTCATTCAATGGTGGCGCAGCTGAGTGTGTTGAAGGATGGGGCTGTTTTGCTGAGCAGGGGCCTCCTCGCAGGCTCCCGCAGACCTGGGCTTCCTCACCCAGTCAGCAGCTGCAAGGGAATTCCACCCGAAGCAGGACTTGGAAAAGCTCCATGCCCCGGCGCTCAGATACCATGGTGATGGGCGCAGTGCTAGAACCCAGGCAGACCAACAGCCATGACTGAGGAGCAGGCGACATGCTGGTGCCTTTGGCCCGTGGGTGCAAGGTGAAGGGATCCCTAGGACTTTTCAGGGGCTAGCAATCAATTGACAATTTGTCGAGTCCATGCACAAAATTCTCCTCTTAGCTGCATCATAGGGTGCGGCCCTAGCTGCAGCAGAGGCCTCTCCTGCTGATCACACTTATTCAACAAGTGCAGCCCCTGCAGCAGACCTGCCCGAGGGCTCAGGACGAGACACTTGCCCCAGGTTTGTGCAGATCTCGCCCTTAGCTCTGGCATTTCCGGGAGGTGGGCCAGCCATGGCCTAGACCCGCTTTCTGTGCATCCCTGCCAGGGGAAGCTACCCACCACGACAGTGACTTGTGTTCGGCTGCTTTCGGGCACGGCACTCAAGTGCTGATGTGTTAGCCCACGGCTGATGTTTGAAGATCCCGTGACCTTCATCTCAGTACGTGTCCATTGGCTCAGGAGTTTCAAGGTCAACGTTACCGTCTTTTACCCACCACCCTCCCCCAGGCCCTTCCCTCCGTGGCTGGTGGGGCGGACGGCTGAGCTTATGGGGAAGGCTCTGGTCCAAGACCGAGGAGGTCTGGGCTCAATTCCTGGTTTTGCTACAGACTCCGTGTGTGCTGAAGATAAATTCATTAACATACGGGAGGGCCCAGACGCTCCCTGGTGGAGGGGGGTATCTAAGAACCTGGCAGCTCAGAAAAGCTTGTGCAATGCATTCCCAGGCTCTCTAATGCATATTTGGTTAGTACTGACAGTGTGCTCGGTGCTGTACAATACAAAGACAGGTAGGGCAGGTCCTGCCCCAAAGGGTTCAAAGCATGAGGTGACAGGATCCATGGGGATGATGTAGGGAGATTTCTCCAGCACCCTCCTTAGCCCTCATTCTTGGTGACCGGGGGAAAGCTGGGTTTTAGAAGGAAGCTGAATGCAGAGAAGGTGGCAGGTTGGTGAATGTGGCACCTCCCCCATAGCCAGACCTGCCCGTGCTGTGACTATCATTGGGATGCCAGGCTGGCTCCGCACAAGGACCGGGGCCAGCCCGGGTGGCACCTCCTCTGCCTGGGACGTTTGCAGCTTTAACAACAGCAGAAGTCAGGTGCTGCCTCATTCAGATCAGCTGAGCAAAGTCATGGATGCTGAGAATTGGACTCCTGCCGGTCACAGAGCCATACAATTAACCCCTTCCAGCCCAGCAAGCCACCCTGAGGCTCAGAGGGGATCCACGAGGTGCCCAAGGTCACCCAGGAAGTTGGGGGGCAGAGGTGAGCATTTCATGATGAGCCCCTGTCCCACGTCTGCCACCATTAAACCACCCTTGGGCCAATCCTCACAAACTCAGGCAAGATTCAGGCCACGTCCCAGCCTCAGGTCCCAACATGACTCTTCAGGCATGTGTTGGGGTGCGGCCCCCTTCTCTCCCGGCAGCCGCAGCCCCCGCGCGCAGTGCGGAGGTGAACAGGAGGAATGTCAGATTCTGAAAAAGATCACAGAGCATGCTAATGAAATTGACAGGCTCTGAAGCCAGCAGAGGCTCTGGAGAAGTGGATTATAATATGGCATGACCCTGATAGATTGGAGAAACCGTGAGAAATCAATACCAGGAGAGGCAAAATGGAGCCTGGTTTGCACAGAATGGGCTAGTCAAATACACAGATAGAGCTGAGGGGGCTGGGATGCGCCACGGTCAGCTGTGGGGGATGAGACGGGCTTCCAGGGGGATGCTGAACTGAATCCCCGGCAGAAGTGGGATGCTGCTGCAGGCAGCCCAGCGCCAGCTTGGCGTCTATTGTTATTATATGCACCAATGTACAAGCAAACAAGAATTATCCACTGCCCCGGTGAGGCCTCACAGGAGGGGTGGGTGTGTGGGGCATGTTTAGACCCCTCATGAATAAACACTTGTGGGTGGGGGATTCAACCCTATTGGGAGCTGTGAAGGAAATGAGACCTAGAGAGAGCCAAGGAGACAAGGGATCTGCTCTCCCCAGACCTGCCTCCACCAACGGGTGAGGCGAGTGAATCGCTTCGGGCCTGCAGGATGCTCGGGGCAGGAAGAGAGCTGCCCGCGTGCTAAGGATCATTCAGACTCTCCACACGAGCGTTCTCGGAGCAGGCGAAAGGGAGGATGGGAGGGACTCTCAGGGATAAGGGCCATCAGTGACTCAGGACAGCCTGTTCTCTCCAAGGACAGTAGTTATAGGGCACGGGACAGTCAGCTGAATTATTGAAGCAGCAAAGACCCTTGGGGTACATTTCAGCACTATTAGCAAATTCGTGTGTCGGTAAAAAGCCAGCAGCAGATGGTACTATCGGATTTGTGTTGGGGACTCATATCTGGGGTCAGGCCTTGGCTCGCTACGCAAGTTGCTTTAGCTCTGCCTCAGTTTCCCTCAACTGAAAACCCCTTCCATAGCTCTTGGGGAGACTCAGGATAAATACATCAGTGTCTGTGAAGAGTTCAGGGGGGACGCTCCTCCTCACCAAAGCCTATAACTCAGGGAATTGCATCTGCAAAGACAGGGGCCAGGCCTCAGCCCTTCTGAGAATTTACCTAGAGCTCCCTAAAGCCAGCCCCTCCTCCCCCATTTGAGTGATTGCGCAAGCTGCTGAGCCCCGGGCAAGCATCAGCCCCAGTCCAGGCACCGTCAGTGGAGCAGGAGGGGGGCTCTGCAGGGTGGAGGGCATCCAGGCCAGCTTGACGGGTCAGAACAGCTCCTTCTGTCTGGCTTGGAGAACGCTAGTCAAGGAGCGGGCTCCTCCGGGCTCGGTCACTGCTGCAGCCTGGCACCCTGCAAACTCCTAGCAGTCACAACAACCTCATGCCTCCGTCAGCTGAGACCGGAGTGCTCCGGCGTCATAGCCCAGCCTCTGCGGGCAGCGAGCCTCCGCGGCCGGTGTGTGCAGCAGGGGCTCTCGGGAGGGCAGTGGCCTTTGTTGTGGGCAGGTGGTGGCGAGCGTTAACAGAGCATCAGCCCCCAGGCGGGAGGTGTTTCCGGCAGGGGAGTTGTGGAAACCTTGGGCGGCTGGGGCACGTTGGGGGCTGATCTGTTTCAAGGGGGGGCGCAGTGTGGCCGGGCAGGGGGCAGTGAGAGCGAGGCCCCGGATGGGACTAAGGAGAGAGGCCCAGGCAGGGAGGAGAGGAGGTTCTGCCCCATGGTTTGCTGGTGGTTGGGGAGAGAGGGGCCAGGGTTCACCTGCATGGCTGTTAAAGTCACCCCACGTTCTGTGTTCAGGGGACTCCTAGACACCAGGTCAGGCAGGAGGCTGGCCGGGCTCTTACGAGCTCCCTCCTGAAACTGGCCCAGGATCAGCCCCCCTGGCAGGGCCCCCCAGTGTCCGAGCTGTCTCCGTCACCTCTCTCTGGCATGTGAGGTCGGACACAGGTGGTAATTCCCTTCTGCCCCTCACTGGCTGAGCCCTGTGGCACGGTGCAGCTGAGAGAGCGTGTAGTGCCCGGTGGCGCGGCTGGAGGCAGGGAAGTGCCGCGGCCTTTGAGAAGAGGGCAGGTATTTTCCAGAGGTTTTTTTAAGTGGTCTAAAAAATCTAAGCCAAAGGACAGTAGCTCACCCCAGCTGCTGCTGTGTCCTGCCATCACAGATGGCACCAGAGCAGGGTTCCTGCCAAGAAGGAGCAAGCTCAGAGCATGTGCAGCCCTGCTCGGTACCTCTAGAGACGGGGTCCGGCAGCTCGCCCACTGGCCCTCAATTCTTACTTAGCTAGCTGAGCTGTGACAGCCGATCCTGCCGCCACCGCTTACGGCAACATCAGCCACAATCGTCAGAGGAGACTGTGGCACCAACCAGCAAGAGGCTGAACACTGTCACGGGGGCAGGTCCCATCTCTGGCTGCAGCCATCGCCTGGCAGCCAGCCCCTTGGCATCCCAGTGCCAGGAAAGCAAGCCAACCGTAGGGAAGGATGAGCATTCGTTGTCACAGCCTGGCACGGAGTGTGGGGGGAAACCATGCCCTGCACCCCCGGCTCCCTGCGATTCACCAGGACTCTCAGCCAGCCAGTCAAGCAGAAGGTTTATTTTGACGACAGGAACACAGTCCAGGACAGGTCTTGCAGGTTCAGACAACAGGACGCCCTCAGTTAGGTCTCTCTTCGGGGGGTGGGGGAAGGGAGGTCAGAGCCCCGTTGGGAGGTCAGAGCCTCATCTGGGCTCCTTTCCCTTTTCCCAGCCAGCTCCAAACTGAAACTCCCTCCAGCCTCTCACTCAGCCTCCCCCGGGCTCTTCCCCCAGCCTTTGTCCAGTTTCCTGGGCAGAGGTGTCACCTGGCCTCCAACCCCCTTCCTGGGTTCTCATGTTACGTGCTCAGGTACCTTCCCTCACGGAAAGTTTCCCATCCCCAATGCAGACAGTTCCAGTGTTACGAAGTCCCTGGACGATGCTCTGGAACTGCTCCCCACCAAGCCAGGTAGGACGTTGGGGAGCCTCCTCTCCCTCGGAGCAGACTTGTTTAGGGCAAGAAGCTCACACGGCTTCACCTCCTGGGTCTGACCTTGGAGCATTCAGCATCTTCTGCCCATCCGTGCGCTTCTCCCAGTGAGGCCACCCAGGCGGGGTCCTGGGGAAGCCACAGGGTCCTGCCCCCCCACTGCACAGTCAGACGTGACTCTCAGCCAGCCAGTAACACAGAGGTTTATTCGATGACAGGAACATGGGCTAAAACAGAGCTTGTAGGTACAGAGAACAGGACCCCTCGGCCGGGTCCATTCCGGGGGGCAGTGAGCCAGACCCCCACGTCTGCACTTCACTCCTCATCCCCAGCCAGCTCCAGACTGACACCCCCTCCAGCCTCTCCTCTCTGGCCTTTTCTCTTTCCCGGGCCAGGAGGTCACCTGATCTCTTTGTTCACCTTTAGCTTTTTCCTTGCAGGGGGGAAGGGCCCTCCCATTTGTTGCCAGGATACAAAGTGTCGGCCATCTATGCACACTGGAGACTTAAGAAATGCACAGGGGAAACTGTGGCACCCACACAGTATTCAGAGGAAACATTAAGAGCAGTCCCACTTCGTCACACCCAGCAAAACTCCCCTGCAACCTTCCCAGGCCAACACTCCTCACTCAGCATTCAAAGAACACATTGAGAACATTCCCAGTTCGTCTCTCTCTCTCTCTCTCTCTCTCTCTCTCTCTCTCACACACACACACACGCACACACATCTGCACTAGAGGAATTTGGCTGCTAACAACTTTGGATGTCTTGTGTCCAGGAACACCCTCACCCCCGACCGCAGCACACACCCCACTGCTTGGATTACCCTTGCTCCAAGCAGGCTGACTGGGCCAACCTCGCCCCAGGGTGACCTCCACCAGGACAGGGCCAAACATGGGCACATGTGGTCGTCCCTATGGTGCAAGTAACCCAGCCCACTCCAGCCTGCCAGAATGGCCAGCTCCAAACAGTGGCTCTGCCACTTATCCAGCTGGCCCGAGAGGGGCTGGCATTGCTCTGTGCTGCCTGGGCCCTTCCACCCTCCCCGAGCAGCTGTGGAGGGCACAGCCCCACAACACACCCCCTCGGTCACATTCACAGAGGTTTCCGCTGACTTCTGTGTTAGCAAAGCCCCACCCCCCAAGCTAGCAGGTCCCATTCTCAGAGCCAATGCGTGTGTGTGTGTGGGGGGGGGGGGTATTTGGTGCCAGTGACTTCTCCATGCCATGTGTGGCGAACTGGGAATGTTCTTAATGTTTGCTCTGAATACGGTGTTGGTGCCTCAGTGTCCCCTCTGCAGTTCTTAAGTATCTAGGTGGTGGGATGGGGGTGTGTGATTGCTGCAGAGGAAGGGGCCAGTGCACCTAAATGCCTGGCACTCTGTCTCCTAGCAACTAATGGCCTGGGCCCCTCCTCTGCAAGGTGCCAACTGAAGGTGTTGGAGACAAAGAGATCAGGTGGCCACCTGGCCTGGGGAAGGAACGGAGCAGAGGAGGAGGGGCTGGAGGGGGTGTCAGTCTGGAGCTGGCTGGGGATGAGGAGTGAAGTGCAGATGTGGGGGTCTGGCTCACTGCCCCCCAGAATGGACCCGGACGAGGGGTCCGGTTTGTGGTACCCACAAGCTCTGTTTCAGTCCGTGTTCCTGTCATCGAATAAACCTGTGTTACTGGCTGGCTGAGAGTCACGTCTGACTGTGAAGTGGGGGTGCAGGACCCTGTGGCTTCCCCAGGACCCCGCTGGGGCGGACTCGCTGTGGGAAGCACACGGAGGGGCAGAGGATGCTGAATGCTCCAAGGAGAGACCCAGGAGGTGAAGCCGTGGGAGCTTCTTGCCCTGCAGACAGGCTGCTCCAAGGGAGAGGAGGCTCCCCAAAGTCCTGCCTGGCTTTGTGGGGAGCAGTTCCAGAGCATCGTCCAGGGACTCCGTGACAATTGGTGGCAAAGGTGGGATGTCCTGCACCCCGTGAATGGCGCTTCTTGCAGTAAGTGACTGGGGAGCAGTAAAACAAACGGGGGATGATGAGGACCAGGCGTGCTGAAGGCTCAGAGAGGGACGGTTTCAGCGAGCGGTTAACCTCTGGGAGTGTGTGACCAGCGAGAAGAACTGTTGGAGTATCGGGATCCCCCTGAGGATGGCAGGGAGCAGTCTCAGGGGTGGAGGAGCTGCCGCTCGACCCTGGGAAGGAGAAGGATTTTTGCAGTAGCAGGGTTCCCCTGGGGATTGCAGGAGCAGTCTCAGGGGCGGAGGAGCTGCCGCTCGACCCTGGGAAGGAGAAGGACTTTTGCAGTAGCAGGGTTCCCCTGGGGATTGCAGGAGCAGTCCCAGGGGTGGAGGAGTCTGCAGCTCGACCCTGGCAAAGAGGTGGTGACACGAGAAGGGCTGGCACACCAGGGGTCTTCCTGGAAACCATGGGGGAGCCAAGAGCACACAGGCCTGTGAGCCCAGAGCCACTTGGGAGCGGTGCAGTGATGGCCTGTCACCATCCCCTTGAGAAGGACATTGTGATCCTGTGCACAGAGAGGGTTACGCATGGGGAAGTTCACCCAGGCCCAGTTAATCGTGCAGTTGGAGGAGGAGAACCGCTCTGAGGAGCAGATTCCTGACCCAGATGGGGCTACAAGAGGATCTGGGAGCAGCTGGAGCATCAGTCAGGCATCCCCGAGAGTCTGGTCCCCAACCAGACGAGGGTCTTCACGCTCGGGGTCCCCCTCAGGGGATCGGAGACGGATGGGATGGGAGCAGAGCCCGAGACAGCGAGAGGACCGTGAGAGAGAGCAAGAGCCCGAGGAAAAGCTTCAGGAGAAGCAGCAGCAGCCTGGACTAGCGATGGTGGAGCGGAGAGACATAGGGGGCTGCCCAGGGGTCAGTGGGGAAACACGCCTGGGGTGGCGAGAACCTGGGACAGAGAGAACTGGGGTGGTGCAGCCACAGATGCTGTGGGACCTGGGTGAAGGTCCCCGGGGTGAAGCCCCTCGCCCTGTCTATGGCCCGGATCCCTGTGCAGAGCCAGGCAGGGTCGGGCTGGCTGGTCGTTGGGGTTCTCCAGGATATCGGCTGGGAGGCCCTGTTGGGGGGTGACTGTGTCTCTTTGGGACAGGATCCAGGCCCTGCTCCGGTAACAGCCGAGGGTTTGAATTCGGATCTAGGGAACCAATTGGCTGGGATGGAAATGGTCAGTGAAAATGCAAATGAGCTGGCTGGCAGGGGGGAGGGGCTGCTGGGCTCAGGATACCTGCCTACCTGTAACCAGTCCCCTGGGGCTGAGTGGGAGGGAGAGATGCTCCCTGCCCCCCTGCACACCGGAGAGGGGGCTCACGCTGGCTCTGAGGCTGTGACCAGAGCAGAGAGCCCCCTGCCTGCCCCCACTGGGACAGCCAGGGCAGCGCTGAGCACGGGGGGAGCTGAGACCCCAGCTGAGTGGGGGGACACCCAGGCAGGGCAGGTCGGCTGCCAACCAGGTTTGCCTGGTCCAGACGAGCTGCTGGGAAGTGATTACACAGCAGGGAGGGAGCTACCAGGGACAGGGCTCGGGGGGGCTGTGACCCCAGGCCCAGCCAGCGAGAGGAGCAGGTCCCACTCCCTGCCCCAGCAGCTGAATCCCAGACCGAGCTACAAAGGGACCCCTCCTTGGAGAAGCTGCAGGAACTTGCTGGCCATAGCGCTGCAAACCCCCTTGGGGAAGGCTGCAGGGACAGAGTCCTGCAGGAGAAGGGATCCCTGTACCGGGAATGGGCTCCCCAAGGGGAAGTAGAACTGGGGGGGATCGGGAGGCAGCTGGTGGTGCCCCAGGAATCCACAGGGTTCTTCCCTTTTGAGCTGCTGGATGGGAGGAGAGCGAGGGGACCCCTGGACCTGGAAGGGGAGGATTGAGAGGAGAAGGGGGGAGACCCCCTGGGGGATCTCTTCCCTGAGCTGGGAGCCAATCTCCCCATCAGGGGTTCCCCGTTCAGAGTCCCTGGGAAAGCAGCCCAGGACCTGGAGAGAGAGGTCAAGGACCTGCTGGCTTTAGATGGGATCCAGCTGTTCAACAGCCCATGGGCCTCACCCGCGGGGCTGGTCCCCAAGGGAGACAGGATGATCTGGTTTAGTGGGGACTATTGGAAGCTTAAAGCCATCACGGTGTCCGATGCCGACCCCATGCCTAGGCCTGGGGAGATTCTAGACAAGCTGAGGGGGATGGAGAACCTGGCCCTGGCAGACACTGATGACGTGGGCATCTCTAGCCAGACCTGGGATGAACAAGTGTCCCAGGTGAAGGGGGGGCTGGGCTGCCTCAAGGAGGTGGGACTGACGGTAACAGCTGGACAGTGCAAGGTGGGGGCGGCAGAGGGGGTGTATCTGGGCACAAGGTGGGGAGCGGCTGCCCAAGCCCAGACCTGGCCAAGGCCGAGATGGGGGCTCTTAACCAAGGGAGCCCGAATCGCAGCCCAGGGCGCTGGGAGAAGACCCCGTCCCAGGTTGAACCCCAGGGGTATTGGGCTGGCAAAAGGGTTCGAGCCGCATAAACCTTCCCACATGCGGCCTGCGAGTGCCATCAAGCATCCCCGGCCTAAGGGAGGGCGCGAGACTGGACTGTCCTGGTGTAACTCACCCCAAGGAAGGGGAGAGATGCTGGGGCATCCCTGGGAACGTGGGTAGCTTCGAACTTCCCCAGGTCACTGGCTGAAGTGACCTCGCTCAGTTCGGTCTCGAAGGGGGGAGAGGTGTGACGAACTGGGAATGTTCTTAATGTTTGCTCTGAATACGGTGTTGGTGCCTCAGTGTCCCTTCTGCAGTTCTTAAGTATCTAGGTGGTGGGATCAGGGGTTGTGATTGCTGCAGAGCAAGGGGCCAGTGCACCTGAATGCCTGACACTCTGTCTCCTAGCAACTGATGGCCTGGGCCCCTCCTCTGCAAAGGTGCCAACTGAAGGTGTTGGAGACAAAGAGGTCAGGTGACCTCCTGGCCCAGGAAAGGAGCTGAGCAGAGGAGGAGGGGCTGGAGGGGGTGTCAGTCTGGAGCTGGCTGGGGACGAGGAGTGAGGGCAGACGTGGGGGTCTGGCTCACTGCCCCCCAGAATGGACCCAGCCGAGGGGTCCGGTTCGCGGTACCTACAAGCTCTGGTTTAGACCCTGTTCCTGTCATCGAATCAACCTCTGTGTCACTGGCTGGCTGAGAGTCACGTCTGACTGCGCAGTGGGGGGGCAGGACCCTGTGGCTTCCCCAGGACCCCGCCTGGGCGAACTCGCTGGGGGCAGCGCACGGAGGGGCAGAGGAGGCTGAATGCTCCAAGGTCAGACCCAGGAGGTGAAGCAGTGTGAGCTTCTTGCCCTGCAGACAGGCTGCTCCGAGGGAGAGGAGGCTCCCCAGAGTCCTGCCTGGCTTGGTGGGGAGCAGTTCCAGAGCAGCGCCCGGCCCGGGGACCCTGTGACACCATGGGGTACAAATGCAGCCAGCAGCAGTGGGCTGGGCGGGTGGGGCAGCTTTCACCACATCCGAGCTACCGATGCTCCTGCCTGGAGGCAGGGGTCAGAATGGGCCCTGAGCCAGGCCAGCATTGTGTCCTGTTGCCCACTGAGTTCATCCATCTACCGTAGCTGCCTGCTGTAGGTGCCAAGTCCCTGGTACCTGAGAAATAGCAGGGAGGGGCAGTCGCCACAGCATCGCTTGCCAGGGCTGGGGGAGCCGATTTCTGTGATCCGTCCCTTGAACCAGCCCTGCATGCGTGGGGGCAGCATCTCCCCAGTCAGTCCTCATGGCCTCTGCACGGCCCCCTTCCCTCGTGCCCCTGGAGAAAGGCAGGGAAAGAGCTGGTACAGTGCGAGCAGCTCCAATGCCGTGGCTGAGGCAGAGCAGGGGAACGTCGCTCCGGCTGCAGTGCTGCCATCGCAGATCGGTGACAGAGGCTATTTAACTTCCATTCCATTTTCCCTGGCACCTCTGATGGAGATGCCAGATCTGAGCCCATGGAAACCCGCTCTTCAGTATGGAAAAGGGGATTCCGCAGAACCGAGCAGAGAGTGGGCCCTTTAAGAGAAATGGGAATCTGTAACTCCATCCCCACTGACTGGTTGTCAGGCTGCTTGTCAGGAAGAAAGGCTGATTACCAAATAGATCCACTACACTGGCTTCAAGCCCGCTAGGAGATATGCTTTCATCAAGCTGTCAGTGAGCCACAAGCTGGTACCTATAAGATAAGAACCTACTACTGCTACCAGCGACTACAATTCCTCCTTTAGCTCAAGTGGCTGATTCCTGTGCTCTGCTGCTGAAGGGCCTGGGGATCCTGTAGGGTTATCTTTCACTTTACAAAATAAAGAGAATACATGTGGCTCATTTGGCCTGACCCTGAAATGCAGCCATCTCTGGGGTGGAACATCGCAGCTGCTTACCAGTTTAGGACAGGAAGTGAGGAAGAATCCTGTATCTCACTAATAGTGCAGGGGGGTGTTAGTGGGGTGGAATTTTGTTAGGAAAGGCCCCTCCTATTGGGTGAGACTGGGCTGGAGTTGTGCTGGGAATGGTTGGAGGGCTTTGTTTGGGTTGTATTGTTTTTTAATTAATTCAAAGGTGCTCAGAGCAGCAGATGGGGTGTGAAGGGTGTCTTTTAAAATGTCATTATAAAAGGAAACCAGCAATGAGAAAAAGGCTGGTGATGGATAGCCCTTCGGAGAGCCGTGTGCCGTGCAGGGTAAATGGGATGCAATGCTCCGCTTTGGGGTACTCTAAATACTAGAAGCAAGAAGGTGGCGACTGATAGGGCAGATGCTGCGGCATCTGTAGTTCCTGTAGAAATGTACAATACAAAGATGTGCCAATGCGACGTTTAGCAGAAATTGATGCAGTATTGAAAAGCTACAGTCAGGGGAGCCCAAGGTGTTAGAATTAGGACAATGTAAAGGACAAGGGGACTCCTTCGCTGTTAAATTTCATTGTTACCTAAGGAAATGGTCCTTCACTAATTGGTAGAAACTGGCTGAACGAGGTAGTGTTGGCAGGAGTACCGGGTACCATGTGTTTGATCCACTAGTGATATTAGAAGGATACAAATCTGATTTTGTTCGCAGTTGGGGTGTAGTGAAAGGTAGAGCTGCCAAATGATGTACAAACGCCTCTTGAGGTTCATCCTGTGCCTACAGATCTCAGAGCAATGTGAGGAACCAGGGATCATTTCACCTGTAGAATTTAGTTACTGGGCTGATCCAACTGAGAGAATCCCTGGAACGGCTGGAGGACAAAGATCCGGTGGGACTGTCAAGTTTCCATAACATCTCGGCTAATGATTCCCATCCAGCGAAGTCCCAGAGTGACAATATTAGTTACGGAACTGACTGGAGGGACGAAGTTTACAAAATGCAGCCCACCCCCAGGGTATGAACTGAGCCCGATTCTGAACCATTTCTGACAGAAAAGGCCCCCTCAGAACTGACTGGGGAAGAGAGGTAGCCGTCGTCATGTGGTCCCAGGATGTTAGAGAGACAAGCTGGGGGCGGTGATATCTTTTATTGGACCGACTTCCGTTGGTGAGAGAGACGAGCTTTCTGCAAACCCACCCACAGACCTTCTATGTGCTTCCCCAGATAGACAAACAGGGGAGCCCAGGCAGCCCCATCCTATCTGGCCACAGCTCTCTTACTGAAGCACCACTGGGACTCAGAAACCATCCTCAACCCACTCACCATGCAAGGGCCAGCTTCTTCCAGGACACAACTGACTTCCTCTCCAAACTCCATAACATTAACAGCCTCCCTCAGAACACCATCCATCCCACCATGAATGTCACTTCCCTATCCACCAGCTTCCTTCAGAATGACGGCCTGGCTGCCCGCCTCAAATATTTACAAGACAACGGAAAACCCTCAGAGATCCACCCCACACACTTCGCCAAACTCCTCCACTTCATCCTCATCCACCACAATTTTACATTCAAAAACAAACACTTTGACCAAATCTTGGGAACAGCCATGGATACTAGGATGGTTCCCCAATATGTCACCATCTTTGTCGGCCACCTTGAAGATGAATTTCTAGACAAATGCATCATGAAACAAATGATATACCTGAGAGATCATAGATTATTAGGGTTGGAAGGGACCTCAGGAGATCATCTAGTCCAACCCCCTGCTCAAAGCAGGACCAATCCCCAAATGGTCCCCTCAAGGATTAAACTCACAACCCTGGGTTTAGCAGGCCAATGCTCAAACCACTGAACTATCCCTCCCCCCAATGTTGATGATATTTTCATCCTCTGGACAGATGACCTACACTCCCTTATAGATTTCCACCACAACTTTAACAACCACCACCCATCCATTAAACTCTCTCTGGGACACTCCCACACCAGCGTCAACTTCCTGAACATCACGATCAGCTTCAACAATGGAACCCGACAGACAAGTACATACAAGAAACCCACGGATCGCTCCACCTACCCTCACAGACCCCGAAACCACCCCGAGAGATCTGTGCTCTGCAGCCAGGCCCTCAGATACCCCAAAACACACTCCGAGGAGAACGTCCGGGATACACAGTGTAACACACTCAGAACCACCTTCACCAAACAAAGACGCTGCCCCAGAGGAGCAGATCACATCATGGAACGGGCCAGCCACATACCCCGACAGAACCTGCTTCAATACAGAAATAACCCCATCACCTACCACCCCACACTGGAACTCAGATGGGGCACCGTCAAACACCTACCACCCATACCCAAGGGGGACCCCATCCTGAAAGAAATCTTTTCTGAACCCCCATTTCTGGCCTTCAAACACCCCTCAGCCTCTCCAAGCTCAGCATCAGAAGCAGACTCCCCACAGACCAGAACGCACCAACTCAAAGTGGCCTCAGACCCTGAACATGCAAAATCTGCAGATATATCTCCACTACTATGATGATGAACACCCCCCACAACACACCTTTTAAGATCCATGAGTCCTACACACGCCTATCACAAAATGTGGGGTACCTCATCCTGCTCACTAAATGCTCCAATAACAATGATGTGGGTGAAACCAATCACTGCGCTCTTGAATGAACTCACACAGGAAAATGTTAAATGACAAAAACACCATATCATCTATGGGTGAACATTTTTCACAAAGCAGTCGCTCTATATCTGACCTCTCAGCCCTCATCCTCAAAGGAAACCTGCACAACATATGCAAAAGACGAGCTTGGGAGCTCAATTTCATAATTTTGCTAGACACGACAATTCATGGACTGAACAGAGACACTGGACTTATGGCAACATCTGTAACCCACTAGCCCCCCTTTTTGTCCTATGATGACAGGTGTGAATGGGCCACTCTACCTTGAATGATCCCTAAACAATCTGTTGCATTTAGCTGTGATTCTTGAAGTACCTTTGCCAGACCGAAGAAGAGCTCTGGGTGACTGGAAAGTTTGCCTTGCTCATCAGCAGAAGTTGGTCCAATAAAAGACATTACCTCACTCACCTTGTCTGAGTAAGAGATTGGCATTTGGTCTACCTAATACTTCTGACATATTCCAAAAACTAATGGATCAAGTCCTCCAAAGCTTTGTATTTTGCTGCTTGCTACTGCAATGACATTAACAAAGAGGAACAGTTGAGTCACCTGGTAGGAATTCCAGACTGAACAAGTCCTAATGGGTTGTAGAAAATTGATAAGGGAAGAAAAGGGACAGGGAGAAATCTATGGCCAGCAGAGTTAAGGACAAAAAGAAGAAAAATTTTAAAAGTATAAGGAGCTAAAAGAATTCTAACAATGATATTAGTCCATTACTAGATTGAAATGAAGGAATTATCAGAAAAGGTAGAGTGTTCAATAGTTATTTCTGTTATGTACTTGGCGGGGGGCGGGAAGTGGGGTGGGGGAGGAACAGATGACATAGTCTCCTCATATGATAACAGTCTTCCCATTCCACTAGTATGTCATGAGTATGTTAAATAGCAGCTACTAAAGTTAGACATTTTAAGATCAGTAGGTCCAAATAACTTACATTGAAGAGTTTTAAAAGAACTGGCTGAGGAGCTTGTTAATGCTGAATTTCACTAAGTCTTGGAACACTGGAGAAGTTCCATAAAACAGGAAGAAAGCTAATGTGCCAATATTTTTAAAGGGTAAATGGGATGACCAGGGTAATTAGAGGGCTATGAGCATGACATCGATCCTGGGCAAGATAATGGAGCAGCAGATATGGGACTTGATTAATAAAGAATTAAAGGAGGATAATATAATTAATGTCAATCAACATGGCTTATGGAAAATAGATCCTGTCAAACTAACTTCATATCTTTTTTTGATGCGATTACAAGTTTGGTTGATAAGGATAATAGTGTTGACATAACAGATTTCTGTAAGGCATTTGACTTGGCACTGTATGACATTGTGATTAAAAAGCTAGAACGATACAAAATGAACACGCCCCACATTAAATGGATTCAAAGCTGGCTAACGGATAGGTCTCACAAAGGAATTGTAAAGGGGGAAGCATCATCAAATGGGGGTGTTTTCTAGTGGGGTCTGGCAGGGGTCTGGTCTTGGCTCTACGCTATTTAACATTTTCTTCAATGCCCTGGAAATACAGGTAAAACAATCACTGATCAAGTCAGCAGATGACACAGGAGCTGGGAGAGTGGCAGACAGGGCAGAGGGCACTGATTCAGAGTGACCTGGATCGCTTGGTGAACTGGGCACAAGCAAACACTAATCCAGCTCCGTGTAACTGTATGCCTGGCTCGGACCGAAGAACGGAGCCAGTACAGGATGGGGGACTCTCTCGTGGGAAGCAGGTTGGCTCTGGTTTGGGCACTGGGGCATAGGTGCCAACTTTCCCTGGCACCAGTTGGTGCTTGGCCCCCCCAGGCCCTGCCCCCATTCCAACCCCTTCCCCAAATCCCCGCCTCAGCCCTGCCTCTTCCCTGAGCGCGGCGCGTTCCCGCTCCTCCGCCCTCCCTCCTCCCAGCGCCTGCCACATGAAACAGCTGTTTTGCGGCAGCAGGCGCTGGGGAGCTAGGGGGGAAAAGCGGGCACGTGGCGCGCTCAGGGGCGGAGGTGGAGGTGGAGCAGGGGCAGAGGCGAGCTGGGGTGGGGAGCAGCCCCGGAGCACCCACGGAGTCAGCACTGCTGGGACCACTGCTGGGATTCTGTGTCCTGTGTCCAGCTCTGGTGCCCGCCATTGAGGAAGGATGTTATAATTTGCAGAGGGGTCAGAGAAGAGCCATGAGAAGGATTAAAGGATCAGAAAACCTGCCTTCTAGGGATGGATATAAGGAGCTCAGTCTGTTTGGCTTAAAAAAGAGCAGGTTCAGGGGTGAGCCGATCACAGTCTGTAAGTACCTACATGGGGAACAAGCATTTCATAACGGGCTCGTCACTCCAGCAGAGGAAGGTCTAGCCCCATCCAGTGGCTGGGAGTTGACACGAGAGCAGCTGAGACTGGAAATGAGGGTACGTTTGTAACAGTGACAATAATTAACCTTTGGAGCAATGTCCCACGGGTGGGGGTGGATTGTCCATCACTGGCGATGTTTTGTTCTACCAGCTCTGCCCTGGGAGTGACTGGGGGCAGGTCTCTGGCCAGGGCTGGGCCAGGGGTCAGCCGAGATGATCTCAGGGATCCCCCCTGGCCGTGGGATCTAGGAATGACATGCAGCGATGGGAAAGAGGAACCCAGAGCGTCCACACCCAGCACATTCACACAGGCTGAAGTAGCTGCTGGCAAATACCAACGCAGCACTGAGACAGAGGTGGGCACACGCTGCACAGGCAATCCCCGCGTGGGCAGAAACCGCAGCCCAAATGCCAGAGCCCGGCTCCCACGGGAACGGCAGCTTCAAGAGATCAAAACCCTTCAGACTAGACCAGAAATCATGAGATGTTTTGAAAAGATTCTATGGAGGGGTTCTCCAAGTGGGGGTCAGGACCCCTCAGGGTGTCGCGAGGTTATTACATGGGGGGGGTCGCGAGCTGTCAGCCTCCACCCCAAGCCCCGCTTTGCCTCCAGCATTTATAATGGTGTTAAATATATTAAAAGGTATTTTGAATGTATGGGGGGGGGTTGCACTCAGAGGTTTGCTATGGGAAGAGGGTCACCAGTACAAACGTTTGAGAAGCCCTGTGCTATTGTGTGTGTTTAGGCGAGTCTCTCCCTGCCCACCCCCAGGGCGTGGGCATGTGACCATTGGTGTCGCCCACGCTCCCAAGTACTGGGCAAGGGGATTTTGGCCCCTCCTGCAGGAGCTCGCACGCCCACATCTGCCCATCTCCTGCCCAGCAATGAATCCTCTCCCCCAGCTCCCCCTCAGTTCATCCCCTCTCCCCATCAACCCCCACCACCCTCAGTTCCCTCTCCCAGCACTCACCCCATCTGCTCAGAAACCACCATCAATACAGCCCCCCATCAGCCCCCGCCCTCCGCACTTCCACCCCCTGCAGCCCCCAGGCCATAGTTCCGCCCTCCCAGTCTCACGTCTGCCACTTTTAGTCCTGGGGGCGGGGGCTGTAGTGGGGTCCCCCTCCCGCTTCCCAGGCTGGCAGGGTTCTGCTGTGAGACCATGCATGAGGCAGAATTTCACTTGGAGATCGCGCCTCTGGCGATACACCCGTGAGTTGGCATCTCTGCTCCCAGGAAGCTGCTGTCCCAAGACGCTTGTTAGAGAGATTAAGAAAGAACAAGAGTTTGCCTTTTGCACCAGCTTCCTGCCCCCCGCTTGCCAAAGAGTCTGCACTGCACAACAAAGAACAATCCAGCCTGGCTGCACCCTGCTGCACGCTGCAGTCCTGGTCGCTCTCCCTCTCCTGCACTGCTGCGTTTGGGTCCCACCCCACTGGGCCCCTGTGCTGCTAAGCTTCCCTGGGCCTGTCTGTTGCCTCATCACAGGAATGGGGCGCTCTGGCCCAGCAGCCCATGGCCCCCCGGACCGGGCTGAGCCCCCAGAATCCCCGGTCGCTGCTCCCCGTCCCTGTGGGCTCCCTAGGTCACAGGTCCCCGCTCTGGGGACAGGTGATGGGGAAGCAAGCCCAGAGTCAGGCTTGCTAACAGGTCCCCAAACCCCAATCACTCTGTACTTTAGAGAGCCTGAGAAATATACAGACCCAGAGAAAACAATACAAATCTTGATACCCCTTTCCCTGCCTCAGTGTCCTCTCCACTCGTGAGCATTGTTTTGGCTTAGGGCAGAGCCTTCAAAGGAGTCCAGGGTCCCCCTCCCTACCCCTGGCTTCAGGGAGGGTTTCTTTTTGTGCTTCTAGTTTTCTTCTTCCTCAGCAGGACACCCCCTGTTCCCAAAGCCGCTGCCCTCCTCCCCCCAGCCCCACATTCCTCCCCAATCCCCAAGCTTTCTGTTTGAGCATGTCCCTGTGAATTCCCCTGGAGTCTCTCTGGCTCCGTGGCTGAGAAGACCCAGCGATAACACCCAGCCTCTTTATGTCTGAGAATTCGGGATGATAACACACAGAAGTCCAAAGGAGAGAGACAAAGCAGGTTGCTCCCCGAGCAGGGGCGGCTCTAGGAATTTGGCCGCCCCAAGCAGGGCAGCACGCCGCAGGGGGCGCGCTGCCGGTCGCCGGTCCCGCGGCTCCGGGGGACCTTTTGCAGACGTGCCTGCGGAGGGCGCGCTGGTCCCGCGGCTCCAGTGGACCTCCCGCAGGCATGACTGCGGAAGGTCCGCCGTAGCCGCCTGCCGGCAAAATGCCACCCCAAGCGCGCACGCTTGGCGCGTTGGGGTCTGGAGCCGGCCCTGTCCCCGAGGCAGAGACGTGTCACTCACCTCACCTTACTCTCGGCTGGCTCACTGCAGACGGCACACCTTCCTACAGAGCCCCCATGGCCTGCCATCAGGACCAGGAAAGCCCTCCTCATTTAAAGAGGTAGCTTGTATGGAAAACTGTGTCAAAATTACACCACGCAGCCCTGCACACACACACAAGGTCAGGCTGATTTCCCCAGGCTGCATCCGTCCCCTTGTCCTAGTCTGGGGAACACATGACACAGCCCTGACAGCATCTCGGTGACTCACAGACACCATGACGTGCAGAGTCCCAGCAACTTCCCAAGATGAGCCCAAACTCACAGGGTGGACAGAGATTCCCCAAATCTCACACATGCTAAGAAAAATAACGTATCAGACTATGTGTAACATCGCCACCTGCTGGCTCCCACCCAAACAGTGCGTCTGCGGTAGTTAAATGTCACCACTGCCTATTTCAAGAGAGTTTATCTTCGGCAACCTCTATTAAAGATCCCAGGCACAGCCTCTTTTGCTAGTCACGCCTGGTTCCCCCAGGCCATGCCCATTGTTCGCCAGTTTTAGAGCTCATTGCAAAACAGGGACATTTGTCACTAGAAATGTCCCCTCCTCCCCAAACAAACAAACAAAATCAGAATTTGAACTCGCAAAAATGTCATTACAAAAGTCACGGCTGGGGAAATCGTGAGCGGCTGCCGCCCTCTGGGGCTCTCTGCTCCGCTGGCAGCTTGGGTCAGTCGCTTGCGACACCGGGCGCAACTCAAACGTGGCTGTTTCAAAACAGAAACTTAAAAAACCCGTCTGATTAAAAACCGGGAATCCTGGTCGGTTTTTTACTAGCTCGGCCCATCCCAAAGCCCAGCAGAACTTGCCAGCTTCAAACGTGCTGAAGTGGTGATGAATTTTTAGTGTCTTTTCGGAGTGGCTCTGAGAGATCCCTGGCCTAGCTCCCGAGTACGGCGTGGGGGCATGGGGGCCGTGACACTTGGTGTGGGGATTAATCAGCCGGGAATTCTTTCCAGTAACTCCTCCCCTGCCAAAGACTCCAGGATAGTCTTGCATTAGTGGATTGCATTAAGTCTGCCATAGCCCTGGTCGTCCAATGAAGTAAAGCACCATCATTTGGCCTGCTAAACCCAGGGTTGTGAGCTCAATCCTTGAGGGGGCCACTTAGGGATCTGGGGCAAAATCAGTATTTGGTCCTGCTAGTGAAGGCAGGGGGCTGGACTCAATGACCTTTCAAGGTCCCTTCCAGTTCTAGGAGATGGGTATATCTCCATTTATTAACCCCCCCGCCGGCATGCACGGCCCTGGTCCTGCAGACACCTGCTTCGCTTGGCAGATGCGAGTGAGTCCATTAAAGCCAGACGGCCTGCTCGCGTGGGTAGAGTGACGCACACTCTTTGCAGGAGCGGAGCCGTCACACCTTCGTTTGGCAGCTGTGCTTCGTTAATCTTGTCTCCTCCATCTGTCACCTTTTCTCAGTTCAGGGTCTTCGCCCCAGCTCTGACTCCTTGGATGAAGGCAGGTCCAGCTTTGAATAAACTGGAGTGAATCCCGGTTGGAGCAATTCCCCCTGGCGCCCTGGAAGGCCTGCCAAACCCATTTAAACACGAGTGCCATGCGGCGCCCGCGGGGAAGGGAGGCATTGCCTTGGAGAGGCAGGGAGCTTGGTCCCCAGATACTGCAGCGCTTCCTCATGCCACATGGCATCATCGCAACAACACAGGGGGCTCAGCATGGGCAGCTTCGTCGGCCAGCAGCAGTGCCCGCGCTCGTGGGTCCGTACTCCCCCGAGGGGAGGGAGGCAGGAGAGCACAGGGTGGAGGGGTATCTAGACAAGGAAGAGAGGGCGGGTGCTGAGCCAGCTGGGAGAGACTAGGAAGGAGGCAAACCAGCAGGTGGAGAAGGAGGCTGCTAGAGCCTGCAACCCCTTCCCCTGCCAGGCCATGCAGAGAAAATAATGGCACAATGCAGCTGCATGATTTCCCTGAGAAGGGCACACAGCAAATGGGAGAGAGCTGGGGTGGGGGGATCACTGCAGACAAAAGGGCAGGGGCTGGGGGAGGGGCAGGCGGGCACTGCAGTCACGACACACTGCAGCAGGAGAGCTGGGCCAGACGCTGCAGTCACTGCAGCGACAGACACTGCAGGCACTGCGGCATCACCCGCAGGAATGGAGCTGCAGTCATTGCAGAGGCGAGGCAGGAAGGCAGCTCACTGGGGATCCCCGAATCTTCTCCACCAGCTGCAGCCAGCCAGGGTTGTGCCCTGCTTTGGAAGGGAAGCCTGTGCCCGGGGGCCCCATCTCTCCAGGGGTCTGCAAAGCATGGGACTTACTTCTGCAGAAGGTGCAGCCAACCCCTCCATGGATAGCGAGAGCCCCTGACTCTCGGCAAGGGGCGGGGGAGAGGGCAGGCAGGTGGGAGCGGAGGCACTCAGCACTTGGCGTCAGGGAAGCTGAGTCAGCCTCTTGCCCCCGCCAGCACCCATGGGGTAATGAGCACAAAGCAAGGACAGGGGTTGCACCAGTTCTGCAGTGAGGACAGAAACAAGCACCTGGGGACCCCGCCCAGCCAACCCCCCTCCAGCTTCCCACACTCTGTAGAACCCCCCCGCAGGTCCATGGGCCAGAGCTTCGGCTGGGGCAGCCCGGCACGGCTCCATTGACTTCCCCAGCAGCTCTGCCTCCCTCTGGCCGCTGCTCTCACACACGCAGGGTAAGACACAGCCGGCAGGAGTTTGTCATGCAGTGAGCTAGGCTGGACGCTGAGCGTGGAAGGGCTTTTTCCCACCTCTTCCCCCGCCCCAAAGAATATCCCCTTGAGATTCTCCATTTGAGGGATCTTACAGAAACATTTTTCATTGCGCCCCATTCACAGATTTAATCTTAGAATCACAGAGTCACAGGTTTAGAAGGAGCAAAGAGTCTTGTGGTACCTTATAGACTAACAGACGTTTTGGAGCATGAGCTTTCGTGGGTGAATACCCACTTCGTCGTTTAGAAGGGACCACAAGGGTCATCTAGTCTCACCCCTTCCAAGATGCAGGATTTGTTGTGTCAAAAAACCGGGGCTTCTCACACTGGGGGTTGTGCGTTTATTACATGGGGGTCGCAAGAACATGCACAAAAGAGAGAGCAACTGCTCTAACCTGTATCATTTCAATTGGTGTTTTAGAAGAGGGCACCCCCTTCCCGTTGCAATGGAGTGTACTTATTTCAAACCATTGTGACCGGATAACGCAGCGAGCGTTGTCCCTAAACAAAGGGGATCTTGGTGTTAGCAGCTCTTTCAGGAGACAGGACCCGGGGAGACTAAAAAGGTGAGACTGAGACAACACTAGAGGGCTTGATTGGTCAACTGCTGAAGCGGTGCATTAAACCGCAGACCAATCAGAACCCTGAGATCAGCAAAAAAAAGTCACTTATAATTGATCAGTCAGACACACATGCAGAGGCAGCACTGGGGGGTCCTGTGGGGGCTATAGCCACCCCAGATTTGCCTTACCCCCCCCCAGCGCAAAGGTCAAACATTATGCACAAGTCAAAGTGGCTTAGATGGCATTGCCACCCTCACTTCTGCAGTGCTGCGCTGCTGCTGGTGGAGTGCTGGCCCCAGAGCTGGGCGCCTGGCCAGCAGCCGCTACTCTCCGGCCACCCAGCTCTGAAGGCAGCGCCGCCGCCAGCAGCAGCGCAGAAGTAAGGGTGGTAGTGGGGGGCGAAGTCTGCTGTGAAAAGTACTATTGACCGATTCTTTGCACTCCCTCCAGTATGAAACAGGAACTGTTTAAAAACTCACTTTTCTGCTTACAACAATAATTTGATAAAAATGTGTTTTAGTCCATTTCAAAGCTGTGAGAAAAGGTCAATTCATTTTAAAGAACAGGGTTATACAATTAGCATTTAAAATAGTGTTAATATAGAAAATGTGGGTTTTTTTATAAGGGAGGGTCCCACGCAGAGGCTTGCTGTCTGAAAGGGGTCGCCAGTGCACATAGTTTGAGAACCACTGGTCTGACCCAACCAGGACAGGTGGCTCCAGCCTCCTTTGGAAAACCTCCAGGGAAGGAGCTTCCCCGACCTCCCGAGGCGTCTGTTCCATTGTCCTGCTGCTCTTGCGGTCAGGAAGTTTTTCCTGAGATTTAATCTCAATCTGCTCTGCTGTAGTTTGAGCCCATTGCCTTGTCCTGCCCTCTGTGGCAAGAGAGAACAGCTTCCTCCATCTTTTCATGGCAGCCTTTCCCGTATCTGAATTCTTTGTGTGCGCGAGGGAGGGAAGGGAGGGTAGCTGGGGGGTGGGCTCAGTCTAGCCACGTGGCTGAATTTGTTTTGCTTATTTTTTATTTGAATAATTACTGCTTACGAAGACAATTGTTTAACTTTCCACAGGAATTCCCCCATTTCCAACACTCACAGAATGAAAAGGGTTTCCAAATATTCACTCTCTTCTGTACTGGCTCCAGCGACAGCAGCAAGCCAGGGGCCCGTTTCCAGCTTTGTGTCACTTTGAGTGCATCACCCCCTTGCACCTCAGTTTCCCCTGTGAAGCAGGGATCGCTGTCCCTCTGTTAGAGACTCCCTTGGCTCTCCAGCACTAGTCACAGACTCAGCCTCCAACCTCCTGATCCTGTGTGCAGCCCCCTTCTTGTGGCAGGGCCAATCGTGCCTCGGTTTCCCTGCTGATCGAGTAGGGCAGATGAGTCTAACCACACACCAAAGACATCCCCTCCCAGAGCCAGGGGATAGCCCAAACACAAGGCAGCCCGCCACCCTCCCAGGCAAAGCAGTTTCCTGCCTCGATGACCCAGGGCCAAAAAGCTACAGGCAGCTCTTTGCATAGTCCTGCCAGTCCAGTCACATGGGTCTCTTGGTCACATGATCTCTCCAGGCTCCACCCTAAATTCCTGACCTTAAAGGGCCAAGCCACAGTAACAGCCGGGCTGCTGGTGCCTGCTCTTAAAGGACCCAGTATGCCCGTCCTTTGTAGGTCTTGTCTATTGAGCCTGCCTGTCTCTCACTCTGTCAGGGGTTCCAACCCTCCTGCTTTCACCAGAGACTCCGGTGGTCTGAACTATCTTGAGCAGTTCAGTATCATCTGCAAACTTTGCCACCTCACTGTTTACCCCTTTCTCCAGGTCATTTATGAATAAGTTGAATAGGATTGGTCCGAGGACTGACCCTTGGGGAACACCACTGGCTGTGCTGCACCTGGCACAATGGGGCCCTGATCCCGGATAGGGCGTAGGTGCTGGAACTAGGGGTGCTGGGGGGCTGCTGCGCCCCCTGGCTTGAAGAGGTGTCCATCATATCCAGGGTTTACAGTTTGGTTCAATGGCTCTCAGCCCCCCAAGATGCAAATTGTTCCAGCTCCCCTGGGATAGGGTCTAATCAGTACCCAGCATGGCAGGGTCCTGATCCCGTTACAGCATCGAGGCTCCACCATAATACACGAGAACAACAATATTAAGAGTGATCTCTCCTCGGGGGGAGAGCAACCAGGGCGCAGCCAGTCGGTGCATCACCTCTTCTCTTCTCTTCTCAGCCCCGGTGCCCCTCCTGCCTCGCGGTGCCGGAACGTCTCCTCCTCAACGGGGCGCACGGATGATAGGTCCTGCCTCTCGCCGTCTCTTTCTCTCTTGGATCTTTTTGCGGTCTGGGCTTGCTGTTCCTCCAATCAGTAGTCAGGAAGCCCTTACCCCAAAAAGTATTTGCGAGGGATAAGATCAGCGGGGAAGAAAGGCCGGGGGGCCCAAGGCCGAAGGTAAGTGGTGGCAGCAGGGTCCCGATTCAGAGCTGCAGCGGGTGGCTGGGAGAGGGAGACAGCTGCACGCTCATGACATCTGCAAAGGGCACTAAATGGGGAGGCCAGGGAAACCCCACAACGGAGCAGGGGAGGCCAGGAGTGAGCAGAAGACAACAAACGGAGAGATTCAGGCTCCGATCCTGCAGTGGACTCCACGGGGGCGGGGGGAGGCGCTGCGAGCCAGCTGCGGGACTGGGAACCCCACTTGGGAAAATGCAGCGAGCGCAGCAGGAGGGATTGGGAACTCATTCACGCCCTGGTACATCCCGGGCGAACAGAGAGCAGTGGGAATGGCTGGGGGAGACCTGGCAGCAAGGGGGACAGCGAGAGGTTTGTTAGAAAGGAGTCGGACGGGGGATACGGCAGCAACAGACCCCTGGAAGAGCTGAGATCCTGCAATGATGGGAGTATGCAACAGAGATAGAGGGTGTGGGTGGGGATAGATAGATAGATAGATAGATATATAGTGTAGATTGCCACGGACTCGCAGGGGCGAAAGAAAATGTAGGCCTGTTATTTACCAGGCTGCACGTGGCAACAGACTATATTGGTAAGGGATGCAAGGAGAGTGTGGGTCACGATGCAAACTGCAGACACACACACACACACACACACTAAACTTAATCAATTTAAAAGTTTTATTGGGGATAATTACAAGGGGTAAGGGAGCAGCGTATGATTAGCTAATAGAGTTAATGAAACTTAAAACACACAATGACTAAAATATCTACTAACAATATTTATAAACAAAGATGCAGCATTTAGTAATAACTGATACTTACAAATACAAACCAACGCATAACGACCGGCAAACGTAGAAGCTCTGTTTGAAACACGTGAGCTGAGAGAGAGGCTTCGAGGTGATCAGGCTCGGTTACGGGCATACACAGGATACACGGGATTCGTTTTTCTTTCTCCTCTCCCTGCCTGCACATGGCAGGCAGGCCATAAAGTACCCACTATGACATCATAGAAGTGTCATAGGGGACGGGGCCCAAAACCTGTTTGTGTTTGTTTCTGATTGGCACAAGCAAAGTTTACACCATGTAGGGGAGCAGGTGCCTTAAAGTCTGGCTTCGCCCCCAAAAGATGAGGAAATGCATATTGTCTTAGAATGCGTTCAACACTGAATGACAAAAGAAGAGGCCAGGGCAATACTGGTATGGCAAGTTTTACAGGATGCAGACAGGAACTCATCTCAACAGATAGATAGATAGATAGATGGGGTGGGTGGGGATAGATAGATAGAGGAGATGTGTGGGGATAGATGGGGTGGATGGGGTGTTTGGGGATAGATAGATAGATAGATAGATAGATAGATAGATAGATAGATAGATAGATGGATGGGGTGTGTGGGGATAGATAGATAGATGGGGTGTGTGGGGATAGATAGATAGATAGATAGATAGATAGATAGATAGATAGATAGATGGGGTGGGTGGAGATAGATAGATAGATAGATGGATGGGGTGGGTGGGGATAGATAGATAGATAGATAGATAGATAGATAGATAGATAGATGGGGTGGGTGGGGATAGATAGATAGATAGATGGGGTGTGTGGGGATAGATAGATAGATAGATAGATAGATGGGGTGGGTGGGGATAGATAGATAGATGGGGTGTGTGGGGATAGATAGATAGATAGATGGATGGGGTGGGTGGGGATAGATAGATAGATAGATGGGGTGTGTGGGGATAGCTAGCTAGATGGAGGGACATCATATCACAGAGTTGGGAGGTCACAGTGCCCCCCCCCGATACACCTCCGGTGGGAATGCACCTGGCACACTGTGCTCACTACTGGGCATCTCGTTACCTGACAGAAATTGACGAGCTGGGGGAGTTCAGAGAAGGTCCCCAGAAATGCTCAGGAGGCTGGTGGGAGGGGCTAGTGGCAGATTGCCCCTGCCTGGTGCAGCCCAGTGCTGAGGGGCTGCGTTGGGGGACAGGCCTGCTCAGTGCCATGGGGGGGGAGGGGAGGTTGAGCACACTGGGGGGAAGTTGGGATCTCTTAGGAGAGCTGGGAGGGTTGGGGGGACACCGAGGGAGGGACAATGGAAGCGGAGGATCAGGAAACCCAGCCGGGGAGTGAGATCTATGGGCGCTGTCTCCCAGGGAAGGGGTGGGAGCCCCATTGCTTGGGCCATTTAGGGTGACCAGGTAGCAAGTGTGAAAAAGCGGGACGGGGTGGAGGGTAATAGGTACCTATATAAGAAAAAGCCCCCCAAATAGGGACTGTCTCTATAAAATTGGGACACCTGGTCACCCTAGGGCCACTGAAAATACAGACTGCCCTGCGCAGTGAACACACACCGGGGGTGGCACACGGCTTCTAGGGAGCTCTGAACTGGGGAACCACAGCACCCCGCCGGGTGAGCCGGGAAAAGGGGCGACTGTTGCTGGGGTGGTGTAGAACCTGTGCGCGGAGGGAGGGGCTGGCGGCCCCAGGACGATCCCAGCTGATGCTCGCTACACACTTGGCAGCAGCGGCTGTGCTGCTGTTTTTAGCACACTGGCTCGCTCAGCGCTCGTGCCAGTACGGCTCCTGGAGCTGGAAATTGCACCTTCTGGCTGCAGCGCAGACACCCCCACTTGGCCCAAAGGAGACCAGCAGCCGCTCCGCCTGCTACCTGCCAGTCGCCTCGTGGGTGTCCACACTCTGCCCCAATGACCACCAATTCCCCTTGCCCCCAGCCAGCTCCCGCACGGCCTGCGGACCCAGGCAGGGCTCTGTGAGGCTAACGGGACCAGGCGTTCAGGAGACTGGAGAGGGTGGAAAACAAGATCTCCTCGATCTTGTAATGTCTGACAAGTGGTTTGGCCTGGAAACCTCACAGCTGCTTTAGTCATTTGTCCTCGGGCCTCGGTGGAGTCTCTTTGTGAAAGGCTGGGTGGGGAATACTGGAGCCATTTGCTGCTGCTCTTTGAGCGCACCCGCCTGGCCTGCACGGGGTGAAGCGCTGGGACGGTGGAGAACCTTTGGAGCTCCCGCGGTCCCACAGGCCGGCGCACAGCAAACGTACCAGCCGTCAGGCAGGCGGGCAGCACTTCGCCCCCCTTGGCACCAGGGGCAGCGCAGCCGTGGACCAGCCCCTTTGTAGGTGGGCCAGTTGGTGCGGAGACAGACAAGCTGACACGGTCTAACTGGCAGTGCCTCCCAGGACTGTCCCCCAGCAAGGTCACGCAGGGAGTCGGGGCACAGCAGGGGTTTGAAGGCTGCCATGGTGCGTTCTGAGTCCCAGCCGGGACAGGCAGAAGAGCAATCCTCCACTGGAATGCTAGGGGGCGCTGGGCTGGAGAAGGTGCCATTTTTCAGAGAAGGTGTAAAAAAGAATTCCCGACCCCTCGTCATTAAAGAGCCTCTAGAGGTTTTTTCCTCATGAGTAGGAGCAGTTAGCCCCAGTGCCTGGAGCAGGCGTAGGTAATCCCCCCACCCCGCCCCGCTTCCCTAAAATCCCCCCGCAGGTTCATAAGAACATAAGAACGGCCATACCAGGTCAGAGCAAAGGTCCATCCAGCCCAGTATCTGTCTACCGACAGTGGCCAATGCCAGGTGCCCCAGAGGGAGTGAACCTAACAGGCAATGATCAAGTGATCTCTCTGCTGCCATCCATCTCCATCCTCTGACAAACAGAGGCTAGGGACACCATTCCTTACCCATCCTGGCTAATAGCCATTTATGGACTTAGCCACCATGAATTTATCTAGTTCTCTTTTAAACGCTGTTCAGCTGGGAATGGATGATTCCCCATTCGTGCTCCACATGGACACTTTGATTTGCTGATGGGAAAACCCCATTTCCATTCCCGGAAGAGTCTGATGTGTCCACACACTAACGTCTGTTAGTCTATAAGGTGCCACAGGACTCTTTGCTGCTTTTACAGAACCAGACTAACACGGCTACCCCTCTGATATGTGTCCCCACTGGTTTTCATTCTGGATGGGGATGAGATGTCAAAATGTCGACGCTTTCCCTGGACTGGAGAATTCCAGAGCGTTGCATTTCGACATTTCTCATGAAACGGAGCATTCCGACATCCGGGAACCAGCTGTTGGGTTGAGCCTCAGGGGACTCCCAGGGTGCACTGCAGCAGCTCAGCCCGAGGGGGAGACCACAGTGCATCCAGGGAAATGTAGTCCAGTGGGGAGCAGGACTCACAGCGGAGAACTGGAGCATGAGGGACCTGAACTGAAACTCCCATAAGACACTGCAGCAGCTCAGCAGGTTCTGAAATTAATGTTGATCTGACCCAAAATGTGTCCTTTCTCCCACTGGAAGATTCCACCAAAACTGATCTTTTCCAGAGGAAAAATTTGATTTTGACGAAACACCATTTTCTGACAGGAAAATGTTTCATTTGGAATATTTTACCCGGCCTGGCTATTAAACAGCTGCCCTGTCCCCACTCAGCGGTGGCTCCATTTCTGTGGCACTTGACAGGATGTAACACACTCAGACCTGGTCTACACTAAAAAGTTCAGTTGACCCAGCACATCGCTTGGGAGGGGAGGGGGTGAAAACTCCACGTCCCGGAGTGAGAGAGTGAGAGTGAGCCTGCCTTAACCCCGGTGTAGACAGCGCTAGGGCTCCGGGAGCATTCTCGGGAAGGCAGAGTAACTCCAGCAATGGGAGAACCCCTCCCGTTGGCGTCGGTAGCGTCTACACTGGAGCGCTCAGACACCTAGTCTCCCTCACACCCCGTGACGCTGCTCCACTAGCTGGGGCATACAGGTGGCGATGGCTGAGCTCTAGGATGCCTGGCCTGGCACGCACACAAGCCTCACACTAGCCGTGCAGCGCACGGGGACAATCCGTACAGTCCGAACGGCTGAGAACTCAGAGGTGGCCGGGAACAGGCCGGGAAGGCCAGGGCCGATTCGGCCTGGGGAATGCTCTGGACACAGAGCGCTCTCTGCCGTCCCTGGAGCTGCTTCCAGCACTTCACTCTAGCTCAACAAGAGGAAGGAAATCGAGTCAGGCTGGACTCCCCACTCGTGGTTTTCTTCCCCCTCCTTCGAAGGCAAAGCTCCTGGTGGTGGAAAGTGTCCAACCCTCCATGGAGTCACAGGCCAAGTGTGGTAACAGCGGGCGCTTCCTCCAAGCACCCCGATACGTCCCGCCGTGGCCTTGCGGGAACACCTCCCAGGCCAGTGTCAGCCCAGCCTGTCCTGGGCCTAAGACCCCAGCGGGTTTCATGGGGAGCCACCCCACAGCCATCAGAGGGGCCTGGCTTTGGCCACAGCTGCCCAGGGCTCCATGGATGCCGAAGGCCTTTGGGATTCAGCAGGGTTTGAACTCGCGCGTTAGCCGGCAGCCCGAGTATGGGGACGTGCAGGAGCCCGCGCAGCGGCTGGCTCTGCCTGAGGCGCATTTAGGGCGTGGCTCCCTGGTATCCCTCTCAAGCACCCCCTTGGGGGCAACGCTCCTAGTGCCCCAGGAGCTCCAGTGGGAAGATAGGCTGCAGCACTGGGGCAGTAAAGGGGATCCGTGGGGGCACGTGATGTCCTCGCCCTATTGCTCACTGATGCTCCACTTACCTCCTTTGCAGGGTTCGCTCTGGCACGAAGCAGAGAGAGGGCTGAGGCCCGAGGGCTCCCCAGGACAATGCTACATCCCGGCAGCTCCCTGGCCTGCCTGCTGCGCCAGGGTCGCTCCTAGCACCGAGCGGCTGAGGAAGACGCGTGGGAGAGCGGCTCCTCCAGCCGAAAGGAAACGCGAGCCCCACAGAACCCTGCTCAGGCTCCGGCGCTGCTGATCCTGGCTCATGTTCCTTCCTTCCCCGTGTGGCCAGCACAGGCGTGTGCCCCAGGAACGCTGGGCGGGGAGGACGGAGCCAGCACTGACAGGGAGAGAGGCCTCTGCAGGGCAGCCTGGGAGTGCTCGCGAGGCAGTGAGGGACCTCAGCAGGCGTCTGTCTGCCCGTGGGCACCGGAGCCGCCCACGCTCCCCAGCAGGGCTGTGTGTGGCACAGAGAGGGGCTTGGCCAGTGCCCGGATGTGGGAGCATGCGATGAGGTGCAAGGATAGACAGATGCTGGGCTGTGGGGAGACGTCCCTCCCTGCCCGGAGCTGGCTCCCTGCTCTCTGCCAGCCCCCTGAGGAACACCCCAGCTACTGGGTCTCAAGGACCAAAATGTCACTGACTTTAAGGCCAGCACTTCCCCAGCCTGTGTGCAGCGGCCGCCCCAGTGCTGAGTACGGAGATCACGTCCCTCCTACGGCCTGCTATTGCCCTGTCCACACAGCCCAGCAGCTCATGAACCCTTTAAGACACAGCACGGCAGTGAGAACGACGCGGGGGACAGGATTAGCTCGGATGACCCCTAAGTCCGCTCTGAGTCGCTGCCAGGGGTGTTTGCTCCCCTTCCCGAGAAGTAACATCCTGAGCCACCCCCACCCCCTACACTCCCTGCATCCCCTCCCCCGCCCCCACCGTACCAGCAGCCAAGGGGAGAGATGAGAGCCCCGTTGCTGGGACACGCATGGCTGCACACAGCCTGGAGAACAGGCTGCCGGGGACGTGCTCTGTTAGGGGAGATCTGGTGAAGTAACTTCCCCTCTGCCAGCCGGAGCAGGGACGGGAATCCCGGCCTCACTAGACCCTCCTTCCAGCCCTGCAGATGCCTCCTCTCTAGTCCAATGGTGCCTCTCCCAGGGTCCCACACAGAGCTGGTCAGTGGGTGTCCCCCCCACCCCACACACCCCGTCCCCTGCACACCCCCGCTACCCACAGGCTGGCAAGATCCTGCCAAGTTCTCACTTGCTAGCTCAAATGTTGATGCCAAGCAGATTAAAAACACCAGCCCCAATACAACTGCGCTTCCCCTCCTGGAAGCAGATGCCTGGCAGGCATCCGGACAGCCCAGCCCAGGCCTGCCTTCCATCGGAGCTGTGAGTGCCAGCACTTGGCACCCCAGATGGGCCTCTGCCAGCAGACGGCTTTGCCGGACCAATGGCACATCATTGCCCTTGAATGCATCCATCAGCTCCTCCCTGGCCTGCGATCGACGCTATGCAAAGCCCCCCACCGCCTGGGAACGCCCTCGGGGGCTGGCGTTCCCCGAGGGGCTGATGTGTGCAAAGCTGTGCAATGAGCAGCAGGGAGCAGGAGCTCTGGGTTGCTCAGCCTGCCACGCTGGCGGAGGTACAGAGGCAGCTTGCTCCCGTGCAGCCTAGCATGAGAATCGGCCCGAGGCTGCTGTGCGGTCCAGGCAATGCAACGTGACTCATGAGCCCCAGAGTGGGGAGAGGAGCTGGCGCGATCTCGGTCTGCGGGCTGGCGAGATGCTCAAGTGGAAAAGATTTCCTGGGCGGGCAGTTCTCTGCTCGGGAACTTGGCTGGGGAAGACGCCACTGGAGCAGAGCTCAAAGCCCACACAGGCCATGATGTGCAGCCGTTCAGACGAGGGGAGAAAACCTGGCGCTAGCCAAGCTCCCGTGGGTTCCGGGCACAGCCAGGGGGCAGCGACCTCTTCCCAGCTTGGGCTTTACCATGCAGCCATCCTCCAACAGGCTTCTGGGCCAGCTGCAGCCTGGGTAAGTGGGAGCCACTCATGGGGAAGTCCCTGGGCCAAATTCAGCAGATTCATGTTCATGTTGGGTCAGATTCTGAGCGCCCGCTAGCGTAACCCAGGGACAACGCCATCAAAGCCGAGAGAGATCTCCTACTGGGCCTGATTCTGCTTTCAGTGACACCAGCACACATCTGGAGTAACGCCAGGGACGTCAATGGGCCAGATCCTCAGTCGGTGTGGAGATGACTCTGTTGACTGCAGTGGAGCTATGCCAATTTGCACCACTGACTTCAGTGGAGTATGCCCGTTTACACCAACAGGCGATCTAGAGTGACTCTGGATTTACACCAGCGTAACTGAGATCACAGTCTGTCCCAGCCAATAAATCAAGCTCAGATGGCCCGATTCACCACTCCAACACTCTGGCTTGACACCACTGTGACTCTGCTGACACCAGTGGTGTGGCACTGGGATCAAACAAATACCACTGGGAAACCAAGCCCAGAATTCCCCCGCTTTGTACAGGGTGCCAGGCAGGCCAGAATCAGAGCCAGTGACCGTGCAAAGGGGGTCGTTCCCGCCCCCGGCCCCGAGTGAGTCCATGGCAACTGCTGATTTCCTGGGGCCTGAGATCTGGTGGGGGAGGTGTGAAAGACAGCTAGCAGCCCCCCATCGACCCACCCACGTGCACCAGTGCACTCCCGCTGCTCTGCAGCGCTGCAGGAGACACACTGCAGGCATGTGGCTGCTTTGCATCCCCTCGAGCGGCACAAAGCCGTCAGAGTTTACTGGTGCACTTGGCTTATGCTCACACCCTCCCCAATGCCCTAGGGACAGGTCCAGCCTTGATGTACCTCTCCCTTTGACGCCAACGGGCATTGCACGGGCTAAAGTCGGCCCCTCGGCAGGTACCCCAGGGCCACTTACTTTGCAGCCCTCTCCACCCCTATACCCAATGGCAAACTGACTCCAGTGCTCAGCCACTTACACCCAATTTGGCAGCCAGGGCTTTGAGAGCCACTTGCTACCTGTGTGTTACGTTCACACACACACACACGTCCATGAGCGGCTGGCCAATGCGAAGACAAGCAGCCGACTGTTGCTACAAGCGAATGGGGCTGCCTGTGTTGTTCAGCTTTGTCCCTGGGGCTCTAGGCACCAGGCGTGTCCCTGCGCGTGTCCCTGCTGTGCGGCCTGACATTACCCCTCTGCTGACTCGGGTCCCTTGAACATCCCTGAAGAGGCTGGTTCTCGCCTCACTTCCCCTGTGCGCCCGTCAGCCCGCTGATCTCGCTGCTCTAGGCTGCTGCAAGCGAGAGGTGGGCCAGGCGCTCGGGGGCAGCTGGACAGAAGGTTTCAGCACCGAAGGAGCAGGAGGGATTTTCAGAAGCACCTGGGTGCCTAACTCCCATGGGAGGTGAAAATACCAACAGGCGCCTTTGTGCACCTAAATCCCTTTGTCCATCTGGCCCCGAGTGGTTTCCTCCTTATCATAACGTTTCGAGCTGCGTGAATGATCATTGCAAACAATTCCCACCCCCCATTTTGGAATGGCCCCTCCCAGGAAGTGCTTTGCAGCCACGTGTTTAGCTGCGGGACGTGGCTGATCAGATCACACGTTGGATAAACGTTCTCCATCCAGGACAGAGACAGATGTTCATTCTCCAGTGCGATCTGATTGGCTGTCACACACCCGCACTGGATTTCTGTCCCCCGCCCACGCTGCTGTGTGTGTGCAGCCTGGAGGCTGCTCAGGGCAGGGACTTTATTCCCCTCTTGGCCCTCATGTGCTGGCAATCCCTGTGGCTGCTCACAGTGCTACCAATATGTCGGCGTGAGGACCCGCCCGTCCCTGGTGTCCCCCGGCTTCGCCCCTGGCTTGGCAGCATGTTGGCGAGCTGCAGCGCAGCCGGCAGCACTCACTAAGCACCGGGGCACCCGCCAGATGGCAACCAACTGCAGCAGGCACTGCCAGAGCTGCACCCGCGAACGGAGTCCCGGCTTGTAATACTGGACTGGCCCTCAGCCAGGGGCGGCCACGTGCCCCCCTGCCCCGCGGCAGGCAGGGATTGTGCCTGGATCCCGGGTGGTGAGGGAGCAGAGCATGGGCACCCGCTGGGTTTGCTCGGATCTCACTGCAGGCCTCAACCAAGGCCCGGTGACATCAGTGGGGACTTGCCATGACTTCCGTGGGTTTGGCCAGGCCCGTAGCCAGCAGCTGGGGCGGGGTTATACCAGTGTGGCGTGAATCAGAATCAGGCTCCCGATGCCTGGGCCGTAGCAGGCCTGGCTCTGAGCAGGCTCCTGCCAGTGTAAAGCAGGAGGAATGGGGCTGATGCCAGAGCCCGTCCGGGGTAGAGGGCGGTGCTTAGCCGCCAGGTGCTTGTCCTAAAGGAACAAGTATTCAGCGAAGGGCGTGTGGGCCCTGATTCAGCCAGGTGCATGTCGCTCCGAGCCCCTGGGCCTTTGTCAGCCTCGGGTATCACGACTGCCCACTCACTCGTCGACCCTCGGGCCCCCAAAGTTGGGCCAGGAGCTGCTACGGCTCCAGCTATGGCGTGGAGACACCTCCCTAGCAGCTGTGCCAAGCCACCTCCTGTGTGGCTCAGGCACCCATAGCCCCGAAGAGCGGGTTACCCAGCCCAAAGGCTGCCCCGGGCTGCGGGTGCGGGGGGCTCAGTTTGCTGTGTCACCATCAGGCCACGTCTACCCCACCACCCCAGCCATGGCTGCGGGCGCGGATCGGAGTGCTCTCGCCTGCAGGAGGGAGCGACCGGTGAGGCTGAGGGGCACCAGGATGGAGGAGAGGCTGGAGGAGCCGTGCTAATCTGGGCCGAGCTGAGAGCCTGCGCCCGTGGGCTGGGCCGGTAGGAGCTGGGTTGAGCTGCTCTGGGCTGTGGGTCCTGCTACCACCCTGGGCTGGGTCAGTCTGGGCGGGTGGTCAGGCCAGGCCAGGCGGGGCCGTGCTGAGCTGGGCCGGGGCGGAGACCCTCTCTGCAGAGCTCACACCTTGTGCCTTTCCCGTCGAAGGGCAGGGCGATGCGTGCGGAAGGCTGGTGCTGCTGCAGCAGCTGGAGGTGAAGGAGTTGCCGGGTGTAGCTGGGGCAGGCCGTCCGGATGGCAGGATGGGGAGGGGAGCTTGCGACTCCCATGCAGCTTTCAGATCCGCCCTGTCTGGCCCTAGCTCAGCCCGGAGCCAGGCCAGGGGAAGGGTGCCGGATTGACATCCCAGGCCGGAGAGATCGGGAGATGGGCGAGGACTAAGGGAAACCCAAATGCTCTGTAGCCAGCGGACTGGGCTCTGGCTAGTCAGGAGTTGCAGCCACCAGAGCAGGGCCCTTCCCCGGGTGGGTGAACCTCCAGCCAGTTCCAGACAGTGCCATGCTGCCATGCAGGGGGATTCCTTCCTGACCCCTGCTGTGCATCGCTTCCCAGCCTGAAGCTTGCAGGTTGAGAGCCCGTAGACTGTCCCGGCCCCAGGGCATCAGGTGGTGTCAGGCTGCATAGCAGCAGCTCCTGTGCCGCTCACCTTCTCCAAGCACTCAGCCCCGGGGCCGCTGGGGCATTTCAGCAATCCCCAGCCGGTGCAATGGCCCCTTGGGGCCAGAGGTCAAAGCAGCACTACCTGCACTGGGGGGACCGGTCTGGTACAACAGGCACCTCTGCTCCCCTCTTCCTGGGCTGCAGCAGAGACACTGGTCCAGCAAGCGAGGTGGCAGGGGCACCTTGGGTTCATTCAGTGGATCCTAAGCCACAAGCCTGAGAGGGTCTTGCATGCCTTCCCCCAGGGCCAAGCACCCTGCTTCCCTTCCCCGGCCAGAATTAACCCCACAAACACACGCTGCACTCAGCGATAAACCAACACAAAAACGGCACACGGGACCATGTGGAGGCCCTCAGTGGGGAGTCCCATATCCCCTTCCCCCCAGCAATAAGACAGAGCGCTGAGTCCCCAGGGCTTAGATATACAGAGGGACCCTCTCCAACCCAATGAAGAATCCAAACAGCCCCCAGTCTCCCAGTCCACTGCTCTCTCAGGAGGATGCTAAACAGCAGGCACTGAAGTTCGCTACGAAATGTTTAAATCAGCTGGTTCAGATAACTTCCATCCAAGAGTTTTAAAGGAGTTGGCTGAGGAGACTGCTGGACTATTAAAGTTCATTTTCAGTAAGTTACAGAATATGGGAAGAAAGCTAAGGTGCCAATATTTAAAAGGGGTGTGACGAAGTGCGACTGCTTTTAATGTTCCCTCTGAATACTGGGGGGGGGGGCTCAGTTCCTGACCGACCCTCTGTCGCCTGGCAACTAATGGCCAGGCCCTTCCCCCCTGCAAGGGGATGCTAAAGGTGGGGGAGAACAGAGAGGCCCGGGAAAGGAATGGAGCAGAGGAGGAGGGGCTGGAGTTGGCTGGGGACGGGAAGTGAGGGCAGATGTGAGGTCTGCCTTGCTGGGCCCCAGAATGGACCCAGCTGAGGGGTCCGGTTCTCTGTACCTACAAGCTCTGTTTTAGCCCGTGTTCCTGTCATCGAATAAACCTCTGTGTTACTGGCTGGCTGAGAGTCACGTCTGACTGCGACGTGGCGGGGCAGGACCCTCTGGCTTCCCCAGGACCCCGCCTGGGTGGACTCGCTGGGGGAAGCGCACGGAGGGGCAGAGGATGCTGAATGCTCCAAGGAGAGACCCAGGAGGTGAAGCCGTGTGAGTCTGCTCCAAGGGAGAGGAGGCTCCCCAGAGTCCTGCCTGGCTTTGTGGGGAGCAGCTCCAGAGCATCGTCCGGGGACTCCGTGACAAGGGGTAAATAGGATGACCCAGGGAATTATGGGCCAGTCAGGATGACATTGAGCCCAGGCAAGGTAAAGGAGCAGCTGATACGGGACAGAGAGCGCAGTGGCCCCGGTTATACTGCCGGGGAGCGCAGCAGTCCCAGTTGGTGGGGGTACAGCAGAGTCTTTGCCCGACCCAGAACCTCAGCAGCAGCAGGAAGTGCAAATGCTGCCAGCGGCCCCGCCTCCAGGAAGGAGACGCCAGTGCTTTCAGGTTTACACACTGGACCTGCGGTGGCTGCAAACAGCCCTTTGAATTTGATGCTGCCGCTGTGGGTGGCAACGTGATGGGTGGACGTAGCCTGGGAAGTGAGCAGTTGAGGGTTGCTCCGGCGGGTGGGGCGGGACCACGGGGGCAAACGAGGCGGAGCGCCTAGGTGGAGAAATCCAGGGTGCGGTTACAGGCGCTGCGGTGTGTCAGCCAGCACGTGCTGGGCAATGCTCGAACACGTCTCCCCAGAGGGCCGGGTAGCCGTGCACAGCTGCCTGGGTCCCGGGAAATGGGTCCATGCTGCTGATCAAATGAGCCACCGGAAGGGTTCTGGAGGCATGCGCCAGGCTGCAGGCTGAGGGGATTGGCAGCAGGGGGTGGTGGCTCCCCGATGAGACCAGTTCCAGTGCCCTCTGAGCTGCGTGCGGACTGGCCGAGTGCACAGGTGATGCTCCCGGGCCCAGGCAGGAAAGTCCCGAGTCACCTGGGGATTTGGCCGGGGGAAGGAATACTCCTTCACGCTGCGCTGGGCCACATCCTGGAATTAAGGAATGTGTGATGCAGTTTATTAATATTAATGACTAGGAGCCTGGTTATGGATGCCTGGAAGGATCCTGTGGGTAATGGGCGGGTGTTGATTTTGTTATGGGCACGAAAGGTGGTCAGATATTTCTAGGTAGCCAACAGGGCACATCAAAGTGGCATATAAAAGATTCTGTTTCCTTCCCTTTTTTCAGGTTCCGCTGGCTCGGTATCAGCCGATGCCTGTGCCATGCTCCATAAACCAGTTTGGCGCCCCGGATGGTCTCCTCTTTGAGGATGCCGGTATGAAATGCCGCGCTGGGTACATAAGAACATAAGAAAGGCCGTACCGGGTCAGACCAAAGGTCCATCTAGCCCAGTATCTGTCTACCGACAGTGGCCAATGCCAGGTGCCCCAGAGGGAGTGAATCTAACAGGCAATGATCAAGTGATCTCTCTCCTGCCATCCATCTCCATCCTCTGACGAACAGAGGCTAGGGACACCATTCTTACCCATTCTGGCTAATAGCCATTTATGGACTTAGCCACCATGAATTTATCCAGTCCCCTTTTAAACATTGTTATAGTCCTAGCCTTCGCAACCTCCTCAGGCAAGGAGTTCCACAAGTTGACTGTGCGCTGCGTGAAGAAGAACTTCCTTTTATTTGTTTTAAACCTGCTGCCTATTAATTTCATTTGGTGACCTCTAGTTCTTGTATTATGGGAATAAGTAAATAACTTTTCCTTATCCACTTTCTCAACATCACTCATGATTTTATAGACCTCTATCATGTCCCCCCTTAGTCTTCTCTTTTCCAAGCTGAAGAGTCCTAGCCTCTTTAATCTTTCCTCATATGGGACCCTCTCTAAACATGGGCTGGTTCTCTGGAGAGCTCTGTGCTGGTTAGTCGTTGTGGGGAGGAGAATTGTCTGGGTTCTGTGTAGTGATGATTGGATCGATGCAATTCTCTTGTAAATCACGCCAAGCCCTTAAAGAAAGCGCAGCGTTTCTGGCAGAGCCTCCTGTGGGGAACAGCCTGTGTGAACTGATCACTCAGCGGCTGGCGAGTGTGAAACAGGCGGCGTCACGTTTTGTCAGGGCTACCCAGCGCACCAGCATCTCCCGCAGCACCCCCATGGTGCTCGGTAACCTCCATGGAAATGTATCATTTTCTCCCAAACAGTTTCCGTGGCCTAATCTCCGTCGCCGGCCTCCAGTCAGTCAGGTCTGGGAACTGCCTGCAACGTGGAAACAAGCAGAACTGGAAAGATCTGCCGAGGCGGCTGCGTCTCCTGCAGAAGAACCCGCCCTGGAGGAGGGGGCGGCGCGTGGGGACTGGGAGATTAACCAGCTGGGTGGCCATTCAGATCCGCCGCTTTCCAGAGCCTGCCTCCAAAAGGGCTAACGGACAGGACTGCGAGCAGGGTCAGGTGGCCCCACAAGACTTGGGCCCCCTCATCTCGCAGTCTGAATCTCTTGTGGAGCTGAGCCCATTTTCACCCTGGTTACCTGGTCCTTGTGTTTTGCTAGCACCCACCTGTGCAGCTGTGTCCATGGCGCCCCTCACGCTGGTATCTGGGCTCCTTCCCAAACCAAGGCCCAGCTCCTCCAGGCCCCTCCTGCAGCCATGTGTGTGTGTGTGTGTGTGTGTGTGTGTGTGTGTGTGTGTGTTGTGTACAGACAAAACTACACAGGATCTTTTCAGGGGGCAAGACAAAGATGCCACATTTATTATGATAACAATTTGATCTATGGCCAGTTACTAATATCTTAATCCTTATACACACATTATACCTAATACCTATAGACACAGACACACAGACACACACACACACACACCCATCAGATGTTCTGCAGCTGCTGCATAGTTCCCAGTCCTGAAGATAGCTTGAGTTCGTGGCTTGAGTTTGCAGCTTGGGTTCGTAGCTTGTGGCGGTAACTGGCCAGGAAAGCCGGGCACAAGGACGAGCTGGGTCTCTGTTGGGCAGGCACCGATGCCCTTCCATGTTGGCAGCAGAATGTTACCCTCCAAAGTCTCCCATCTCACCCAGCCTTTTTGTAGGCTTCAGTTTGAATCCAGAGTCTCTAGGTCTTGCTGTGTCCCGCTGCCTCTGGGTTTGGTGATCGATCACCCTTCAATTGCAGGCGACTTTCAGCCTGGGACCTGGCTTTGATCTTCCTTCTATTGCACCTTTTCTTTTTAGGGTGGACTCTGCTTACGTTGTTAGGGCTCTTGTCTGCATCTTCAGCCGGTGGGATTTGCACTCTATTTCATCAGGACAGGCTGGGGCTGGAGGTTGATTCCATCACCCATCCATACCGCAGTCACACAGCTAAACTAAACTAATAAGATTACAGCAGGGTTTGCAAAAATGAAGGTTGGAGGAAGCTTTTACAAAATGGAGTGAGCGTTTTAAAATGGGGTTTGAATTACAACATGGCAAACAGTGAACAGAAGTTACAATGACAGGTTTCAGAGTAGCAGCCGTGTTAGTCTGTATCCGCAAAAAGAACAGGAGTACTTGTGGCACCTTAGAGACTAACACATTTATTTCAGCATGAGCTTTCATGAGCTACAGCCCACTTCTTCGGATGCATAGAATGGAACACACAGACAGGAGATATTTATACATACAGAGAACATGAAAAGGTGGAATATGCATAACAACAGGAAGAGTCCAATCAACTGAGATGAGCTATCATCAGCAGGAGAAAAAACACTTTTGAAGTGATAATTAAGATGACCCATAGAAGGTGTGAGGAGAACTTAACATAGGGAAATAGATTCAATTAGTGTTAGTGTAATGACCCAACCATTCCCAGTCTCTGTTTAAGTCTGAGTTAATTGTATCTAATTTGCATATTAATTCGAGTTCAGCAGTTTCTCTTTGGAGTCTGTTGTTGAAGTTTTTTTGTTGCAAAATTGCCACCTTCAAGTCTGTCACTGAGTGGTTAGAGAGGTTGAAGTGTTCTCCCACTGGTTTTTGAATGTTATGACTCCTGATGTCAGATTTGTGTCCATTTATTCTTTTGCATACAGACTGTCCGGTTTGGCCAATGTACATGGCAGCATTGCTGGCACATGATGGCACATATCACGTTGGTAGATGTGCAGGTGAACGAGCCCCTGATGACGTGGCTGATGTGATTAGGTCCTATGATGGTGTCACTTGAATGGATATGTGGACAGAGCTGGCATCGGGCTTTGTTGCAAGGATAGGTTCCTGGGTTAGTGTTCATGTTGTATGGTGTGCGGTTTCTGGTGAGTATTTGCTTCAGGTTGGGAGGCTGTCTATAAGCGAGGACTGGCCTGTCTCCCAAGATCTGTGAGAGTGAGGGATCATCTTTAAGGATAGGTTGTAGATCTTTGACGATGCGCTGGAGAGGTTTTAGTTGGGGGCTGTAGGTGATGGCTAGTGGCGTTCTGTTATTTTCTTTGTTGGGCCTGTCCTGTAGTAGGTGGCTTCTGGGTACTCTTCTGGCTCTGTCAATCTGTTTTTTCACTTCAGCAGGTGGGTATTGTAGTTTTAAGAATGCTTGATAGAGATCTTGTAGGTGTTTATCTCTGTCTGAGGGATTGGAGCAAATACGGTTGTATCTTAGAGCTTGGCTGTAGACAATGGATCGTGTGGTGTGTCCTGGATGGAAGCCGGAGGTATGTAGGTAAGTATAGCGGTCAGTGGGTTTCCGGTATAGGGTGGTGTTTATGTGACCATCGCTTATTAGCACAGTAGTGTCTAGGAAATGGACTGCTTGTGTGGATTGGTCTAGGCTGAGGTTGATGGTGGAGTGGAAATTGTTAAAATCACGGTGGAATTCCTCAAGAGCTTCTTTTCCAAGGGTCCAGATGATGAAGATGTCATCAATGTAGCGCAAGTAGAGTAGGGGTGTTAGGGAACGAGAGTTAAGGAAGCGTTGTTCTAAGTCAGCCATAAAGATGTTGGCATCCTGTGGGGTCATGCGGGTACCCATAGCAGTGCCACTGACTTGAAGGTATATATTGTCCCCAAATGTGTCCCCAAATGAGTCAGGCCCAGGGCTCTGCAGCACGCACACTCGCCCCCACCCCGACCCCCAAGAGCTCACACCTTAACCCCCCTGGAGCCCCCAGAAGCAACACCTGCTCCAGGGACCACAACCACAGTCACCCTCCTACACCTGCCCAGCCGCTGCCAGAGCACGGCACAGGGTGGGAACATCAAACTGAGAGATCTGAGCAGAATTGGGGGCAGGCCCCCCAGGCCTGGGGCCTCCACCCTCTGTAGACCCCTCACAGCAGCAAGCAAGGGAGCGGGAGGGGGCATCCGGGTCTGACTATGTCCAGTCACCCCTCCCCAAGCCCCAGATCTCTCCCGCAGCCTCCCCATGGTGCATGCCCTTCCCAGAGCCGGCTGGGGAAGAGCAGGGAAACGCAGAACCTCCTTGCAGAGAAGAGAGAAGCTAAACACCCTCCCAACGTCCCAGTCTCCAACCACCTGCGAGGAGTGGGGCAGGCAGGCACCACCCCGAACAGCGAGGCACAGGTGGGGAGCAGGCAGGGCCTGATTTGCTCTGCAGAGCTGACCAGGGATGTTTAAGGACTAAACGGCAGCACAGGTATTGGCACCTGAGATTTGATTCGTCCATGAAAAGCCCGTTATTCCGATACTAGATCCCCGGGCGGGACGCAGAGCTGCCTGCTGTGGGGAGCCAGCGTTTAGGGAATTAGCCAGTGCGCTCAGAGCCAGGGAAGCATGGAAGGGGAGAAAGGGAGCCCGGGAGGAAAGCAGGCGTGCAGGAGGCCATTTGCAGAGCGCGCATTCTCAGTAGCCTGCCTTTCTCGCCTCTGCACTGGGGGCTGGCCAGGCAGATCCGAGCTGACGTCCGTCTAGCCCAGAGTCCTGCCTGGCCAGGGGATGGCGTGAGTGAGATCCCGCACATGAGGCCTCGTCTGGAGCTCTGAGGCAGGAGGTTGAAGATCCCAGCCAAGAGCACCTGTTACCCCCACTCTCTAGGGCACCGGCCTTTGCCCAGCTCCGAGGGCTCAGGGTGTAACCTGCGGGTCTGCAGGATCTTTCTACCAGTGAAAGAGCCTTACCCAGTACTAGCAGCAAAGAATCCTGTGGCACCTTATAGACTAACAGACGTTTTGCAGCATGAGCTTTCGTGGGTGAATACCCACTTCTTCGGATGCAAGAGTGGAAATTTCCTGGGGCAGGTATATATATGCAAGCAAGAAGCAAGCTAGAGATAACGAGGTTAGATCAATCAGGGAGGATGAGGCCCTGTTCTAGCAGTTGAGGTGTGAAAACCAAGGGAGGAGAAACTGGTTCTGTAGTTGGCAAGCCATTCACAGTCTTTGTTTAATCCTAAACTGATGGTGTCAAATTTGCAAATGAACTGAAGCTCAGCAGTTTCTCTTAGAAGTCTGGTCCTAAAGTTTTTTTGCGGCAGGATGGCCACCTTAAGATCTGCTATTGTGTGGCCAGGGAGGTTGAAGTGTTCTCCTGCAGGTTTTTGTATATTGCCATTCCTAATGTCTGATTTGTGTCCATTTATCCTTTTCCTTAGAGACTGTCCAGTTTGGCCGATGTACATAGCAGAGGGGCATTGCTGGCATAACTGCACACCGCACCATAGTAACTCTAGCTCAGGAACCAATCCATGCAACAAACCTCGATGCCAACTCTGCCCACATATCTACACCAGCGACACCATCACAGGACCAAACCAGATCAGCCACACCATCACCGGTTCATTCACCTGCATGTCCACCAATGTAATATACGCCATCATATGCCAGCAATGCCCCTCTGCTATGTACATCGGCCCAGCCCGGGCACTGACGTGACCGCCGAGCCATGGCCCCCAGGACTTCCAGTGCAGACGTACCCACGGAGCTGATCTAGCGTAGAAGCGTCTATTATTTTTTGAGTCTCAGGGGGCAGCTGTGTTAGTCTGTACCCACAAAAACAACAAGGAGCCCGGGGGCACTTTAAAGACTAGCAGATCTGTTAGCCTTGAACGTGCCACCAGACCCCTTGTTATTATTTCTTGGAAACTTCAGACTGGAACTGATTTCTGGGCATCCACGTTTACCTGTTTTAACCTCGTCAGGGACTCCCTGGTTTCCTTTTCCTACGCAATCCACCCCTAGATCCTTTCCTGGCTACACGCGGTGTCCTTGGCGTGAGCTCTCCGGTGGGGTACGTGTCGGGTCCCTTGGGCCTGGGAGGAACCTGACGATTGCTGTGATCCTCGGCGTAAGGGCCCCAGGCTCACCGGGGTGCGAGGTAGCTCGATACCCACGGGGACTGTCTGTGACAGCGCGGTTGTTACAGAGCCTGGAAGCACAGAACTCACGCCCGGCTGGGGTTCATGCCCTGCTCCCTGCCAGGCTGCCCTGGGGTTGCACCCGCGCTCATGAGCCGCCGCCGCCCAGCATGACCCCGGGGGTGGGGAGACGGCTGCCTGGACGGGACAGACGGACGGATGGGTGTTTCTGGGGCTGGACGGACAGATGGACAGACGGGTGTTTGTGGGGCTGGACAGACGGACGGGTGTTTCTGGGGCTGGACAGGACAGACGGACGGACGGGTGTTTGTGGGGCTGGACGGGACAGACGGACAGACGGGTGTTTCTGGGGCTGGACGGACAGATGGACAGACGGGTGTTTGTGGGGCTGGACAGACGGACGGGTGTTTCTGGGGCTGGACAGGACAGACGGACGGACGGGTGTTTGTGGGGCTGGACGGACGGACGGGTGTTTGTGGGGCTGGACAGGACAGACGAACGGACGGGTGTTTGTGGGGCTGGACGGATGGACGGGTGTTTGTGGGGCTGAATGGACAGACGGACGGACGGGTGTTTCTGGGGCTGGACGGACAGACGGGTGTTTCTGGGGCTGGACGGGACAGACGGACGGACGGGTGTTTCTGGGGCTGGACGGGACAGACGGACAGACGGGTGTTTGTGGGGCTGGATGGACAGATGGACAGACGGGTGTTTGTGGGGCTGGACGGACAGACGGACGGACGGGTGTTTGTGGGGCTGGACGGACAGATGGACAGACGGGTGTTTGTGGGGCTGGACGGACAGACGGACAGACGGGTGTTTCTGGGGCTGGACGGACAGACGGACGGACGGGTGTGTGTGGGGCTGGACAGACGGACAGACGGGTGTTTCTGGGGCTGGACAGACGGGCGGACGGGTGTTTCTGGGGCTGGACGGGACAGACGGACAGACGGGTGTTTCTGGGGCTGGACGGACAGACGGACGGACGGGTGTGTGTGGGGCTGGACAGACGGACAGACGGGTGTTTCTGGGGCTGGACAGACGGACGGACGGGTGTTTGTGGGGCTGGACGGACGGACGGGTGTTTCTGGGGCTGGACGGACGGACGGGCGGGTGTTTGTGGGGCTGGACGGACAGACGGACAGACGGGTGTTTGTGGGGCTGGACGGACAGACGGACGGGTGTTTCTGGGGCTGGACGGACGGACGGGTGTTTCTGGGGCTGGACGGACGGACGGGTGTTTGTGGGGCTGGACGGACAGACGGACGGACGGGTGTTTCTGGGGCTGGACGGACAGACCCTCCGCACACAACCAAGGCGGTTTATCCCCCGTGCCGTTCCCCTAAGCCCTGCCCGGGAGCATCCCCCGGCCGCCCTGGACCACAGCAGCCCCGTCCTCGGTTGCACTCCCGGGCTCTCCCGGCGGCGGACCGGGCCACGGCCAAGTTCAGCGCCAGCCAACGGCGTTAGAGCGACACCCAGTGGCCACGCTCATGAACTGCACCCGTGTGGATTTGATGGAGGAGCTCGTGTGCTTTGTAGGCAGTTGCTAGGCTGCGGGAGTGGGGAGATGCTGGGGTGTCACCCAGGACTCCCCATTATTCCTCTGTATCAGGCCAATCTACCCGTAACATGGAGGAGAGGGCGCCCCACATCCACAGCTGGCACGGCTCCTGCCAGAGGCTGCAGGAGTTGAACATTCGCCTCTGCAGAAGAGCAGCCCGTGGGACACAGGATAAAATGTCCCTCCAAAGAGAAATTCCCAGGTTTGTGGCCTGCTGTGCCTGCCTGGAGGACACAGCCTACTACTGCTACCACTCGATGGAGCCGCTGAGATGGCAGAGCGCTCTGCTATGGAGCTGAAGGGCCAAGTTCAAACCCCACAGGTGACCTATGCCAGCAGGGTTGCCATGGGCATAGTCTTCCCTCTGAATGAGTGAGCCAGCCCCTCGGTACGGAGCTAGGGGTCCTGCGCTGATGCAGGCGCAATCAGAGAGGTCTCGGGGCACTCCAGGGAGACGGCTGAGCTGTGAGGTCCCAGAGCTCACGGAGGGTCTGGTTCTGCCTTCCACCCAAATGCCCAACAGACAGTCAGTTCCAGGGAGGCTCCTGGAGGAGAGGGCCGGCTGTCCCCTCTCCACTCTGGGGGAGAAATGAGCTGAGCTGGTTTAAACCGCCCCACCCATCCCTGCTGGGTCCCGGAATGGGTCAGCAGCACCTCCTGACCCACAGCACTGAAAGCGGCCGGCCTGGGTGTTTGCCCTCCCGCCATGCTGGCTCTGTGCTGTACCCAGCAGGGAATGGAGCAAAAAGCAGGTGCTGCGGGAGTTGTTAGATAGATTGGACCCGCTGTACGGATAAGGCCTTTGTCTGCAGCACAGGCACCGACGTCCCCTTTGCCTGGTGGGTGCTCGCCCCCCCCTGGCCCTGCTCTTCCCACCCCTGCACTGCCCTCGCCCCGCCTCCTTTCCCCAAGTCCCCATCCCTCCCCCGCCTCCTCCCCTGGGTGCGCTGTGGCCCCGCTCCTCCCCGTCCTTCCCTGAAAGTCCAAAGCGCCGCCAAACAGCTGTTAGGCAGCGGGAAGCGCTGGGAAGGAGGGGGAGGAGCCGGGATGCGGCACACTGAGGAGAGGAGGGGGCAGGGGATCTTGGCTGCCAGTGGGTGCAGAGCACCCACTAATTTTTCCCTGTGGGTGCTCCAGCCCCAGAGCACCCACAGAGTCGGCGCCTATGGTCTGCAGCCATATTGCAAGGCCTAAAGCCTATGGCCTTCGTCTGCAGCCAGATCAAAAGAGCAGCCGAGCAGCAGCCATGAGCGGAGAAGCAGGAAGTCACCTCCTCCCGTCCCATCCACATGACATTAAAGCAATGTCATATCGGGCTGTGAAGAAGGACCCCCCGTCCTAATGGCCCCCACTATCACCAGGTACAGAAACAGAGCTTAAGATGGTTAAAGAACACGTAGTCTGACAGCATCTGTCTGGCAAGAAACCACTTCTCAATGGGTGTGGTTGTGAAATCCTCATTTCTTTCATTATGGTCCCCACTTCCCTGGTGTTTATCCGTCTGGTTCTTTAGTTGTTTCTGTCTCCTGTGTAATTCATTTTGCTGGGTGTAAATGAATGAAGGGGGTGGGGTAGGATCAGTTGTTACACGGTGTTGGGATTGGTTAGTAATAGTTTAGTCTAATGATCCGTCCAGGTGCAGCTAAGCAGGACTCAAGTTTCACTATATAAACTGGTGTCCAAGAGGAAGTTCTTTGGAACCAACTCCAGGCCACAGCCCCAAAGATCAGAGCTGCCAGACCTCAACACCCTGCCAATGACACCGGATTGGGGAAGGGGGTGGGTACTTCAGTTGACCAGGTTAGTTACACCCTGAGCCCTATGGATTGGGTACGGGCAGGTGCTTTTCGCCTGGTGTGACGAACTGGGAATGTTCTTAATGTTTGCTCTGAATACGGTGTTGGTGCCTCAGTGTCCCCTCTGCAGTTCTTAATATCTAGGTGGGGGGAGAAGGGGGTGTGATTGCTGCAGAGCAAGGGGCCAGTGCACCTAAATGCCTGACACTCTGTCTCCTAGCAACTGATGGCCTGGGCCCCTCCCCTGCAAGGTGCCAACTGAAGGTGTTGGAAACAGAGAGGTCAGGTGACCTCCTGGCCCGGGAAAGGAGCTGAGCAGAGGAGGAGGGGCTGGAGGGAGTGTCAGTCTGGAGCTGGCTGGGGACGAGGAGTGAGGGCAGACGTGGGGGTCTATCTCGCTGGCCCCCAGAATGGACCCGGCCAAGGGATCTGGTTCTCTGTACCTACAAGCTCTGGTTTAGACCCTGTTCCTGTCGTCTAATAAACCTCTGTGTTACTGGCTGGCTGAGAGTCACGTCTGACTGCGCAGTGGGGGTACAGGACCCTGTGGCTTCCCCAGGACCCCGCCTGGGCGGACTCGCTGGGGGAAGCGCACGGAGGGGCAGAGGAGGCTGAATGCTCCAAGGAGAGACCCAGGAGGTGAAGCCGTGGGAGCTTCTTGCCCTGCAGACAGGCTGCTCCAAGGGAGAGGAGGCTCCCCAGAGTCCTGCCTGGCTTGGTGGGGAGCAGTTCCAGAGCAGCGCCCGGGGACGCCGTGACACCTGGAGCCCCATGAACTGGGGAAAGGTGGGTGCCCTAACGTGTGCCGGTAACACCTCCACCACCTTGCAATCGCTCAGCAGCCTGCAGCCGGCTCTCTTCCCCGCCGGGCTGGGGCTAGACCCAGAGTCACTGGGTGCACTGGTTTCCCTCTAACGTAACCAGAACAGCCCTCCCTGAAACATGCCAGGAGAGAACCGCCAGCCCCGAGCAGCACGTCTGTCTCAGTGTCTCAGCAGAGCTCCCTAAGGAAGGCCTGGCCATCACCCCACACCAGAAGGGGAGGGCTCTGGTCCCCCCGTACAGAGCGTGGGATCAGAGTCTCTGACGCGTTCCCGAGTTCCAGCCCAGCCCCCATGTGCCCCGTCAGCACGTTACAGCAGCTCTCTGCCCAGCGGGCTGCCTGGCTGCGAGGGGTTCACAGGGCCGCCCTCCGGGCAACAGAACCGGAAGATAGTCGCCAGCATGAGGCCAAATCCTGCGTGAGTCACTCAGAGGATAGTTCCAGGGACTTCAGGAGCATCCCTCAGCTGGGCCAGGTGTGACGAAGTGGGAATGGTCTGGCTGTGTTCTGTGAGTGCTGAGTGGGGAGCATTGACCTGGGAAGGGTGCAGGGGGGTTGCGCTGGGACTGGCTGCACTGGGGAAGGGAGGACACCTGAGCGTGTAACCTGAGAACCAGGAGGGGGGTTGGAGGCCAGGTGACACCTCTGCCCGGGACACTGGACAAAGGCTGGGGGAGGAGCCGGGGGGAGGCTGAGTGAGAGGCTGGGGGGAGTTTCAGTTTGGAGCTGGCTGGGAAAAGCGAGGGGAGCCCAGATGAGGCTCTGGCCTCCCAACGGGGCTCTGACCTCCCTTCCCCCACCCCATGGACCTAACTGAGGGGGTCCTGTTGTCTGAACCTGCAAGACCTGTCTGGGACTGTGTTCCTGTCATCTAAATAAACCTTCTGTTTTACTGGCTGGCTGAGAGTCCCAGTGAATCGCAGGGAGCCAGGGGTGCCGGGCCCTGACTTCCCCACACTCCGTGACACCACGTGAGCAGGGTTGTGAGGTTGCACACACAGGCATGCACACACTCGCACACACGCTCGTGCACCCACACACACATGCGTACACACAGGCATGCACACACACTCGCACACACACTCGTGCACCCACACACACATGCGTACACGCATGCAATGCACACACACACACACACACATGCACATCCATGTGCACACACCCACACACGTGCACTCCAGCTACTCCAAAGGGTGACATTAGGCCCAGTCCAAGCACTAACAGGGAAAGCCCCTGGCCGTTCTACCCCTGTCTGCATCAGCTCATTCCTTGTTCTTCTCTCCAGCTGGATTTGCTCTTCTGCCTGTCCCCCATCTCCACTCGTTCACGTGGTTCCCCATCACCCGCTGGCGGAGGGGGGAGCTGCTCTCGCATTCAGCGCCAGAGCTTGGAGCCCCCCACCCTCAACTCCTCTGCTAAAAGCGATGGTGGGTCCAGTCGGCCTCGCCCTGCGCTCTGGGTTCTCCCACAATGCTCCCAGGGAACACAAGTGATGGCTGCCACAGTGAGTGCGGGGGGGACACCTGAGAACCTCTGAAGTTAAAACTCCTCCACACCCTCGGAAAAGCACCAAAATAACCCAGGGAGATGACGGGCGTGAAAAGGGCTGAGTGGATTGGCATAAAGCCTGATTGCCCCCGGCCTACGGCTTCTAGCCCCCTGACAGGACGCGCAGTCTGTGACAGAAGCCCGGCACTGACACCTGACAGCCCAGCAGCATCCTCAACCCAAGCCGAGCCCCACGGCAAAGCTACCAGGAAACCAGACCTCTGCTTTGGAGCAGTAGCCAGACAGGATAAAAACTCCCTGCACACCCAGGCAGCGGCACAGAAAGCCCATGGAGAGCGGCAGTTCGTTTAACTCTCTTTTGTCGAGCAGCTAAACGATACCCGTCAGGGTCTGTTGCACACGCGTTTTCTAACAGCCAAATAATGACATTTTAATTATCGAATTACAGTGTGCAGACACTGCCCAGAGATCATTGCTTCGTAGCTAACGCTGAGATGGCACCAGGCTCTATCTTCCAACAGCTCATCCTCCCCCAGATTAAGCACATAATGTCTGTGGTGACACCCTATCATTGTGATATTCATTGCCTTAATGCAGCTGGCTCCCGAATCCATACCAGAGTTATGAGAGAGACATAGTTATGAGAGCGATCGTGTGACAGAGAACACAAGGGAAGAGGGCAGAGTGAAGATGATTGTTGGAACAGCTGTGCTAGTTTTAGCGTCTAGATTTCTATCAGAGAAAGAAAACTGGGGACATGTGTAACACAGCCCACGTGCACAATAACTTATCTCCAGACTTTTTCACGGGTAGGATTTTTAACCGTTTTCCCCCTAATATTTAATTCTTACTATAGCAACCATCACTTTACAGGTTAACACAGTTTTTGTCTGGGAATTTCCTTGGTTGTTTCTTTTGAACAATAAGGCACATCACGGCATAACTGGGTCTCCTTCAGAGTTTAGAAGTCTGCATGGACCCCTGCAAATACTGGATTGCAGCACAGAAAAGAAGGGGCCAGAGCCTTGGTGGGTGTCAATCAGCAGACCACTGAAGTCAACCAGAACTTTCTGGGGAGCGAGCCAAAGCCCGTGGGATAGACGCCCCAGGAATTACGAACCATCACACACATCGCTGCCTTGTGCTCTTTGTGAAAAGTGCATTTCTCTGGCCTTGCCTTCTCTACCCAACATGCGGTAACAGACTTCCATAGCCTCTGCATATGGGGAGAGGATGGGCAAAGTCACACGGCTCAGTACCACGACTGGAAGGTGCACAGATACTGTGGTGATGAGCAGGGTATAAAACCCACGTGAAACAGAGCAGAGCTGCATCGATTCCCACCGGCTGAGAATCCAGCCCTATGTCTTTCTACGCTGAAGTGTCTTGTGCATCGTGCAATACAGCCAGGCGAGCCCATCAGGATCATCTCGTCTGACCCTCTGTGTCACACGGGCCAGAGACCTGCCCCACAATCACTCCCCGAGCAGAGCTGTGAGAACAACAGCAAGCCTTGAGCTAAACATTGTCAGGGCTGGAGAATCCATGACCCTTGGTAAGTTATTTCAATGGATAATGACTCTCGCTGTTAAAAATTGACACATTATTGCCAGTCTGAATTTGTCTCACTTCATCTCCCAGCCACTGGGTCGTATTAGACCTTCCTCTGCGAGACTGACGAGTCCAGGATCGAATACTTGCACCCCGACCCCAGGCAGGTACTTACGGACGGATCCAGTCACCCCTGAGCCTCCTCTTTGTTAAGCTAAGGCCGGCGGTTCTCAGACTCTGGGTCGGGATCCCAAAGTGAGTTAATGGGGTTATAGGGCTGGTGTTAGAGGTGCAAGGGCCCGGGGCCAAAGTCGAAGCCGAACGGCTTCAGCCCTGGGGGCAGGGCTCAGGTTACAGGCCCCCCTTCCCCCGGGTGGTGGGGCTCGGCCGGCTCAGGCTTCGGTCCCCTCTCCTGGGGTCGTGCAGTCATTTCTGATGTCAGAAGGGGGTTGCGGGGCAATGAAGTTTGGGAACCCTGGAGCTAAGCAGGTTGAGCTCTTTGAGTCTGTCATTATAAGGCAGATTTTCCAGTGCTTGCGCGATTCTCCTCCGACCCGCTCCCGTTCGCATCCCGGACTGTCATTTCCAGCACATGCCCATTTGTGATGAGGTCACCAGAGCATCGTGATGTAGGTGCCCAAATCTTACCGAGCTGAATTGTCCCTTGCCCCCTCCAAAAGCACAGCTACGGCCCTGAGACCAGACCCTGCCGGCCACACGGTGCTTGGGAGGCCAGCAGGGACCCACCGTGATCTGCGGCCGTAACTCTCAGCCTGGGCTGGCTCTGCTGAAGCCCACAGCCCCGTCGCTGCCGTGGCTAGGCTACAGGACTGTCCGACACACACATTCAGCCCTGCTGCAGCGGGCGGCTCATGGAATCAGCGAGCACGTTACAAACCCAGGCACTGCTGGTCACAGAGTGGACCCGCTCCCGGGAGCAGCCCCAGGACATACTCCCAGGGCTCCTTGGGCCCCCAGGCTCCGTATGATCAGCGTACACAGGGAGCCTAGAGCTCTGCTCTTGGGCTGTCAAACCCAGCGCTTTCCCACCTGAGCCAAAGCAAAACACCTACAGCTGCCTGCAATAGTAAGTCTCTTAACCGCTTTGCAGGCCCAGCCACTAGAGGGCAGCATTGCGCACGCATTCACATGTGCCAAGCCAAGCCGCCCCAGCTCTGGCATTGAAACCTCCCTGCACCAGAATTCCTTGGCCAGGGAACATTTCAAGAGCAGAGAATCACAGGACTGGAAGGGCGCTCGAGAGGTCTCTAGTCCAGTCCCCTGCACTCATGGCAGCACTAAGGATTATGCCCAGTGTAAATGCCCGGCCCGAGTTAAGGCAGCCGGTTTCCAGTTTGCCAGCGGCACTCAGACACTGAGACATTCCAGTGTCCAGATCCCTGCACTGCATCACATTCAGCATCAACCCCCGGCCTTGCCTGCCTGCCTTGCCCTGTTACACCCAGACACGAGACTTTCTGCTCAGTTACACCAGACACGCACTTCAAGCCTGTGACCCCTAGGAGCCCTAGTCAGGGGCCAGGGCCACATGGTGCTAGGCCCTGTACAAACAGATGGCCTCTGCCCCAGAGAGCTGACAATGTACATAGGAGACAAGAGACACCAGGTGGGAAGGTAGAAGGAACCAGTGAGCCAGGGCTGGGCAGCGGGACAGGCAGGGGTCTCCCCACTGTCACTGTTTGTAGGTCTCGGGTCAGGGAGCGTTGTGAGGTGGGATTTGAAGGCGGATGATGGGGGGCTCTGTGGATGTTTATGGGGAGCAGCAAGCGTGGGGGGCAGCCTGGGTGAAAGCACAAAGGGGCATCTGGGGGCCCCTTCTGCCAGGTGAAGTCGGCAGCAACGAGGCCCCGATTCAATATCCAGGGGTTCCTCTTAACAACACAACCTAAAGCTGGCTCCAGCCCCTCCCCCCCCCAGCAACCTGGGGCAATCCCACACCAGCCCTGGGCGCCTCTGAGAGGCACCGCTCCCCCTTGCAAGCTCTGCATCCGCGTATGGAAACGAAGACTCGTAATAAAAAGGGAAGGGAACCCGGCATTAACTTGTGAAAACGCCACGAGCATCATTCGAAAACATGACCTGAGCAAAACACCCACCCCAGGCTACACTGGGCAGCATCCTTTCCCTCCCTCTCTCCCCGAAGAAATGTCCCTGTAATACACACTCCCCTCTCCCTGCCCCACACCCCACTCACAGCTGCTGTCCTTGGTCAGCGACGACCCAGGGCTCAGGGGTGCGTTCGCAGGAGTTCACCCCCCACCCTGGTGTGTATGTGGGGAGGCATCAAGCAATGCTCAGTCAGCTGCTCCTCCACCTGCCGGTTACTGCAGGCTCAGGGATATCTTGCAGCCCCCGCTCTCTGGGATCTCAGCTGCTAGCAGGGTACCCTCACTGCGAGCACAGACTGGGCAGTCTCTGTCACCAGAGACACTATCCCATAGAGCTGCCTACCAATGATCTCAGCTCTGCTGACCCACAAAAGACTTTCCACAGAGGCTGAATAAGCTTTGCTTCTAAACAAATGAGAGAAAAGGGGTATCCTAAGTCCTTAGACAGAACCCCCATCACCAACCCCAAACACCTACCCCACTTTCCCCCCATTGGCCTTTGGCACCCCTACTTCCTGCTTAGCGAGTGCAGTTTAGCTGAGGGTGACTGCCCTCAAGCAGGGCAGGCCAAGCACAGTTCGGCTGCCATTTACTCACACAAGAAAGGTAACAACACTTTCTTACCCCCGCCGCCAGTAACAAGTGACTCGCAATCCAACACCAGCGATCATTTGGGCAAAGCAGCCCCATCATGCTGTGCACCTAGGCAGAGTGGGCGTGTCTATGCAAACAAGGTTGGTTCCTGAAGTCTCCTCCCCCAGCTCATCACTAGCCGTGGGGGAAGAGCTCGTTCAGACCCCGCTGACATTTGAAATACGAGTGGGCGATGGAGGCTGGTGTCGTGGGCTGCTTGGAGGGGGAGTTGATGGCTCAGGAGTGAGAGAGAGGATGGGGGGTGGGGGGACAGGATGTAACTTGTGTTTTTAACTTAGACAAAGGCCTAATACAGCGATTTCTAGCTGTGACTTCAGAGCCATTGCAATAAATGGCGGTAACGGGTCCCTCTCGTCTGAAGTCAAGCAGGGCAACGCTGATGGGAAAATCCACTGCCTGACCCCCAGAGACGGGCTCCGGGGGATGGAAAACCAATGGAACCCGCTGGGCCCAAGTCTGATGTCTCTGTGCCAGTGACGGCTGTAAAGCAGGAGTGACGGCACAGGCCCCGGTGATACCCCCTGATACACACTGGGCTGAGCAGACCTACACTGCGACAGCTGGAGGAGAATCAACGCTTCCGAGAAAGGCGGCTGACGGGGTCTTTCAGACTCAAACACAGCGGAAGCATTTTTTTTAAGCCAGAAGCTGGCTGGGTCAGCACGAGGGAGGGGTCTTATGCTGCCGCCCATCACCGTGGGGTCTGGGCACCAAGTGCAGTGATGTGGGGAGGGATCCACCAGCCCCCCATGCTGAGGGCAGACGTCATGGCTAGCGCTGGGGTTTGCAGCAAGGGGGGGAAATGTGGGGGGGCTGTGCTGGTTGAATTCTTCCTCTGCCCCGAGCGCCCTGAGTGTGTGTGTACGTGGGCTGCGGAGATCCCAGGCTCCCGTAAATTGTCTGGCCTCGGATTCAGTCCTCGTGGGGTTGGTTAAGCTGCCTGCACGACTGAGCTGATCACTAGTGACACCTCGAAGATTAGAGCCTCCCTGCGGGATCCCAGCCCCCGTTCACCCAGCGCACTTCACGTGAACCTGCCTTCCTGGGGAATGGAGCCGGAGGCGGTGGGGAGGGAGTGGGCCCCCCCGTGCTGACACAGCCTGTCAGGGTTCGCACTGTGCCGCGGACTGGCAGCTTGGCTTACGTAAGAGCGGGGAATTTGTCGCCTGAGTGAGCGTCCCATGGCAGAGGAATGCGAACCGCGGGCAGGTGCCGGGCGGGGGGGGGAACGACAGGCCCAGCTGTGGGGGGTGTTTTCCTGCCGTCTGGGCGATGCGGGTGGGTTTGCACGTGGCTCTGGAATGGGGTGGGCAGGGGGGACAGGAGGAAGCACCGTGCGTGGGAGTTTTACATCTCTGGACGAGGCGGCTCTTTCTGCTGAAGCTCGGATGGTTCATCTGCCCCTTTGCTATTCCAAGAGCAGCCCCCAGCTTCTGCAGCCCTTTGCAGCCCAGATTCTCCACGCGCTTTACAATGGGACAGCAGGGCCACGATCCCCCTTTTACAGATGGGGAAACTGAGGCACAGAGTGACGCCATGACTTGCCCAAGGCCACCCAGCAAGTCAGTGCAGAGCTGGGGCTAGAACGCAGGACCCCTGAAATCCTACAGCTCCCCCCAACTACCGGATCCCTCTGTGACACCCAGGACAGACCCCAGCACTCCTGATTCCTTCTCCCCCTTGCTCTAACCACTTGATTACACTCCCTTCCCCCAGACCCCGAGTCCCAGCGCCCAGCCCTGGTCCCTGGACGGGCTGCGCCCCAGGGAGACAGCATGTCCCGGAGCGGCCTGGGCCCCAGACAGCCCCTGAGAAGGGCGGGGGGACACCACCTTTCACCTCGCCTGACGCAATGTCCAGCTGCCCCTTGCCATGAGCTGGGGGAGGAATGGGGGACTGGCATGGTCCTCAACCTCTCCAGAGGCAGCCCCTGGGGAAGTGGCTCCCCCCTCCACTGGAGTCCCAAACAGTGGGGTCTCCAGCCCCGCTCTTGGGGCCTGGGGTCAGCATGGCTCTGTTCTCGGGGAGGAAGAGGTGTGATCCTCGGACCCCGACCGACAGAGCTGCGCTGGCACAAGCCCCCAGTGTAGACACCGTTACGCCGGCAGATCTGCGCTCTGACCGCTGGAGCTTGGCTTGCTCAGGGTGGGCCGGGGCAGGGTGGGGGCTGGAACAAGCTACACAGGCTTAAGCCCGGTTTGCTGCTCTGCTCTGAGCTGCGTCCACAGTAGGAGCTGTTCCAGTGCATCCGTCTAGCTCCACCGGCAAAGCTTCTGCGGGGAGACCTGGCCAGCTGCTCCACTTCTGAGCACTCCTCACCGGCCAGGGCTCTGCCCGTGTGCTCTTCTGGGCTATTTGACGGGGGGCCCAGCCTGGGCTGGGTCGTAGCTGCACCTCTCCCACGTTACCGTCGCATTCTCGGCCGAGCTTTGGTTTGTAACGTGTCTCCAGCCGTGAGCCCTGCCGATAACCCATCTCGTCCCACGGCTTCCTGCCCTGTCTCTCGTCTCGTCTCCTACTTAGGCCTGGTCTAGAAAATGCGGCTGGTTTGACGACGTCGCTCCGGGGTCTGAACAATCCACCCCCGCCCAGTGTCATTAAGCCCACCCAAGTCCCTGTGTAGGCAGCGCTAGAGCACGGGAAGAATTCTTCTTTCCCCCTCGCGAGTGCCCCGGGGGAGGGGAGTTAGCTCTGTCGATGGGAGAACGCCTCCCGTCGGCACAGGTCACGTCTACACTGGAGCGCTCCAGCGGCGGAGCCCTTGGAGTGCCAGCTGCGTGGGGCACCGCCCGTCTGTCTGGTCTGTGCCTGTCGAGGGCCTGGCGCACGACTCGCACTACAGCGATAGCCGGGGTAATAGTCACGTTCCAGCCGAGACAAAATCCTCAGGCCCAAGTGTAACCGGAGCAGAGACGCCGGAGCCTGCAGAACCCGGAGCAGGAGCTTGGAGGGGGTGAGGCCCCATGCTGCTCATGGAGGGTTTAACACAGACACCCAGCGAGGAGGAGTTCAACGATTCCACCCCTCTCAGGAGAAAGGCGAGGGAGGGTCCCAGAGCTGCATGAATCACCCTGCGCATCTCAGGCCACAAGAGGCCACCGTGTATTTCCTTCCCAGCCCCCAACAGCCATAATTTTTCCCAGAGACACTCAAATCCCTAAGCGCCAGGTTGCGGCTTTCCCGGAGCGTCTGTCTGTGTGTCTGTCTCTCTGTCTGTCTGTGTGTCTGTCTGTGTGTCTGTCTCTCTGTCTGTGTGTCTCTCTGTCTGTCTCTGTGTCTGTGTGTCTGTCTCTCTGTCTGTCTGTGTGTCTGTCTGTGTGTCTGTCTCTCTGTCTGTGTGTCTCTCTGTCTGTCTCTGTGTCTGTGTGTCTGTCTCTCTGTCTGTGTGTCTCTCTGTCTGTCTGTGTGTCTGTCTGTGTGTCTGTCTCTCTGTCTGTCTGTGTGTCTGTCTCTCTGTCTGTGTGTCTCTCTGTCTGTCTCTGTGTCTGTGTGTCTGTCTCTCTGTCTGTGTGTCTCTCTGTCTGTCTGTGTGTCTGTCTCTCTGTCTGTGTGTCTCTCTGTCTGTCTGCATGTCTGCATGTCTGTCTCTCTGTCTGTCTCTGTGTCTGTGTGTCTGTCTCTCTGTCTGTCTGTGTGTCTGTCTCTCGCCGTGACACATTTCTCAGGGGTTCGTTTTGTCCCATACTGGAAATGGAAACAAATGTCAAGACCTCAAAGTTCTTTGTGAGACTGATGCCTTGTTTTCCGGCCGGCTCTGCTGATGCCACATGGGGCAGGGCACTGAGCGCGGTGAGGTGGCAGGGGTTCTGCAGATGCTGGTGGGTACTGAGCGCGGTGAGGTGGCAGGGGTTCTGCAGATGCCGGTGGGTACTGAGCGCGGTGAGGTGGCAGGGGTTCTGCAGACGCCCGGTGGGTACTGAGTGCGGTGAGGTGGCAGGGGCTCTGCAGATGCCGGTGGGTACTGAGCGCGGTGTGGTGGCAGGGGCTCTGCAGATGCCCGGTGGGCACCGAGCGTGGTGCGGTGGCAGGGGCTCTGCTGACGCCTAGTGGACACTGAGTGCGGTGAGGTGGCAGGGGCTCTGCAGATGCCGGTGGGTACTGAGTGCGGTGAGGTGGCAGGGGCTCTGCAGATGCCTGGTGGGCACCGAGTGCGGTGCGGTGGCAGGGGCTCTGCAGACGCCCGGTGGGTACGGAGCGCGGTGAGGTGGCAGGGGCTCTGTAGATGCCCGGTGGGCACCGAGTGCGGTGAGGTGGCAGGGGCTCTGCAGATGCCCGGTGGGTACTGAGTGCAGTGCGGTGGCAGGGGCTCTGCAGACGCCCGGTGGGTACAGAGCGCGGTGAGGTGGCAGGGGTTCTGCAGATGCCCGGTGGGTACGGAGCGCGGTGAGGTGGCAGGGGCTCTGCAGATGCCGGTGGGTACTGAGCGCGGTGAGGTGGCAGGGGCTCTGCAGACGCCTGGTGGGCACCGAGCATGGTGCGGTGGCAGGGGCTCTGCAGATACCCGGTGGGCACCGAGCGTGGTGCGGTGGCAGGGGCTCTGCTGACGCCTAGTGGACACTGAGTGCGGTGAGGTGGCAGGGGCTCTGCAGATGCCGGTGGGCACCGAGCGTGGTGCGGTGGCAGGGGCTCTTCAGATGCCCGGTGGGCACCGAGCATGGTGCGGTGGCAGGGGCTCTGCAGTCGCCCGGTGGGTACTGAGCGTGGTGCGGTGGCAGGGGTTCTGCAGATGCCGGTGGGTACTGAGCGCGGTGAGGTGGCAGGGGTTCTGCAGACGCCCGGTGGGTACTGAGTGCGGTGAGGTGGCAGGGGCTCTGCAGATGCCGGTGGGTACTGAGTGCGGTGCGGTGGCAGGGGCTCTGCAGACGCCCGGTGGGTACAGAGCGCGGTGAGGTGGCAGGGGCTCTGTAGATGCCCGGTGGGCACCGAGTGCGGTGAGGTGGCAGGGGCTCTGCAGATGCCCGGTGGGTACTGAGTGCAGTGCGGTGGCAGGGGCTCTGCAGACGCCCGGTGGGTACAGAGCGCGGTGAGGTGGCAGGGGCTCTGCAGATGCCCGGTGGGTACTGAGCGCGGTGTGGTGGCAGGGGCTCTGCTGACGCTTAGTGGACACTGAGCATGGTGGGGTGGCAGGGGCTCTGCAGATACCCGGTGGGCACCGAGCGTGGTGCGGTGGCAGGGGCTCTGCTGACGCCTAGTGGACACTGAGTGCGGTGAGGTGGCAGGGGTTCTGCAGATGCCCGGTGGGCACCGAGCGCGGTGAGGTGGCAGGGGCTCTGCAGATGCCGGTGGGTACTGAGCGTGGTGCGGTGGCAGGGGCTCTGCAGACGCCCGGTGGGCACCGAGCATGGTGCGGTGGCAGGGGCTCTGCAGATACCCGGTGGGCACCGAGCGTGGTGCGGTGGCAGGGGCTCTGCTGACGCCTAGTGGACACTGAGTGCGGTGAGGTGGCAGGGGCTCTGCAGATGCCGGTGGGCACCGAGCGTGGTGCGGTGGCAGGGGCTCTTCAGATGCCCGGTGGGCACCGAGCATGGTGCGGTGGCAGGGGCTCTGCAGTCGCCCGGTGGGTACTGAGCGTGGTGCGGTGGCAGGGGCTCTGCAGATGCCCGGTGGGCACCGAGTGCGGTGCGGTGGCAGGGGCTCTGCAGTCGCCCGGTGGGTACTGAGCATGGTGCGGTGGCAGGGGCTCTGCAGATGCCCGGTGGGCACCGAGCGTGGTGCGGTGGCAGGGGCTCTGCAGATGCCCGGTGGGTACTGAGTGCAGTGCGGTGGCAGGGGCTCTGCAGATGCCCGGTGGGTACTGAGTGCAGTGCGGTGGCAGGGGCTCTGCAGACGCCCGGTGGGTACTGAGCGTGGTGCGGTGGCAGGGGCTCTGCTGACGCCTAGTGGACACTGAGCGCGGTGAGGTGGCAGGGGTTCTGCAGATGCCCGGTGGGCACCGAGCGCGGTGAGGTGGCAGGGGCTCTGCAGATGCCGGTGGGTACTGAGCGCGGTGTGGTGGCAGGGGCTCTGCAGACGCCCGGTGGACACTGAGTGCGGTGCGGTGGCAGGGGCTCTGCAGACACCCGGTGGGCACCGAGCATGGTGCGGTGGCAGGGGCTCTGCAGACGCCCGGTGGGCACCGAGCATGGTGCGGTGGCAGGGGCTCTGCAGTCGCCCGGTGGGTACTGAGCGCGGTGCCGTGGCAGGGGCTCTGCAGACGCCCGGTGGGTACTGAGCGCGGTGCAGTGGCAGGGGCTCTGCAGACGCCCGGTGGGTACTGAGCGCGGTGCAGTGGCAGGGGCTCTGCAGACGCCCGGTGGGTACTGAGCACGGTGAGGTCGCAGGGGCTCTGCAGACGCCCGGTGGGTACTGAGCGCGGTGAGGTGGCAGGGGCTCTGCAGACGCCCGGTGGGTACTGAGCGCGGTGAGGTGGCAGGGGCTCTGCAGACGCCCGGTGGGTACTGAGCGCGGTGCAGTGGCAGGGGCTCTGCAGACGCCTGGTGGGTACTGAGCACGGTGAGGTCGCAGGGGCTCTGCAGACGCCCGGTGGGTACTGAGCGCGGTGCAGTGGCAGGGGCTCTGCAGACGCCCGGTGGGTACTGAGCACGGTGAGGTCGCAGGGGCTCTGCAGACGCCCGGTGGGTACTGAGCGCGGTGCGGTGGCAGGGGCTCTGCAGACGCCCGGTGGGTACTGAGTGCGGTGCGGTGGCAGGGGCTCTGCAGACACCCGGTGGGCACCGAGTGCGGTGCGGTGGCAGGGGCTCTGCAGACGCCCGGTGGGTACTGAGCGCGGTGAGGTGGCAGGGGCTCTGCAGACGCCCGGTGGGTACTGAGCACGGTGAGGTCGCAGGGGCTCTGCAGACGCCCGGTGGGCGTGGAGTGCCAGGGCCTCTCTCCCTCCCGGAGTGAAGTTGCCTCTTACTGTTGGCTCAGTCCAGTGTCTGGGTAGATCCGGGGGCTCGTTTATGGTGGGGTCCTGCTCCAATGAAGCAGCAAAGTCCCTCCCTTTGGATCACTGGGGTCAGACCAGGCCCTAAAGGTGCGTTTACACAGCAACAAACACCACAAAGTGCGTCAGTGAGTCTCAGAGCTACAAGGCTAGAAATCGCCGTGTAGATATTCTGCTCCGGCTGGAGCCCGGGCACTGGACCCTGGCATGGGGGAGGATGTCAGAGGCCAGGCCCCAGCCCACGTGGGAACATTTACACTGCTATTTTGAGCTCCATAGCATGAGCCGGAGTCAGTCGCCCCGGTTCTGAGCCTGGCTGTCGCGGGGGGGTTGCAGTGTAGACGTACCGAGTTGGTCTAGCTGGCTCCGGAGCGGGTGTGATAAAAGGACACGAGTCTCTGAGGGGCGTAAGGGCCAAGGAGGGAGAGGGATCATGCCGCAGGGTCTCCAGGCTAATGGGGGGAGATGTGCAGGGACCCATTCACAATGAGTGTTCGCTTACCTGAGTTCCCAAACTGGGTGGCCGCTGTCTGCTGAGGTTGAGCTCCCGCTCCGTGGGGCGTCCGGCTGCTCCACGCTGGGTCTCCCGATGGCGGCGGAGTGCCCTGGGACCAGCTTCTCGGCTATCCCTGACCCGCAATCCCAGCGACAGCCCCCTTCCCGTCCAGCCTCAGGCCCTGCGCACAGGCCACGGGGACATCCCAGCAGCCTCCTCCCACGCGCCCCAAAGTCAGGGGGGCTCTCGACAGTCAAGGGGAGCCCGGGAGTTGCCAGCTTCTCTCTAACTTCCACCCTTCCCTCCTCCCAGGGCTGAGATGGCAGGTCCCAGCCCCACGTCCCAGTGAGCTGTTTGCCCGCTCCGTCTTTCAGCTCCCCATAGCTGCAGCCCTTTGGAGCATCTCCGCAGGTGAGAGAGGGTCCTGCGTGGCCAGGCAGGCCCCAGAGCTCCTGGCCTCCAGACTCCTGACGGCATCGGCCCCCGTCCCCAAGCTCCATCTCCGCGGGACGAGCTCCCTCTCATGTGTTTCCCCCTCTCTCCACAGGCCGGCAGCTGGAGCATTTCAGGGCTCGGCGGAGGCAGCAGCTGCAGACAGCCTGGAAGGCAGCTGGAGCCATCTGTTGGGAGCAGGAACTGGGAGCGGAGAAGGACTCCATCTGGCCAACAGCTGGAGACTTCGGCGCAAGGGCCATGCGGGGGAAGCGACTGGAGAACTGCAGCCCAGCTGGGCTAACCAGGGAGGATGCCCTGAGGCCAGGCAGGAGGTGATGGTGCCGTCCATGTCGCTGAGGTTGCAATCCTGTCCAGACACAAGTAGGGAGGGAGGAGAGAGCTCAGAGCAACAGACTGGTCATTTCAGGGCTAGTTCAGAGCTTGTCCACGTGCTACAGCACCGGGAGCCCAGGGAAATCCGTTCTGCTGGGTAAACGAAACCCTGAGTCTCCCAGTGCTTCCAGCCCGCCAGCCGTTCACCGTCAGCCAGGAGCCAGGCCAGAGCAGGGCTGTCTCAGCTCCTGCTGGCCTCGCTACGGCTGCCATTCGAACAAGCTCTTTCCCAGACCAGACTCTGCCCAGATTCCTGCCCCCATTGGTGCCTCCAGCGAGACGCCATCCCAGCCGGAAGCGTGGCTGGGCCTGTCGGAAGGTGGCTCAGTGGAGTTTGCATGCAGGGCACGGGAGTGCTGAGGGACAAGCAGGGGCATCGGGAGTGCCATGGGCACGTGGTCCCGCTGGTGCCTCTGGCAGCGCCCAGTGCCCATGCTGTGGGGAAAGCCACGACACCCGCACCGTGCAGCCTCCGGAGACGCACGCCGGGCACCCAGCTGGGAGGCTGCTAAGCATCGGCAGGTGTTCGCAGGGCCCTGCCGGGAGAGGCGACCACTATCTGCTTTACCAGGGCTGCCCTAGTGCCACCGGCATTTGTAGGGCAGGGCAGGCCAGAGAGCCGAGCGCCTGCCAGGGGCCAGCGGCACCGGCAAAGGGATGTGGTTGGGTCCAGCACGTGTCCTTCTCTGTCCCTGTCAGCGCTCATGTGGGGCTCATCCTTAGTGATGCCTGGCCCTGCCTGAAAGCTGCCTGGCTGTTCCCTGGGGGATGCGGCCCACCCCACTAACGAGGGGTTCAGCCTGTCGAAACGCCTGCACCCTGACCCGCAGGGGCCCTGGTCGGAGCGACGGCTCAGCGCAGGAGAGCTGGAGACTCCGGCAGGCCTGCCAAGCCCTCACACCAGGAGGACGGGGGCGGGAACGTGCACAAGAGCAAGGGGTGAAGGGGCTGCCAAGCCGAATTTACCCTTCTACAGAAATACGGGGGCAGCCCCCTGAGCGCCAGCTGCCAGGGTAGAGAACAGGAGATCCTGGCACTGGGCCGGGCTGCGGGGAGTGGGGGTAGCGGTATGTGCTGCTCTGCAGTGCCCGCCACTGCCTTGAGCGCCTCCTGAGTCCCTCCCTGTCGCTGCGCTCCTCAGTATAACTAAACCTCCCGGACATCTTCAGCTGAGGTGACTGGTTCCCTGACAGGGTTGGCAGGTGCCAGGCCAGGCTGAGCCCAGCTCCCCTAAGGAGGCAGCTAGACGTTCCCCCGAATGCCCGGCCCCTGGTGCAGCATCGCCATGAAGGAGCCGCCAGCCAGGCCTCTCTCTCCCCACGCCTCGCCAGGCCTGCCCACATACCTCCCGCCCAGCGCAGGGAGTCAGCTGGAGCCGGCACTGCCCGGAAAAGGCCGATGGAACGGACCCCTGGTCGGGAATTCCCATCGCCACCAGGAGCCCGGCTGCGGACGCAGGCACTCGATGGGTGCGGCTAGGCAACACGCCAGCCTGGCGGTACCCGGGAAGTCGCCAGCCCTGGCACAGCTGCACCGGGGCAGTGAGGGGAGGTTCTCTGGCCAGGGGGGTCAGACTAGATGTAATGGTCCCTCCTGTCTTTAACAGCTATTGACTTCTCCCACCCTCCTGCTCCCTGCTATCTGCTCCAGCTCCAGGGGGAGCCAGTGAGCAGAGCCAAGGGCTCTCACCTGGGGGTGTCACCACCCTGCCTGTAGGTGGGGGGTTAGTTCTGGGTAGACCCCAGCTAGACAGGAGGGGAGGGTGGTACCAGTGGAGAGCCGGTTCAGAGAACAGACCCAGCTCCCAGCCCTGCCAGGGCACACACCAGGATGCTGAGTCTGCCGGGGGGGCGGGGAGGAGCTTTTGGCAATGTGCCCATGGTGATCAGGGCCGGTGCAAGGATGTTTCACGCCCTAGGCGAAACTTCCACCTTGCACCCTCTCCTCTACCCCCCCCGAGATTCCCCCCCACCCTGAGGTGCCCCCCCCTTGTGGCAGCTCCCCCCCTCCGCCCTGAGGCGCCCCCTTGCAGCAGCTCCTCACCCCCAACCCTCCGCCCTGAGGCACCCCCCTCGCCCCAGCTCACCCCTGCTCCGCGCATGAGCATGAGCATGCCGTGGCTGCTTCACCTCTCCCGCCTCCCAGGCTTGCGGTGCCTAAGCTGATTGGTGCCGCAAGCTTGGGAGGCGGGAGAAGTGAAGCAGCCATGGCGTGCTCAGGGAGGAGGCGGGGCAGGGGTGAGCTGGGGCGGGGAGTTCCCCTGTGTGCCGCCCCCTTACTTGCTGCAGGCGGCTCTCCCCGCGCTCCCCTGCCCCAGCTCCCTCTGCCTAAATGCTGGCGGCCACCGGGGCGGCCAAAGATCCGGCCACCACGGTCACCGCTGAAGAAAATGGCGCCCCCCAAATGCCAGCGCCCTAAGCGACCGCCTAGGTCACCTAAATGGTTGCACCGGCCCTGATGGTGATGGTTACAACCCAGGCCAGTGCAATGGGGAAGAGAGATTGTGTGGCCCGTGAGCAGGGCGGGAGAGAGGCCAGAATACACCTTCCTGACCCAAGTGCTACCTACAGCCGTGGGGCTTAGGATAGAGATAGAGGCCTGTCTGCACAGGCCTGTACTGTAAGAATTTAGGCGTCTGGTTATCATTTAGCTAGTTATCGAGGTATAAAAGGAAGAATCTGTGTAAGGGCCTTCTCTCGCTGTGCAGTCTGAGGCCCTGTTCTTAGGCCAAGGCCTTTGGCCAAGCAGCAGAGGCAGCTATAAGCTGGCAAGCGAATGGTCACGTCCTCCCATTCCAAACCAGTCACATTGACACAAGGCAATCGGGGGCTGTGAGGAAGGGGATCCGATCTCTCACCTCCAGAGAAAGGGAAGAGCTCACCACTGGCGCTGGGTCCCAAAGGGAGCAGCCGGGGCAGGCTGAGCTTTACTGACAGTGGCGACAGCAGCCAATGCCCGGAACAGAAGGGCCGAGCCTCCCGGTGCAGGAATGGGACAGAGCCCGGATGCCAGGGGTCACAGAGCCCCACTGCTCGGCAGCAGCAGGCAATGGAGACAGGATGCTGACGGCAGTTCCCATCTCCGCCGGGATGGCTTGGGGTAGTGGTGCCAGGCAGGGAGACCAGCCCAGCTCCAGGGCGTGCCCCACCGAATACTCCTGGTCGGCACCCCAGAGAACACCACACCTGTCTGCCACTCCCATGCACGGAGAAGCCAGCAACGCAGCCCTTCCCTGCCTGCAGCCCTGCTCCTGCCTGCCTGGGGGTGACAACCGTGGAGAAGCTGGGAGCACCCAGCGCCTGTACACGCGTCCCTCGGCCGCCCCGGGCGTGGGGAGGTGGCTAGTCTCCCCTAGCCCCACCCATTCAGAGGGGAAGTGACTGGCCTCAGGCATCCGTGTTCGAGCCGGGTTTACGCCCCAGGGGTATTTACTTCTCAGTCCTTGTCTGTCTCACTAGACCCCCCCCTGCTTCTGTGGATGCTCCTCCCACCAGCTGTGAGCCAGAGACACCTCGGGGCCTGGCACGGACTCTGAAGGTTGCCACGCAGGGGACCCCAGCCCCGACGCAGCCGGGCCATTGCTGGTTCCTTGGGGCTGCCTGTGTTCTGGAGACGCGGCCGCTCCCCTGGGCGCTGGCAGCAGGTGAGGACGCACAGGTGGGAGGTGTCTCATTCACTGGGACCGGGCAGCCTGGCGGAGCTGCTGAGACCCGCCCAGCCCAGGGCCCTGCCATCCTCGAGGGCCACTTCCAAGGGGGTTGATCCGGGGTTGGCTCTGCTGGGCCCCTGGCCAGGAGTGAGGGGTCGGAAGCCGTCACGAGGCCTGACACATACATGAGCAAGGCCAGAACCAAGCCAGTCCCAAAGGGCATCAATCAATGGGAAAAGGAACCCAGGAGCGATGGACCCAGGCCCAGAGCAAGGCCTGGAGCCAGCTCACTGGCCCGGGCATCCGACAAAGCCCCTCAGCAGCCGGGTCCAGGCCCTTTCTGTAGGGACGAGTTCGCCTGCAGCACAAATCACACGGATACGCCAGGTCCTTCCCCAGGCTCTGATCCTGGTACCTTGGCAGCTGTGAAAAGCGCCTGAGCCAGCAGACCCCTGGCTGAACGGGGCAGCTTTCCGGCCTTGCTTTGCCAGAGCCGGGGTTTGACATGCGGCAGGGCGAGGGGATGAATCTGAGCAGGGCTGGCTCCAAAGGGTTATGGCACAGTACAGCCGGGCTCCAGTCAGGCTCTGCCACAGATGCACTGGGAGGCATTGGGCAAGTCACTTAGTCTCTCTCTACCTGAGCTCCCCACCTGTGCCCTGGGGATAACAATACTTCACCACCTTGCTGGGGGTGCTGATGCTCTGTCGTAGGCCACAGCCTGTGTTTCACATGCCCATATTGCGCATTAGAGCCCAGCCGCGCGGCCACTGCCATCAGCAGCGAGTTCTGCAGGCCAGTTCAATGGGAGGAGGGTGACAGGAGACATAAGGGTGCAAATGAACGGTGACATCCCAGCGTGACGTGTTTAAAGGCTTTCTTTGGCCAGTGGGATCACAGATTCCCGGAGGCAGGATGACCCGAGGGGGAGGAGAGGGCACTGGGGTGATGTTGGTCTGATCAGCTGGCTACTTCCTGGCAGACTGCTCTGCTCCAGCCAGCTTTCCTGGGAATGATTAACGAGCTGGAGAATTAAAGGCACTGGTTAGAGGGAAGCTAATGCCTGCTCAGCCCACCTGACTGGTGTTGGGATTCCCTCCGAGACCTTTTCCACTTGGCTTATCCAGAGCTCCTCACCCAGTTCTGGGAGAATGCTTTATCCAGTGCTCTGGAATCCGGAAACTCGGTGCAGATCCAGATTCCTCCCTGAGGTTTCTCTCTTGGCATTTCATGAAGCTCCAGCTGAGGTGATCAGGCTCTGGGGGAGGGATGGGTTGTGGGCATTGCAACTCCAAAGGATGTGATTATAAACCCGATGATCTACATGTTCCAAAGCACACTAACACGTGTGCATCACATTCCACGCTTTATCACACGCTTTGTGATTGGCTCACTGATTTCGTGAACCAATCCCTGTATAGATCACAAACTCTCCATGTGCTACAAAGTGTTCTAGCAAGCGAACCTCCAGCTGCAAGCTTATCACCCGTTACCCTTCTGCTCACTATTCCTTTTTCTCTAGCTACATGTTATTTACAAGGCCATTTGTGAATTCGGGCTTTGTCCACAGTGACCCTCCGTTTCCTTACTTCTGTTTTCTTTTGCTGCTCATGCAGGCCTGCACGTCCATTCCTCGCTGTGATTTTTTTAGTGCAGTCTTTTCATGCCAGACATATTCTTGTCTCTATTCGCCTGGGTTTTTTAAGGTTTCTTACCAGCAACACATTCCCAGGACTGCAGTGGTGTTACTAGCTGTACAGCCGCTGGACTGGCTCTCCATGGGTTGGTTGTTTTTGCAGGGGTGGCATGAACCTCATTATTCTGCTCAGATCTGAGCTGGGAGATGGGTAGCAGCTGTTCCAAAGTGGATTTGGTTAACCCCTTGTTTTCATTCTTCTATTCTCTAAACCGAATGAGTTTTGAGTGTCTCTCTGGATATCTTGCTGCAATAGCCTTGAACACGTTATTATTACTAATAAGATGATCAGAGGTTCTGGCCATTAAGCTTTTAAGACCCGGGCTTAAGGAAGGAATAAGATACCCAGACCTGGCTACTGCTCTGAGGGCGTCCTGCAATTTTAACTTCCCCTGTATTTCAGTTACAGTATAAACACTGGCCGGGGATATAGCGTTTTCATTTATCAGCACAGGACATTCAGGTGTGAAACTCCACTTAGGCCAATTCAAATCACATTCCCTGGCTCCGGCCCCTCGCGCCACTCCACGGTACTCGCCATCCCCAGCACAGGCAGTTTTCCTGTTACCAGCTTCCCAGCACCTCATCTGCACTGTGCAATTTGCAGACTGTTCCCCAGAGTGAGCCCACATGCCAGCAACTCTGTCTGAAGGACCTGACACCTGCCCATGTTAGTGTCCCGCAGGTGCAAACAGCTTCCAGGCCCTGCGTTGTCTTGCAGCAGTATTTGAGGAGGGGGGAGCAGCGCTTTTACATTCAACTTCCTGGTCCTGGACCCTGGTTAATTTCCGTACTCGACATCAACTGGGTCCCCTCTCTTGTACCAAATGTTTAACTTTCCTGGGGTGATAAGAGGGCAAGTTTTCCTGCTCCCTGGCACTTAAGGCAGCTTTTATTTGCATGGCATGTATCCTCCACACACTACACGTGATTATTAGGGCACATTGACTTAATGCCATACTTCCTCAAAAGCAATTCCAACAGCATGTATCTTATCTACAGTTAACAAAGCTTCATGAATGAGTCCCTGGCTTTGCTGGTGGGGCGGATGCGGTAATTTTGCTGCTCTCTTCTGTTGAAATGCTTGGTCATGTTCCCACAGCATCTTTCTGTAAGCTTGGTGTGGGGGTGACATACCAATAGTGGGGGAGGTGACATCTTTTCTTGGACCAACTTCTGGGGGTGAGAGAGACGAGCTTTGGAGCTCACACAGAGCTTCTGCAGCTCGGGAAACTGACTCTGAATGTCACACAAGGTGGGATAGGCCATTTAGCATAAGGAGTTAACACATATCTCAAGGGACCATTCCAGGTGAAGTGGCCTGTTAACCCCACTCCAGTCATGGGGGGAAGGAAAGGAGGGGACAGCATGGTGGGGAGGTTCTGAGTGGGTTGTAGATTGTTGCAATAAGTCATCATTTGAAACAGGCCAGGGCATGTGCCAATCTTAGGCAGATTCCTGTGGTGTAATTGCTTCCTCATCCTGCTAGTTTTCTGCATTCTAACGTGTACATTGTTATCCATAAAGTCCTTTCGACGGTTCCACCATGTTCCACCCAGCTTCAGTGGGCACACTCCTCCCGGGAACTGCCCCGGCTCGCATTCTGCAAGAACACGGACACCGAAATAAATGGAACATTTCTGTACAATCTTGCCCCAGTGGGTGTTAACTCTAAACCATTTGCATCTGTTTTCATTCTAGGACATTTTAATCTTTTTTATTATTTACAAAACTTTGCCATAGAGTTTTTGTCTTTACTCCCTTAGTAGCATTTATCTGACACCACAGTTAAACAAAACTTTTCACTAGCAAGTTTTGTCATGTCTTTGAATGGCCGCTGTGCCATTCAAAGTGGCTCCATCATCCACAATTAATAACCTGTTGAAAGAAAACAGAATCATAGAATCTCAGGGTTGGAAGAGAGCTCAGGGGGTCATCTAGTCCCACCACCTGCTCAAAGCAGGACCAAACCCAACTAAATCATCCCAGCCAGGGCTTTGTCAATCCGGCCTTAAACACTCCTAAGGAAGGAGATTCCACCACCTCCCTAGGTAACCCATTCCAGTGCTTCACCACCCTCCTAGTGAAATAGTGTTTCCTGATATCCAACCTAGACCTCCCCCATGGCAACTTGAGACCATTGCTCCTTGTTCTGTCATCTGCTACCACTGAGAACAGCCGAGCTCCATCCTCTTTGGAAACCAACCCCCTTCAGGTAGTTGAAGGCTGCTATCAAATCCCCCCTTACTCTGCTCTTCTGCAGACTAAACAATCCCAGTTCCCTCAGCCTCTCCTCATAAGTCATGTGCCACAGCCCCCTGATAGTTTTTGTTGCCCTCCGCTGGACTCTCTCCAATTTTTCCACATCCTTTCTGTAGTGGGGGGCCCAAAACTGGACACAGTACTCCAGATGAGGCCTCACCAATGTCGAATAGAGGGAAATAATCACTTCCCTCAATCTGCTGGCAGGCAATGCTCCTACTAATGCAGCCCAATATGCCGTTAGCCTTCTTGGCAACAAGGGCACACTGCTGACTCATATCCAGTTTCTCATCCACTGTAATCACCAGGTCTTTGTCTGCAGAACTGCTGCTTAGCCAGTCAGTCCCCAGCCTGTAGCAGTGCATGGGATTCTTCCTTCCTAAGTGCAGAATTCTGCACTTGTCCTTGTTGAACCTCATCAGGTTTCTTTTGGCCCAATCCTCCAATTTGTCTAGGTCACTCTGGACCCTATCCCTACCCTCAGCATATCTACCTCTCCCCGCAGCTTAGTGTCATCTGCGAACTTGCTGAGGGTGCAATTCATCCCATCCTCCAGATCATAAATAAAGATATTGAACAAAACCGGCCCCAGGACCGACCCTTGGGGCACTCTGCTTGATACCAGCTGCCAACTAGACATGGAGCTGTTGATCACTACCCGTTGAGCCTGACAATCTAGCCAGCTTTCTATCCACCTTATAGTCCATTCATCCAGCCCATACTTTTTTAACTTGCCGGCAAGAATACTGTGGGAGGCCGTATCAAAAGCTTTGCTAAAGTCAAGGAATAACACATCCACTGCTCTCCCCTCATCCACAGAGCCGGTTATCTCCTCATAGAAGGCAATTAGATTAGTCAGGCATGACTTGCCCTTGGTGAATCCATGCTGACTGTTCCTGATCACTTTCCTCTCTTCTAAGTGCTTCAGAATTGATTCCTTGAGGACTTGCTCCATGATTTTTCCGGGGACTGAGGTGAGACTGACTGGCCTGTAGTTCCCTGGATTCTCCTTCTTCCCTTTTTTAAAGATGGGCACTACATTTGCTTTTTTCCAATCGTCCGGGACCTTCCCTGATCGCCGTGAGTTTTTAAAGATAATGGCCAATGGCTCTGCAATCACATCATAAGAACATAAGAACGGCCGTACCAGGTCAGACCAAAGGTCCATCTAGCCCAGTATCCGTCTACCGACAGTGGCCAATGCCAGGTGCCCCAGAGGGAGTGAACCTAACAGGCAATGATCAAGTGATCACTCTCCTGCCATCCATCTCCATCCTCTGACGAACAGAGGCTAGGGACACCATTCCTTACCCATCCTGGCTAATAGCCATTAATGGACTTAACCACCATGAATTTATCCAGTTCTCTTTTAAACATCAGCCAACTCCTTCAGAACCCTCAAATTTGATGGCACTTTCGAATAGGATTTCTGTGGCTGGGCTTCACTCCTTCTCTTTAGTGATTTTCCTGGGTGCTGGATTGGTTTGTGCTTTCCAAGCACATGGCTTTCTGAAAACGAAAACAAGCTATCCCGGCTTCTCTTTGGAGCCCTCCTAGGATTTTAAGTAAGTAGCATGACCTGGTAACAGTCCTTTTACCTCTGTTATTGTATACGCTGCATGGTGCATAGGATTGCACCCACCTTTCATCATATAACTTCCACTTTCTATTGGCTATAACATATTAGCCAGATCAGTTTCATTATAATGTACAATAATATTTATAGGGTTCAGAGTAGCAGCCGTGTTAGTCTGTATCCGCCAAAAGAACAGGAGCACTTGTGGCACCTTAGAGACTAACACATTTATTTGAGCATAAGCTTTTGTGGGCTACAGCCCACTTCATCAGATGCATGGAGTGGAAAATACAGTAGGAAGATATATATACAGACAGAGACCATGAAACAATGGGTGTTACCATACACACTCTCACGAGAGTGATCAGTTAAGGTGAGCTATTACCAGCAGGAGAGAAAAAAACTTTTTGTAGTGGTAATGAAAATGGCCCATTTGCAGCAGTTGACAAGAAGTTATGAGGAATGGGGGGAGGGGAAATAGTTTTACTTTGTGTAATAATATTTATGTTTCTTCTGCTGCTTTGGCAGCTGTGGTTTATCACTGAAAAAGGGACCCAGGGTCTCTCCCCAGTATCCGGGCTGTGGCTGCCGCTTTAGTCCCTTTTTTCATGTACTAATTTCTATTTAACATTTATAACCTAATTCTAAAAAATGTTCCACATTCTCCAAGCACGGAGCCACCCGAAGTGTTAACTAACGAGTTCCGGCTGCCAGGAGACATTGGCTGCCGCCCAGCGAGTGCCTGTGGCAGCTTGCGAACCTCGAATGAAAGAGTTGGCTACATTTTTAGTGGAAGCTTTGAAAGCTAATTGATTTCACACACACATTTTACGTTTTCTTTTTCAGCAGGTGTTTTCTTAAATGCTGCGGCTCCTTGCTGGGCTGTAAACAGCTTATTATGAGAAACCAAATAAATATTTTAAACTAGCCCAGCTGAGTCTGGCCAGCTGAGCCTCGGATTCTTCTTTCTGAAAATGATTTGACGCTCCTAAGTTTTCCCTTTGTAAACGGCGAGTTAGGCGCCGAGGACACACTGAAGTCGCTCACATTTCTAACCTGCCATTTTATTTTGATATTTAAGCTTCCAATAAGTTTTTCCACCGGCGCGAGAACTGTTCTGGCCTGGTGCTGGTAACTGCTGTATCCTAGCAGTGGTTGGTTTTACAGCCCTTTTTGCCCCCTGCTCTGTCTCAGCTACCGGAGACGTCCGTGAGCTGATTGTGTTACACTGGATTGGTCTTCTTCCCACAGGCAGGATTTCTTTTGTAACTTACTAGATGGTTTCCCCTTTTTTCTTACAAGCTGTTCTTTGGGCTGATCAGCGCCTCTTGCGTTGCTCTTAATAATTTGCCTGCGTGACTGTACCCGGGTTACATCCCCACTGGTACACTGAGAAGCCGTCCAACCTCACAGAAATCCCTCTGTCCTTTTCAGTGATTTTGACTAAATCGTCCATAGTCAAATGCTATTGTCCCTCTGCCGGCAGCAGCCATTTACAATTGATTCTTCACAGGGCATTTCTTTGGGCAAAGAGTCCATGTTCCTTCAGGACGGCTGTAAAGGCTCCGGGGGACACAAACAGGGGGTGGCGGTAGTCACACCTGGCTAATGCCAGGGGCCCACCGGGTGTGACTCCCCGGTCACTGCCATAACTGGGTTTCAGTATTAAACTAAGCTTCAAACACTTTGCCACCCTCATTAACACTCCTATTTCCACTTTGTAACTCTTTCCAAACCCTGACTGGTGAGTTCCCGACCCTCCGCGCTCGGCAGTGTTCATCTGAATGGCACCTTCCTTTCCGGAATGACGTACAGGTCTCCCACAAGGACACAGTTCTCAGCTGATTCTCCTGGCAGCTCTGAGCTTATCATTGTGCTTTTTTGCACTTATTCTTTAGCTACAAAAGCAGCAAAGAGTCCTGTGGCACCTTATAGACTAACAGACTTTTTGGAGCATGAGCTTTCGTGGGTGAATATCCACTTTGTCAGATGCATCCGACATGCATCCGACGAAGTGGGCATTCACCCACGAAAGCTCATGCTCCAATACGTCTGTTAGTCTATAAGGTGCCACAGGACTCTTTGCTGCTTTTACAGATCCAGACTAACACGGCTCCCCCTCTGATCTTTAGCTACAATTACTGGTCTCTCTCTCTGGTTCTTTTCTGGGGACCCCATGGGGTCCCCCCTTGGATTAATCTGGCTGGATTCCCCATACTTAAACCCTTTCAGCGCCATTTCCCTTACAGTTAGGTAGCACCATCCTCACCCCCAGGGGCGTATTGCCTGCTCCAGACAAGTGGATCCCATGTTTACTCTGGGCTCCTCACTGAGACCTTTTCCACTTTTCTTCTCCAGATCACCACATCCAGTTCTGAGAAAACCCTTTGTCCAGTTCTCTGGAATCCAACACTAGCCCCAGAGGTTCCTCTATCAGCATTTCATGAAGCTCCAGCTGTGGCGATCAGGCTCTGGGGGAGGGGTGGGTTGTGGGCATTGCAACTCTGAAGGACATGCTTATAAACCCAATGATCTACATAGAATCTCAGGGCTGGAAGGGACCTCAAGAGGTATCTAGTCCAACCCCCTGCTCAAAGCAGGACCAATCCCCAGACAGATTTTTACCCCAGATCCCTAAGTGGCCCCCTCAAGGACTGAACTCACAACCCTGGGTTTAGCAGGCCAGTGCTCAGACCACTGAGCTATCCCTCCCCCCATGTTCCAAAGCACACTAGCCCGTGTGCATCGCATTCCACGATATATCTCCCGCGTTGTGATTGGCTCACTGAGGCCATGTCTACACTGCACCCCTTACACTGGCACACCTGTGCCACTGCAGCCGCACCATCGTAAGGTGTGCGGTGTGGCCACTCTTCATCGCTGGGAGCGAGCTCTCCTGGTGACAAAATCAAATCCCTTCCAGCGACAGGAGCACACCCCCCACCCACGAAGGGCTGGCCACCCCAGCGCTTTTCATCGTGAAAGCTTGTTCAGGGGGCGTTTTTTCACACCCCTGAGGGACAAAAGTTTTAGTGACATAAGTGCCAGTGTCGACAGAGCCTAAATTTGTGACCCAGTCCCTGTACAGATCATAAGAACATAACAACATAAAAGCGGCCGTATGGGGTCAGACTAAGGGTCCATCCAGCCCAGTATCCTGTCTACCGCCAGTGGCCAATGCCAGGTGCCCCAGAGGGAGTGAACCTAACAGGCAATGATCAAGTGATCTCTCTCCTGCCATCCATCTCCACCCTCTGACAAACAGAGGCTAGGGACACCATTCTTACCCATCCTGGCTAATAGCCATTAATGGACTTAACCTCCATGAATTTATCCAGTTCTCTTTTAAACCCTGTTATAGTCCAGCCTTCACAACCTCCTCAGGCAAGGCTGTGTGAAGAACTTCCTTTTATTTGTTTTAAACCTGCTGCCTATTAATTTCATTTGGTGACCCCTAGTTCCTGTATTATGAGAGCAGGTAAATAACTTTTCCTTATTCACTTTCTCCACATGAGCTGTCCATGTGCTACAAAGTGTTCTAGCCAGCGAACCTGCAGCTGCAAACTTATCACCCGTTACCCTTCTGCTTGCTATTCCTTTATCTACTAGTACGTTATTTACAAGGCCGCTGGTGAATTCAGACTTTGTCTGTAGTTAGCCTTTGTTCCCTTCCCGCCGAGCCTACGACCGGCAGCCCGTTGACCTGGAATCAGAATGAGCGAGGAGAAGCCACCGGAGAGCTGTCACTTACTGACTTCCAGGGCCAGGGACTGACACCATTCAGAGCAGCTGTAGATTGAGAGTAACGTCCTGCCAGGGACCTGGTGATGGCATCTGGGCTGCCCTGCAGAGGGCAAGTCCCGCAGGCCTCTGGGAGTCTCACATAAGAGCCTCCATCCAGCCCAGTGTCCTGTCTGCTGACAGTGGCCAGTGCCAGGTGCCCCAGAGGGAGTGAACAGAACAGGGCAATTTATCGAGTGATCGATCCCCTGTCGTCCAGGCCCAGCATCTGGCAGCCAGAGGTTTAGGGACACCCAGAGCACAGGGTTGTGTCCCTGACCAGCTTGGCTGACAGCCACTGATTGGCCTACACTCCATGAACTTATCTAATTGTGTTGTGAACCCAGTTATACTTCTGGCCTTCACAACATCCCCTGGCGAGGAGTTCCACGGGCTGACTGTGCGTTGTGTGAAGAAATACGTCCTTCTGCTTGTTTTAAACATGCTGCCTGTTAATGTCATGGGTGACCCCTGGTTCCTGTGTTATGTGAAGGGGTAAATAGCACTTCCTGGTTCACTTTCTCCAACTCCTTCATGATTGTCTAGGCCTCTATTGTATCCCCCTTCATCATCTCTTTTCTAAGAGCTCTAGGTGTCTTCCCTGGCCATGGCTGGAGCTAACACAGTCAGTGCCCCAGGCTAGCACCTACCCACTGCGCCATCCTTCCACTGTGTCGGGCAGTTTGTGTGTCATTGGTACCTGTGCCAGGTGGGCACAACCCACGTTCTGGCTTGGTGGCATCATCCCTCTCTGAGCACAGGCAGCGATGCCATGGTTGGGAGGGGCCGGCCCATGCATGTTAGCATCTGGAGAATTAACTATCCCTCCCCGCCGGGGTTTGGAAAAGCTTTGTCGTTATCTCCTGGGCCCTCGCTATTAGCTCGCTGGCTGCGAGGCTTTGTCACCGTGGGAGCAGGGCCGCTGGCGTGGCTTGGGGCAGGGTCTGCGCGAGTCCAGAACAACGATCACTCGCACCGAGCTCAGGCCAGGTCTCTCTGGGCTGGAGCATGATTCAGGGATTGGTCAAAGCCCTTCACTTGCAAGCGGCACATAGACAATGAGAGCCACTAGCCTTCTGACTGGCATGTCACTGCTGCCGGGGGCAAGCCGGGCCCACCCCCTTGCCACCGCTGTGCCCCCTCCTCAGTCCGCGCAGCCGGCGGCCCGTTCGCTTCCTGAAGGCACTTTGCCTCCGGCTGAGGCGCGTAGGAATCTGCCTCTGCCAGGGGATTAAAGTCCAAACGAACCCCAGCTGGAGTCGTCTGCCCCATCTGTTCTTCAAATGCTCCTGGGCTCAGCTGCTTCTTCCACCCCCTAACCTAGGGCTTCTGGGGGAGCCGCTCTGACCCTGGCAGGTCTCCCCCAGGCCGTCTCCCTGGGTCACCCTGCCTCAGGCGCCCCCTCCGCCTGCCTCCTACCGTTCTTCCCCAGCTAGCTCTCCGTAGCATCAGGTTTCTGCCTTGTTATTATCTGTCCCACCCCAGTTCATATCCTCCACCTGGGGGGACGAGCTAGGTGCGTCCCAGGTGGGGTGCACCTGTCTCCCCCTTAAAGGGCCAGACGCCCCGTGACACTCGGCAACGCCCGCTGGTGTCACATTGTCAGCAAACGCCCCGGGGATGCCAAATGGTGGTGGGGAGGGTGTTACCCGTCACTTGGCACCATGGTGGCCCTGCAAAGCGGGCTGCTCTGCACGGCACAAGCACACACGGTCTCTGCCTCCAGGAGCTTACAGAACAAATGGGATGGGTGTTGTGGGGAACCTCTGGAGCAGGTGTAACCCTGAAATCCGCCCCCCCGTCTCTGTGGAGCACGTCGCTGGTGGGAGTAAATCAGTGTAGCGCCAGAGGCCAATTTACACCAGCTGAGGATCTGGCCCCCCCAGGTCTAAGTGGGGAAAACTGGGTTAGTGCAGCCAGTCTGGACTCCCCGGGAGATCCCCACCCCTCACGCCGGGGGTGGGAGAGACTCTCAGACCCCACAGGCGGCACTGGAGGCGGGACTTGCTAACCCTGTGCCATTCTCACAGCACTTTGACAACGGCGGGGTGACGCCCCCGACACAGGCGGAGTTACTCCTGATTTACACCAGAGCCAGGGAGCCTCCAAAGCGGGGGGAGGGGCGCCTCAGGGCGCACCCAAAGCATCGCCCAGCCAGGCCGTGCTGGAGAGGCTGACGGGCCATGTGCATGGGGGGTTTCTCCCAAGCTGGCTGTGGGGCAGGAGGCTGAGACCCCCTGGTTCCTGTGGGAGCTGCAGGGATGCACAGGGGAGAACAGCTCCGGGAGGTCAGGTAACACCACCGGTGGAAGCGGGGGTGGGGGGGGCTGGGTGGATTTCAGCCCCTGCTGGGAGCGGAAGCTCCTGCAATACCAGCCCAGAGCTGGGGGTGGGGGGACCCTATTTGGGGGTTACTGGGCTGGGCTGCTCTCACTTTGATGAGCTCTTTGTGTGAATTCCCAGCCAGCGCAAGGCGCCAGAGGGAGAAGCGAGGCTGGGGAACCCCATGCTAGGGGAAGTGCTGGGACCTGCTACACTGGAGGCATTTCAGCTGGGCTGGGTAAAGTCCTGGGAACAAGGGGCATGAGCTCAGTGTGGCCTGCCAGGCCTCGTTCTGCTCTGAATGCCAGCCCTGAGGCGGGGAGCTCAAATGACGCCCCCAGGCTCCCTCGCTTGGGCCAAAACTTTGAAAGGTCTCAATTCTGCCTTCTTCCTGTTCTGCTCCTCTCATGGCCCTGCTCTGCTGCCTACCCCAGTAAAAGAGAACTAACAACTTAGAATGCCTTGTTCAAAACTGTTAAGTAACACTTAACTGTCAAACGCCTGAACAGCAGATGTAACGTTTCTTGTCTGCATAGTAAACACTGGCATTTGTATCTGTTGGAATAATCAAAGTGGTGCTTTCCGTGCCAGCTTGGTTGCAAAGCTTTGAACTGCTTCCTGAAGGTCCACAGTCTGGGCCAGCACATGCTCTATTGAGATGGTTGCAAGGCCGACTAGCCTCTCCTGTGTCATTGTGGGGCGTAGATGTGTTTTTATTACCTTCAGCTTGGAGAAGCTGCATTCTCCACTGGTAGCTGTTCCAGGAAGTGTTAGCAGTATGCGCAGAGCAACAAAAGCATTTGGAAAGAGGGTGGTCATCTTATTTGTGCACATATATTCCAGAACAGCCCTTGGAGTTGATCCTACTGAAATGTATCTTGAAAGGGCTTTCAGTTCATCACCTAAATCACTCGCATCAATATCACACATGTCATCATGTGTCCACACTGTCTCTAGTGCCCTGTGTTACTTCTTCAGGTATAGTGAGGAGTTTTGGAATATCATACAACATCCCAAATATACTGCTGTGTTCCTTGAGCTGCATGAAATGTTCTTCAACTGTCTGCATTGCACAATCTAGCACCTGGTTAAAGAATTCAACTTTGAATTCTTGTTTGGGGTCTCTTACGGGATTATCCCTCGTAATCAAAATGTCGTCTCTTCGGTGACTCTTGTATTCTTGAATGGGTGGGAAAAGAGCTTCAGTGTGAAGTTCCTCTGCCAACTTCTGTGCACTCTTCAGAACGTTTTGAAATCCCTCATCTGACCAGTAAGACTGTAGGTATGACTTTGCTTTGTCCAGTTGTTCCATTGCTCCAGATATATCAAGGTCAACACCTTGGAGTCTCTTGCTTACAACATTTATTTCAAACCGTATGCCATGCCACAACACTAAGCCACACAGAAATGTGAAGTTGTGTATGTTTCTGGTGATTCCATTTCCCTCTGCCACTGTTCTCCCATGAACACTTCCTGTCATAGCATTATCCTCCAGAATGGCAACTAGGGCATCATCTAGCTTCCCAATTTGGTGTTTGATAGGCTTTATCGCCTCCACTCGACTTTCCCAGGTAGGTACCTGAGTGTGGCACTCAGTGATTTCAGTGTCAGAGAGGATGTTCCCAGATGTTGCTTCAAAATGTGCCATTGATGAGTTGATGCAGAGAAAAATACATAGATGCTTTGAATTACATTAAAAAATTCAGCAGCCTCACTAGAAGCTGATGCTGCATCACTGACCACCAAGTTCAATGAATGAGGTTTAACTCTCGGATCCGTGTCCACATTCCTCTGTTCTTTCCTCTCATGTTGGCACCATTATCGTAGCCCTGACCTCTCATGTCAGCTATCGCAATTCCCGTATCTTCCAGCTTTTTAAGAAGCACATTTGTCATACCAGCTCCTGTAGTATCATCAATGTCAATACATTCTAGAAAATGCTCTTTGACAGTCACCATTGCAGGGACATTTTCACTAGGTTCTGTTGTTGTTACAAAACGCACCATTAAAGTCATTTGTTCCGTATGGCTCATGTCAGGTGTGCAGTCCAGAATAACAGAGTTATATCTTCCTGACTTCAGATCTGCCACAATCTTCTGTTTGACTTTTGTTGCCAGTAACTGTGTGATCTCATTTTGAATGGTTTTTCCAAGGAAGTGGGGTGTGTACATTTCTTGGGTGGTGACTCTTCGGAGATGCCCCTGGAGTACAGCATCAAACTCAGCCGTCAGCTTCACAATGTTAAGGAAGTTTCCATTTGTGATGAGGTGGGGTTTGAACTCTGTTCAGTCAGCACAGGCTGGGGCTGGAGGTTGATTCCATCATCCATACATACCTCAGTCACACATCTAAACTAAACTAATAAGATTACAGCCGGGTTTGCAAAAATGAAGGTTGGAGGAAGCTTTTACAAAATGGAGTGAGCGTTTTAAAATGGGGTTTGAATTACAATATGGCAAACAGTGAACAGAAGTTACAATGTAGGCAAGTGTAGTGGATGGTGAACAGAAGTTACAGTAATAAAGTGCACAATTAAAAACAATTTCATTGATCAGTTCTACAATGGCTGCTGAGATCCTGTGTCCAGTTCCAGAAGGATGCTGATGAATTGGAGAAGGATCAGAGAAGTGCCACGAGAATGATGAAAGGGTTCGAAAACCTGCCTGAGCGTGACAGACTCCAGGAGCTCAAGCTATTTAGTTTAACAAAGAGAAGGTTAAGGGGTGACTTGAGCACAGTCTGTAGGTACCTACCTGGGAACAAATATTTGATCACGGGCTCTTCAGCCTGGCAAGGGAAGGTCTAACTTGATCCAATGGCTGGAAGTTGAAGCCAGACGAATTCCGACTGGGAATAAGTTGTAAATTTTTAATGGTGGGAGTCATTAACCACTGGAACAATTCACCCAGCGTTGGGCTGGATTCTCCATCTCTGACCATTTTAAAATGAAGACTGGCTGTTTTTCTAAAGCTCTGCTCTAGTTCCGGCAGGAATTCCTTCGGGAACGTTCTCTGGCCTGTGTCATACAGGGGGTCAGAGGAGATGGTCACCGGGGCCCCTTCTGCCCTCAGCGATGATGGCCCTAGCTGCACCTAGTTCAATTCTCTTGCTCTAGTTCTCCTTTCCAAAACAGATGAACGCTGAATGGAAACCTTTGCAGTCATCAATCTCCTGCCTACAGCCCTGTGTACGCTCCCCCTGGAATGACGGGGCTACAGGGGCCGCAGGTCTGCTCCGCCTCTGTCATTTCTGAACATTTTGCTATGGTGATAGGCTGTGCTAAACCTACTGAAACTGCTGAGTGCAGTAGCCCACCTTCATTCCGAATAAATATAAGAAACAATAGAAGCCTCCACTCAAAACACAAGTAACGTGTTACAGCCCGAAACAAAGGCACATGTGAGTCCTCTCAGGAATTAGGACTATGCGGTGGAGGGCTTTCACTGGCTATTGTTTGGTAGAGGTGCGTGTGAGGGAGAGCAGGAGAGAAATGCAAGAGAGACGGGGAAGGAGCAGAAATCCACACATGGCCTGAACAAGAATTGAGCACGTGGTGCTGAGGAAAGCCTAGAGAGAGAGCTTTTGGGCAGAGTGCTGGCTGAAAAGGGTTTGGAACTGTGAGCAAAGAAACTCTCTCGCTGTTTGCTTCTTCCTGTGTCTGGGGAAACAGGACTTGGTATGTTCTTTGTACATAAATGGGATTGACTCAGAGATTCCTGACTCCATCATCAATTTCTCCCCCTAATGTAAGCAACCTGCTGGACCCCAAACTTTGGCCAACTGCTCAGGTCAAAAGGAGTAAGACTCTTTTTCCATTTGCAACTTTCACTTTTAAAAAGATGATTTCCCTCTTGGGTTGTTTTTAAATTCATTCCCTTCTGACTGGGATTCTTAGCAGAGCTCTTCACATGTGCACGCTCCCTCTGTGCTGCTCTCACAAACCAGTGCACTGTACCACCGAACAATCAGCTCTAGAGGGCTGGTACCGAGCTGAGGTACTATTTTCCCAGGTCCATTACTCTGCTTTAACTCGCGTGGACCTGTGTCCGTATTTGCAGAATCCGCTATCTCTTGGGCAATTCTCATTTCAAACTGTGAGGAAGCCGTTCCAGTAAGGGCCTGGGCTCCGGTTCTTTGCTCTTTGGGGAAGGGGAGCTGGAATACTTCTGACAAAAAGCAATCAGGGAACAAAAGTGCCTGAGAGAAGAACTCGGAAGTGGGTGCCTGTGCAGCACTCTGCATTGCAGCACAGGCTGAGGGTCGGCTGGAAAGCAGCCCAGGCCCTGTGTGGGCCAGAGGATTCCAATGGAGTCTTGCCCAATATTGGCCAATTCTGTAATTTTTTTTTCAGCGTCAGGGGAAGAAAGCAGTGCTCCGAACGGTTCACTTTGCCCAGCGTGGCCTTCAGAAGGAAGGAAGTGCCAAAGTTCAGCCTGCTGAGTAATGCTCGTGCTGCCCCCCTTCCGGGGTCATTACTTCATCACACACCGTTTTCAAAAGAATGCTACAGGCCACCAGGCCAGTTTTCGGCTCTGTGATGCCTTTAAAGTGCATTGCCCTCATGCTGTGAGACCGCGATCGCTGTCACAGACAAACCACTTCTCCCTCGGGCAGACGCTGGTGGGAATGGGCAGAGCTGCCCGGAACTCGAAGGAGCTGGGACACTGAACCAATGGTGCTGTGACAGATTACACGAGTTCAGGATTTTCTCTCTGATCTGGACAATTTGCTGAAGACCCAACCACTGCGTCTACCTTGTCCATCCTATCAGGCTACATGGCCTTGAGCATGATTCCCTGGGGCAGAAAGAAAGGGCAGGGGGTGGCTCTTCTTTAAATGGCACCAGACACCGCTGTGTAAATGCAGTCACATCCTCTACATGCTTTGACCATCACAGGTGCCTTTGCCATCTCCGGCTGAAGGCTTGTCCAGGTGCCAGCGCGCAGAGAGTCTCGTGCTCTGAGATTCCGCCTGCCCTGACGGCCGACGTAACGCCATTCTTGCTCTGTGACAGGTGCGAGGGTGATGATGGCACAACTCGGACATGTTTGCAGCAGCTGCTGCGCCTCAAAAGCACAAAACAGGTCTCCCTGGAACAGCCGTCTGGGCCCAGCTTGTTGGACCCAGGCGAAGCTGCTTGAAGAAGGAGCGGCCATGTTTCGCCAGAGAGGGCTGCCGCTGTTGGCAGCAGATTGCCATCCAGACTTCTTGATGGCTAGAAATAGCTCACCAGTGCGTCATGGGACTCTCTTATCCTGCCTAACATGGTCAAGCAGAGTCAGTCATACATCCTCAGGGCATCCGTCTCCGCGGGGGTTTGGAATTCTTTGTAGCCTCACTGTTAGTGAAATGCTTCCACGGAAACCTTACCAGCCGTTTGTTTGCCTCTGGGGGTGTGCGGCTGGCATGTGAGCTGCATGCGGGAAAGGTTCCAGGATGACTCTCTAAGCCTCGACTGACGCCCCATGGAACGCGCACCTGCTCCCAGTCCCGGCGCGGGCGCTGACGTCAGGTGCCCTCTGTCCAAACTGCTGTGCCAAGGGGTGAGGAGGCGGTTTCTGGAGTCGCAGCCTAACCCAGCCAATGGAAATTCTGCACTGAGTCTGGCCACGTTCGTCTTCAGTCATGTGTCCACCCGCAGAGGCACCCACTAGCCCAGGGCAATTAGGAGACCTCATCCGAGCGTTCAGTTTTGCTGAGTGCCAGCACTAACCCCATTTTTCATCCAGGCGGTGCCTTGCGTGGCAAGCCCTGGTTTTAGCAGTCAGAGAGCCAGGCAGGCGGCAGCTACGCTGCTCATGGTGGAGTCTGCAAGGGGGTCTCACCGGTTCTTCTTCACAAGACGTGAAAACTGTTCTCCTGCCCCCCGGAGCTGCTGTGTGTGTCAGCCCAGGGCATTTTCTGTTTCATTTGTTGCTTTTTCTTCTTTATTCCTCTCTCTTTCTTTCTTCACATCTCTTGTCGCTCTTCTTCTCTCAGGCCATTCTCTCCCTCTTCCCTTCCTCTCTGTCTCCTCTCTTCTTTCCAGTAGATTCTCTCGACTCTTTCTCTTTCTCTCCATCTCTCTTTGCCCTTTTGACCGATCACTTTCCCTCCATTCTTCAACCCTCCCTCTGCATCCTTCCAGGTCCCCTTCTCTTCGCCCCCTTGGTTCGGTTTGGGGCCAGAGGCTTCGCTCCCTCCACCAACGAAGCTACACGGATTGGCACCAGCGGAGGGTGTGGTCCAGTGTCGTGCCGTAGCCGATTCCCCAGTTCGAAGGGAAGGCAAGGCTTGCCAAGAATACCAGTGACTTGCCCTGGCAGGAGCGGCTTTGTCCGGATTTTCTAAAGGCCCCGTCGCCACGGTGTCTGAGCGCTGAGAACTGGCATTTAATCACGCAGCGCGCAGGCTGCTGATGGCCATGGAGTCCAACCGATGACCCACGTGGTCTGCCACAGTGCAGGGGATGGCTGTGAGGCCCAGGCACGCGGTAAGGCTGCTACTCAAGACATCGCCAGAGCCTGGCTTGACACTGGCGCCACCGCTTGGCTAATCTGAGACTAATCTCCCAGGCCATCACACCCCCGGGCTGCTGCGTCCCTCAGGAACTAGGAAACTCAATGTCATGAGAGCGGGGCACAGAGCCCTCGGGCTGAGTCCCTGTGGAACTCCCTCTGGGAGAGGCGCCAGTGGCCACGAGCTTCCCTGCGTCCAGACAAGAGGCGGAAACTCCCGTCAATGGAGCTTTCCCACAGTCATGGGGGACAATGGGGAAGATGCCAGAAGAGGATGTGATGGAATAGGGACTGTCTGTGTGGTTGATAGGTGAGAGCAGGGACTGTCTGTGTGCTTGGTAGGCAGAGACAGGTCTGCAGCTGTAACATGAGCCTGGCCTGGGGGAGGGGAGGTCTCACCTCTGGCTGTAGCTAGACAAAGGGAGGGGGGAAGTGGAATCAGTCTTCGGTTGGGAGCTGGGAGGTGGGTTTCAGGGGATCCTAGGCTGGGATCCAAGCACCCTGAACCCCCCAGAAAGGCCAGATTGAGGGGTCCTGGCTCTGAACCCAAGCTGGGCTGTATCCTGTGTTCCTGTTGTTCAATAAACCTTCTGTTTTACTCGCTGGCTGAGAGTCACTGTGAGCCCAGGAAGAGGGGTGCAGGGCCGGACTCCCCCACACTCCGTGACAACTGGTGGCAGCGGTGGGATCGACTGCACCCCGCGGACGGCGCTTCCTGCAGTAAGTGACTGGGGAGCAGTAAAACGAAGGGGCGATTCACCCCTGGGCGAGTGTGGCCAGAGAGAAGGACTTTGCAGTAACAGGGTCCCCCGGGGGATCACAGCGAGCGATCCCAGGGGCGGAGGAGTCTGCAGCTCGACCCTGGCAGAGAGGGGGTGACCTCAAGGACTGGCACACTAGGGGTCCCCCTGGAATCCGTGGGGAGCGGCGAGCACCCCGGCCTGCGAGCGGCCAGCAGGAAGATGTATGCCCAGCAGCGCAAGTGTGACCTGGTGGAGCAGTGTAAGCAGAGGGGGCTGCACTATGGGAAGCTCACCAAGGCCCAGCTGATTGCCCGGCTGGAGGAGAGAGATCGAGTCAATGAACCGGACCCGGTCTCTGAGGGAAGCAGCCCGGCAGATGCAGCGCAGGCACCAGTGTCTGTCCCTGCTGGGAGTGGTCAGCCGGCTGCTGAGGGCTCCTCGAGACCCCCCACCCCTAGGCCTAGGGGAAGGGGGAGGAGGAGGAGCCCAGCTACCGAGGGCACCGTGACCCCCCCGGCCGGCAGGGGATCGTCCCGGCGACGCTCGGCCTCCGTGGAACTCAGGCGGCTGGACTTGGAGAGAGAGATCAAACGGATGGAGATGGAGATGGAGGAGCGTAAGGAGCTGAGGGCATATGAGGAAAGACAAAGCCAGCGTGAGCTGGAGGAGAAGGAGAAGCAACGCGAATACGAGGCGAGAGAGAAGGAGAAGCAACGTGAATTCGAAGCGAGAGAGAAGGAGGAGCAGCGCAGACATGAACTGGCCCTGGCCCAGCAGAACAACAGTAAGACCCCGGCTGCGGTGAGTGAGGGGGGGCCCAAGCCTACAAAGAGCTTCGATACGAACTTCCTGGCCCCGCGTAAGGAGGGGGAGGACATAGACACCTTCCTGACGGCCTTTGAGAACGCCTGCGAGCTGCACCAGGTTGACCCTGCAGACAGGATCCGGCGCCTCACCCCCTTACTGGACTCCACCGCCGTGGAGGTGTACAGCCGAATGAGAGGGGCGGAGGCGCAGGACTACAACCTGTTCAAAGAGGCCCTGCTCCGCGAGTTTGGGCTGACCCCGGAGATGTACCGGAAGAGGTTCCGGAGTCAACGTAAGACCCGGGAGGGCACCTACCTGCAACTGGTCAACCGGGCGCAGGGGTATGCCCGCAAGTGGACAGCCGGGGCCCAAACCAGAGAGGACCTGCTTGACCTATTCGTACTGGAGCACCTGTATGCGCAGTGCCCATCCGACCTGAAGCGATGGTTGATGGACCAGAAGCCGGAGAACCCGCAGCATGCCGGCCAGCTGGCCGACCAATATGTGGACAGTCGGGCAGGGGATGGCAGGGAGGAGTCTCGAGGGGGCAGGTCTGCCTCAACGCAGAGAGAGAGTCACCACGGGACGTCCCAGCGGGGCCCTATGGAGAACCCCCACCAAAGGGGAACGTCCAACGTCAGATCCACCCGACCCCCTCGAGGGGACCCACGAGACATGGGCTGCTTTCACTGTGGCCAACAAGGCCACTGTGACGGTGCGATTCTGGCGGGACCCAACTGAAAGTGCCAAATCAGGACCAATTGCTTAAACAGGGCAGTCACAGCCCTAGGCTGGGGTTTTTCCACCTCTAAGGCAAACCAAACCAGCCAGACAAAAAGGACTTTGGTCTCACCCCACTGGCTAACCACAAGTCACACAAGCAATTTCCTTAGACACTCCAGTCTCCCAACATCACCACCAGTGCACTCGTCCTGGGGATGAATGGTTATGAAAACCAACACCCCAATAAAAGAAAAAGGTTCCCTCGATCCCAAAGGACCAAGCCTCAGACCCAGGCCAATATACACATCAGATCTTACCCACAAATCACGCTGTTGCCAATCCTTTAGAATCTAGAATCTAAAGGTTTATTCATAAAGGGAAAAAGGTAGAGATGAGAGGTAGAATTGGTTAAATGGAATCAATTACATACAGTAATGGCAAAGTTCTTAGTTCAGGCTTGCAGCAGAGATGGAGTAAACTGCAGGTTCAAATTGAGTCTCTGGAATACACCCCCGCTGGGATGGGTCAGTCAGTCCTTTGTGCCGAGCTTCAGCTTGTAGCAAAATCCCTCCAGAGGTCAGAAGCAGGATTGAAGCCCCGATGGAGCTGATGCCTCAGCCTTATATAGACTTTTCCAGGTGTAAGAATCCCTTTGTCCTCACGGTGGAAACTTACAGCAAAAATAAAATGGAGTTTGCAGTCACATGGACAAGTTTCTGCATACTTTGCTGAGTCACAAGGCGTGTCTGCCTTCTCTCCATGGGTCAATTGTGTAGCTGATGGCCCTTTAATGGGCCATCAAGCCAGCTATGCAGGGCTAACATCAGCTTGTCTGGGATCTTTCCCAGAAGCAGAGCATAATACAAACTACAGACAGTACAGAGCCAATACCTATAACTTCAACTACAAAATGATACACAGACATACAGACAGCATAATCATAACCAGCAACCCAGAACCTGGTCTTAGACACCTTATATGACCCCCTTTACTTAGGATTTGGTGCCACCACAGGACCTTGGTTGCAACCCATGTTCTATATGGTTCCCATTTATATCAATAACGTCACAGCCACATACGGGCCCAGTGCCCCAAGCTCAGAGACAGACCGAGCAGACCCAACCCGCCGAGGGTTGACTGGGTACAGACCCAATCGGAGGAGGGGCAACATGCCCAAGAGAGGGGGGCTGGCAGCGTCCCACCTGGGGAGGAGGGAGGAGGGCCCCCGGTCAGCGCCTCTGGGGGGCTGGATGCTCCGGTCCCAAGGGGCTGCTACAGGGTGGCCATGGGGCTGCCCCTCCGGAAACAGTGCCTGGTTCCCCTGGAGGTGGATGGGAAGAAGGTCACTGGGTACTGGGACACAGGCGCAGAGGTGACGCTGGCCCGGCCCGAGGTGGTGGGCCTAAATCGGATGGTGCCTGATACCTACCTGACCCTGATGGGCGTGAGCGGGACCCCATTCAAGGTGCCCGTGGCGAGGGTGCACCTGAAGTGGGGGGTCAAGGAGGGCCCCAAGGATGTGGGAGTGCACTCCCATTTGCCCACAGAGGTGCTAATGGGGGGGGACCTCGAGACCTGGCCCGGCAATACCCAGGGTACCCTGATTGTGACCCGTAGTCAGAGTCGGCGCAGGGCTCTGCACCCTGACAACAGGGAAAGTACTCTGCCCGAGTGCCTGGTGGGGAGGGAACGCCCAGAGACACGACCCAGAGAGGCTGCGGCCTCAGACCCAGCCGGTGAGAGAGAGCAGGGCCCCATCCCTGTCCCAGCTGCTGAGTTCCAGGCCGAGGTGCAGAAGGATCCCTCCTTGCAGAAGCCCAGGGACCGGGCTGACCTCAATGCAGCGCAGACCATGAGGAGAGGTTGCAAGGAGAGGTTCCTGTGGGAGAAGGGGTTCCTGTACCGGGAATGGGCTCCCCCCGGGGAGGTGGAGTCATGGGGGATTAGGAGGCAGCTGGTGGTTCCTCAGAAGTTTCGCCACAAGCTGTACCTGGCCCATGACATCCCCCTCGCAGGGCACCAGGGAATCCGGCGCACCAGGCAGAGGCTGCTACAGAACTTTTACTGGCCTGGGGTCTTTACCCATGTCCGGCAGTACTGCCAATCCTGTGACCCCTGCCAGCGGGTGGGGAAGGCCCGGGACAAGGGGAAAGCAGCTCTGAGGCCTTTGCCCATCATAGAAGAGCCTTTCCAGAAGGTGGCCATGGACATGGTGGGGCCTCTCAGCAAGGCGACCCGGTCAGGAAAGAAATACATCTTGGTGGTGGTAGATTTCGCCACTCGATACCCCGAGGCGGTGGCCTTGTCCTCTACCGAAGCAGCCACCGTGGCGGATGCGCTGCTGACCATTTTCAGCCGGGTGGGATTCCCCCAGGAAGTCTTAACGGACCAGGGGTCCAACTTCATGTCGGACCTGCTCCAGTCCCTGTGGGAGAAATGTGGGGTCCGACCCAGCTGGGCCTCAGCGTACCACCCCCAGACCAACGGGCTGGTGGAGAGGTTCAACGGGACGCTAAAGATGATGCTAAAAACATTCATGCACCAGCACCCACAGGACTGGGACAAGTACTTACCTCACCTGCTGTTTGCGTACAGGGAGGTACCCCAGGAGTCTACTGGGTTTTCGCCTTTCGAACTGTTATATGGAAGGCGGGTAAGGGGGCCCCTGGACCTGCTGAGAGACGAATGGGAGGGGAAGGCCGCTCCCGATGGCGAGTCGGTGGTGGAGTATGTCCTGACCTTCCGGGAAAGACTTGCCGAGCTCATGGGCCTGGCCAGGGAGAATCTGGCCCGAGCCCAGAGGAAGCAGAAGGTCTGGTACGACCGCACGGCGCGGGCCCGCGCCTTCGCCACCGGGGACCAAGTGATGGTTCTCATCCCCGTGAGGAAAAACAAACTCCAGGCTGCCTGGGAAGGGCCCTTCAAGGTTGTCAAGCAGCTAAATGAGGTAAACTATGTGGTGGAGCTGTCTAACCGGGCGCACCACCGCCGGGTGTACCATGTGAATATGATGAAGCCATATTATGACCGGGGGAATATGGTGTTGGCCGTGTGTGGCCACTGGGAGGAGCCGGGGGATGACCCTCTAGTGGATCTATTCCCAGGAACAAAGGCTGGTTTCCCCCTGGAGGCGATTCCCCTCTCAGATCAGCTGACCCCGGCTCAGCATGCTGAGATCAGAGGGGTGCTGCAACTGTACCGACCGTTGTTTTCCAACCAGCCTGGGCGCACTAATTTGACTGTCCACCGGGTGGAGACTGGGGCACACACCCCGATACGCTGCTCCCCTTTTCGGGTTACCGGGAAGACTGCCCAGGACCTGGAAAGGGAGGTCAGAGACATGCTGGCTTTAGGGGTGATCCAGCCGTCCGCCAGCCCCTGGGCCTCCCCAGTGGTGCTGGTCCCCAAGAAGGACGGGTCGATCCGGTTCTGCGTGGACTATCGGAAGCTTAATGCCATCACCGTATCTGATGCCTACCCCATGCCAAGGCCTGATGAGCTCCTAGACAAGCTAGGAGGCGCTCGGTACCTCACCACCATGGATCTTACCAAGGGCTACTGACAAGTGCCGCTGGACGCAGATGCCAGGCTGAAATCGGCCTTCATCACTCCCCTGGGGCTCTATGAGTTTCTGACCCTGCCCTTCGGCCTCAAGGGAGCGCCGGCCACCTTCCAGCGCCTGGTGGATCAGCTACTGAGGGGGATGGAGAGTTTTGCTGTGGCGTATATTGATGACATCTGCGTCTTCAGCCAGACCTGGGAGGACCACGTGCTCCAGGTTAGACAAGTGCTGGACCGACTCCGAGAGGCGGGGTTAACCGTAAAGCCTGAGAAGTGCAAGGTGGGGATGGCTGAAGTATCTTACCTGGGCCATCGGGTGGGGAGCGGCTGCCTAAAGCCAGAACCAGCCAAGGTGGAGGCGATCAGAGACTGGCCCGCTCCCCAGACCAAAAAGCAGGTCCAGGCCTTTATTGGGATGGCGGGGTACTATCGGAGGTTCGTGCCCCACTTTAGTGCCATAGCTGCCCCCATCACTGAGCTGTGCAAGAAGGGGAAGCCAGACAAGGTGGTCTGGACCGAGCAGTGCCAGGAGGCTCTCCAGGCACTGAAGGAGGCTCTGCTCAAAGGCCCAGTTCTGGCAAACCCAAACTTTGACAAGCCCTTTATGGTGTTTACCGACGCCTCCGACATGGGCCTGGGGGCGGTGTTGATGCAGGAGGATGAAAAGGGGGAGAGACACCCCATCGTGTACCTGAGCAAGAAGTTGCTACCCCGGGAGCAGAACTACGCGGCCATCGAGAAGGAATGCCTGGCCATGGTGTGGGCCCTGAAGAAACTGGAGCCATATCTCTTTGGGCGCCACTTCACCGTGTACACCGACCACTCTCCCCTGACCTGGCTGCACCAGATGAAAGGAGCCAACGCCAAGCTCCTGAGGTGGAGCCTGCTCCTGCAGGACTATGACATGGACGTGGTCCACGTGAAGGGAAGCGCCAACCTGATAGCGGATGCGCTGTCCCGGAGAGGAGGCCCTGAACTTCCCCAGGTCACTGGGCAGAGTGACCCCGCTCAGTTCAGTCTCGGAGGGGGGAGAGGTGTGATGGAATAGGGACTGTCTGTGTGGTTGATAGGTGAGAGCAGGGACTGTCTGTGTGCTTGGTAGGCAGAGACAGGTATGCAGCTGTAACATGAGCCTGGCCTGGGGGAGGGGAGGTCTCACCTCTGGCTGTAGCTAGACAAAGGGAGGGGGGAAGTGGAATCAGTCTTCGGTTGGGAGCTGGGAGGTGGGTTTCAGGGGATCCTAGGCTGGGATCCAAGCACCCTGAACCCCCCAGAAAGGCCAGATTGAGGGGTCCTGGCTCTGAACCCAAGCTGGGCTGTATCCTGTGTTCCTGTTGTTCAATAAACCTTCTGTTTTACTCGCTGGCTGAGAGTCACTGTGAGCCCAGGAAGAGGGGTGCAGGGCCGGACTCCCCCACACTCCGTGACAGAGGAATTTTAGAAATGCCCCTGGTCTGCTTCAGGGGAACGAGGAAAGAAAGTAGGTCCCATGTGGCTGTAGCTGTTTTGTCAGGCACAGAAATGCTCTAGTGACGACTGTGAGATGATAGATAGATAGATCGATCGATCCATCGATCGATCTCTGGGGGTAGATAGATAGAGGGGTGTGGGAGAGTACATAGAGGGCTCTCTGGGGGTAGAGAGATAGAGGGGTGTGTTGGGGTACATAGATAGAGGGTGTGTTGGGGTACATAGATAGATAGAGGGGTGTGCTGGGGTACATAGATAGAGGGGTGTGCTGGGGTACATAGATAGAGGGTGTGGGGGGTACATAGATAGAGGGGTGGAGGGGTACATAGGTAGACAGATGATAGTATTTTAAAATCCACATGAGATGGGCTAACAAGACACATGCTCAAGTTCACCACATTCCCTTTGCTTTTACGCTATGTTGTCAGCTTAGACTGAACCCTTTTTTGGAGCCTGGGCCTTGCAGAAAGCCCCTGTGCACCGCTACACACAGAACGAGAAACATTCACCATCATCAGAGCTCACCACCCACAATGCACTGTTAAAATTCCCCAGAATGCATTGTGCCTGCTGGCAGTGCAGAGGAAGCTGGGACGGCTACCCACAGTACACCAGGTTCACATCAATGCAATCGGCGGCTGTGCGGGCACAAGTGTTGTGACATAGAATCATAGAATTTCAGGGTTGGAAGGGACCTCGGGAGGTATCTAGTCCAACCCCCTGCTCAAAGCAGGACCAACCCCAACTAAATCATCCCAGCCAGGGCTTTGTCAAGCCTGACCTTAAAAACCTCTAAGAAAGGAGATTCCACCACCTCCCTAGGTAACCCATTCCAGTGCTTCACCACCCTCCTAGTGAAAAAGTTTTTCCTAATATCCAGCCTAAACCTCCCCCTCTGCAACTTGAGACCATTACTCCTTGTTCTGTCATCTGCCACCACTGAGAACAGTCTAGATGCACTGGTGCAAGTGGCACAGTGTGAATGCACTGCACTGGAATGGTTGTATTACTTTAGCTAAGCCAATCCAGCATCCTCAACCCAAACGTCCCAGAATCAGGAGTCAGCCTTGAAACCCATGAGATTTAAAAACGTGGACACTTGGGGTTCTGTTTATTTGCCTTCTGATGGTAGAAAGAGATTGGGAGCACTTTGGGGCAGGGTTTGTCCTTGTTGTTCTGTGTTCATACAGTGCCTAGCACACTGGAGCCGTCCCTGGGCTTCCAGGCACCAATGGATTACAGATCATTCATAACAATAACAATAACTGCAGCATCTGGTTGAAAAATCTTCTCAATCTTTTTTTTGCACCCAGGAGGGCTAGAAATGTCTTTGTTTAAATGAAAGCTGAGAGTCTCAAGTGATAACGTGACTCCAGCAGCTGGGGCTTTAAGAAACCCCCCAAATATTATGAGACTCATGATAAAGAAAAGACTACAGTCAGAGAGTAGTTGCCAGTTGTTCGCTCTCAGGCTGGGAGGCCGTATCCAGTGGGATCCTGCAGGCGTCAGTCCTGGGTCTGGGACCATTCAGTATTTTCATTCATGACTTGGATACTGCAGTGGAGAGTAGGTTGATCAAACGTGCAGATGATACCAAGCTGGGAGGGGCTGCAAGCACTTTGGAGGCCAGGATTAGAATTCACAATGACCTTGACAAATTGGAGAATTGGTCTGAAATCAACAAGAGGAAATTCAATGAAGACAAAGTGCAAAGTACTTCACTTAGGAAGGAAGACTCGAACGCAGAACCCCAGCCTGGGGACGGACTGGTTAGGTGGCAGCTCTGCTGAACAGGAGCTGGGGGTTCCTGTGGCTCACAAACGGAATGTGAGTCAGCAATGTGCGGCAGCTGTGAAAAAGCTCAGATCATCCTGGGCTGTATTAACAGGAGTGTCGTATGTAAGACACAGGGGTAACTGTCCCATTCTGCTCAGCACTGGTGAGGCCTCAGCTGGATACCGCCCGTGTCCAGTCCTGTGTGCCTGTAACAGGGTGTACCTACCCCGCATCAGCCCCGAAAGGGTTAACTGTGCTTTGCAGGCTGAGAAAGCCCCGCCCCTCTGACTCTGCTGGGCATGCTCAGCCTGGAGGCGGAGTATAAAAGGAAGCAGCCCAACTCAGTCTGGGCAGGCTGCTGAAGGGGGGAAGATGCAGACTGCAGGCTCTCTCCAGGGAGCTGCTACAGGCCTCGACTACGGAGCCACGGACACCGAGCCCAGACGGACTCCAGGCTGCCTGATGAGCCAGGAGAAGAGACCATGCTGGCAGGAGCTTCGCCACTTGAGGACTCCAGAGACCTGGGGGAACCATGGAGCATCGCAGAGGGAGAAAGGATAGGAAGCAGCCCAGGGGACTTAGACTTTTCTGCAGTGTGTGAACTGAGGAACCAGTCAGCATGATTTGGGAAGACCCCCACCACCGCCAGGGCCCCGGGCTGGGACTTGGAGGAGCAGGGAGGACCCAAGTCCCCCTACCCTGAGCACCACACACCCCTAGGTGGTCCCCCACTTCCCCAACAAGCCAATAGGCCACACCGCACCCCAGAAGTGGGCGCCTTTATTGACTTCAGCCATTAGGCCATGCTTCCCTGAGTGGAAGGGCCGCTCTATTGACCCCAGTCACTAGGCAATACTACCATGTTTTGTAGTAAGGGTCCTCAGCATAGGACCTAACTGGCTGCAGTACAGCCTCTGCCCTTTCTTTTCACCACACGTGACCCAGCCCCCCGTGACAGGGTGTCCCTATCTGCCGCACTTTCAGAAAGATGTGGTTAAGTTGAAGAGACTCCAGAGAACAGCAACAACAATGACAAAAGGTTTAGAAAATCTGAGCTGTGAGGAAAGATTAAAAAAATTGGGCATGTTTAGTCCTGAGACAGAAAGACTTAGGGAAGGTCCATCGATGGCGATTAGCCAGGCTGGGCAGGGATGGTGTCCCTGCCTCTGTGTGCCAGAAGCTGGGAATGGGCGACAGGGGATGGATCACTTGGCGATTCCCTGTTCTGTTCACTCCCTCTGGGGCACCTGGCACTGGCCACTGTCAGCAGACAGGACTCTGGGCTGGATGCACCTTTGGTCTGACCCAGTCTGGCCGCTCTTATGTTCAGGCCAGTCTTCACATCTGTTACAGCTGTTCTAAAGAGGACAGTGATCAGGTGCTCTCCATGTCCACTGAAGGCAGGACAAGCAGCACTGGGTTTAACCTGCAGCAAAGGAGAGTTAGGTTCCATATTAGGAGAAACTTTCTAACTCTCAGGGCAGAGAAGCTCTGGAGCAGGCTCCCGAGGGCGTCTGTAGACTCCCTGTCACTGGAGGGTTTTGAGAACATGCTGGACAAACCCCTGCCAGGGATAGTCTAGGTCCTGCCTCAGTGCAGGGGGCTGCACTAGGTGGCCTCTCGAGGTCCCGTCTAGCCCCACACTTTTATGATTCTATGAAAATTGCCAAAGTTGGCCCCTCGGCTGACACCACTTCTAGCAGGACAATGTCTGTGGGCAGCCAGGTCCTGGGAGCCACTGATCTGCCCTGCCGTCCCAGCCAGCGTGGCGGAGCCTGCGCCGGATGTGCAGGAGATGGGGCCAGAGGGGCCTGTTCCATCCAGAAGGAGATTTGCACCCTCGGGTGCAGAGAGCAGGAACAGCAAGAGGCATCGGGGAAATGCAGCATCGCCTCTGCCCAGGTTTGGCTGCCGGCCCCCAGACGGGACGACAAAGCCTCATGGAGCTGGAGAAGACGCCGGAGACCAGAGCAGCGAGTCTGTGCCAAGGAATCTCCCCGGGTGACGTACATCCAGCCCTGGGAGCAGCCGAGAGAAACGGAGGCTGCAACCGCAGCAGCATTGCTGAGGAGCTGAGGTCACCTTGGGGCAGCGCCAGACAATCGTTCATCCCCCGACAGCATTTTCACACCCCCAAAGGGGCGGGGCTGCGGCTCACCAAAGCACGGAAAAGTTGACTCTGGCCTCTGGCTCAGAAGGTTATGAAAGAACCTGGAATCAAGGGCTTGGCTCAGGCCATGACAGGACCAGACTTTATTAACCCTCCGACTCCCAAAGCAAACTGCACAGGAGAGAGGAGGAAACTGGGGACACCTGCCACTGGTGCAGACCCCGAGGGGCATGGGGAGCCCTGCTGGGCTGGGGCAACGTACAGGTTCAGAGATTCACAGATGATAGAGCCAGAAGGGACCATTGTGATCATCTCGTCAGACCTCCTGCATCCCACAGGCCAAGGACCCCTGCCTCGATCCCATGGCTTCCGGCTGAATTGGAGCATATCTTTTCCAGTTCTGGGGGCAGCTCCACAGCCAGGAGGGGGCTGACACTGCGGGAGTTGCAGGGGGTTGGCAGATTGGCAGTTGACAATCTCACTCAGTCTTTTGGCAGGCAAAGCTGCCACTGACATCAATGGGGTAGTTATCTGCATTTCCGAACCACCCCTCACTGGTGCTCACATGGGGAAGGGTGGGGAGGTGCTCTCAGGGAGGGAAGCGGATGGATAAATCCTGCAGTGCTGTTTGCTGAGGAGAGAACATAGTTGGAAGCAACCCCTGTAGCATGCAAAGGGTTAAAGAAAAGACCCAGTGGGACATATCAGACCCAGCTCGAAGGTGAATCTCATGGCAGCCCAGCTCGCCCAGCCTGCAAAGCATCAAAGCAAGGGAACTACGCCAATCTACTCCAGATGGGGGGTCCCATCTCCGCCTCTGAACCCGATCCCCGAGCATGACGGTCCCGAGGCCCATCACACACCGCCAGTGTAACGGGCAGCAAATTACATTTGCACTTCACCCCACCATAGGGCTTGTCCACATGGTGCATTCGTCCGCACTAGAGCGGTGCCAATCTTCCGGCGCACTAACTGACCCTGTGGACCCTACGCGTGCACACTAAAAGTTCTGTAGTGTGCGTTAACAGAGTCCTGTTTCGAACGGGCCTACATTAACACAGCTGCCTGGCCTGCGATGCCATAGCATGGGTTGAAGCAGCTAGATATTAACGGGCACAACGGAACTTTTAGTGCATGCCACGTTAGCGTGTGATGTGATAGTGCACACTAGAGGTTACCCTCCTCTGGTGCAGGACAAGGCACCGTGTAGATGAGCCTGTAGTGTAAATGAGAATCAGTCCATTTACACCTGTGCCCCCCAGCCATGATGCTTCACTCCCTTATGCCAGAGGGGGTGTCAGACTCCCACCCTGCACCCCTTTGCACAGGTGCGAATAACCACACGGGGTGCCAGGTAAAGGAGACACTAACTCCCTCACAGCCAGCCCTGGGCCTGCATCACTGCAGTCTGACGCCAGCATCGCTGCGCTGGGTTCAGCGGAGCCCCGCCAGGGCCAAACTGGAGTGACACAGCAGTGAGTCCGGCCCAGGGCTTCTAACAGCGGGCACTTTACACCTCAGCTCTGGATCCGGCCCGCCCTGGCTGCAGCCCTTTGTAACAAACACGTGTGCTGAACGCTCAGAACCACCGGGACTGTTCCGCAGCGTTGTTGTAGCTGTGCCGGTCTCCCTGAGACAGAGGCAAGATGGGCAAGGGAACGTTCTTTACTGGCCCAGCTTCTGTCCGTGGCCGGGACAAGCTTTCGAGCGGCACAGACCTGACCAAGAGCTCTGCGTAGCTTGAAAACTGCCCCTTCCTTCCACCCGCAGAAGCTGGACCAGTACAAGCTGTTACCTTATGTAAACCTTCTCCACCTTGTCTCTCAGCAGCACGTGTCAGTGCTAAGCTGGGCTGGTCCCTCCCTCGGCATATCCCCAGGGGGAGGCCGAGCCGAGACAGGTCCTGGTTGGTTTGAAAAAACTCCTGTAACAATCTGAATCAGCCGTTTTCCCACCAAAGAGCTGACGTGGGGAATGCTAACGGATTAGGAGGGAGGAGGCAGCGGAGTCATGGCCCAGCCCCTCGGCCCTTTCTCAGTCTCTTGACACTCGTGTACCACCCCCGATCAATCGAGCTCAGTCGCTTCTTTTGCTGAAAAGCAATTGGAAAACCACCTAATCGGAAGCCTGTCTGCAGCCGTGCTCGGCGCTCTCTGTGTCTGTGGAGCTGCAAAGAATTTAGCCCCAGCTGTGCTTGGTGCAGCTCAGGTCGGGGTCGGGCAAAGGGGACTTTAAGGCATCTTCACCTCTGCCCAACCTTGGGCCAGTCCCGAGGGGCAGTTCAGAGCAGCTGCAGGGCTGCTCCAAGTTTGTGCCAGCAGCCGCCAGCCCCCGAACGCTGTCTGGCAGCCCAGGCTTGCTGGAGCCCAGGAGAGGAGCCAGATCCCCCGCTGGTGGGAATGGGGGCAGGTCCATTGGCGTCAATGGAGCCGCAGGGATTAAGAGCAGCTGGGGATCTGGCCTATGGACATCAGAGGTGGGAGCGGGTTAGGCCCTGCCCCAGCCATCCCCACTCACCCTGGAGGAATCTTTCTATTCAGTCCAGTCCCGCTCTAATTGCCTCTGGCCCCGCCCTTGGCCCAGGGGTGGGGGAGGGGTCTCTCCCTTTTTACCACCTGGCTCCACTGTTTCAAAGCAAAGGAGATCACCTGACCCCCGTGCTGGAGGCCAGGGGCACGGCTACGCGCACTAGTGCTACGTGCACTAGTGCAACGCAGCTCTCTGAGCCCCACCCTGTGGGCGGGGGAGGAGCAGAGGGTGGGGGGAGAGCAACCCACATGGAACCCAGGGACACAAGGGGAGCCCCTCCCTTAGAGCCCCCCCAGGTGCTGCTGTTCCCTCCCCCCACAGCAGCTTTGGGCAGCTGGCCCCAGCAGCAGTGTGGTGGGGGGGAGGCTCTGAGCGGGGGCTGGGAGAGGCACCCCAGGAGGTCTCACCGGGAGCCTCAGGCAGAGGTACCCACAGAGGCCTATTGTCAGCACTGAGGATAAGAGTCCGGACCCCCCCCCCCCTCCACACACACACTCCACCCACCCCGGCCCAGATGTCTTAAAGAGATACCGTCCATTTTCACTAGCATGTTAGACTCCAGGTTCTTTTGTCCTTCCCTTGCCAACCTCTGCTTCCTCATGGAATCAGGTGTCAAGTCCACTAAGAGACTCCCGGACAGAGCCGAAGTGTCTGGAGATGAGAGTTCTCCTGCCATCCCCTGTATTCCCGAGAGATTCACTGCACAACTCTCCTGCTCTCAGGGCCGGCTCCAGGTCCCAGCATGCCAAGCGCATGCTTGGGGCGGCACGCCGCGGGGGGCGCTCTGCCGGTCGCCGGGAGGGCGACAGGCGGCTCCGGTGGACCTCCCGCAGGCGTCCCTGCGGATGCTCCACCGGAGCCGTGGGACCAGCGACCGCCAGAGCGCCCCCCGCGGCGTGCCGCCGTGCTTGGGGCGGCGAAATTGCTAGAGCCGCCCCTGCCTGCTCTGCAGATTCAGCTGCCCAGTCGTCCCGCTGAACCCGAGGTACAGACCGTTCACTCAAAGAATCAACCTGGAGACAGTCCGGTCCCAACACCGTTGTCTCCCCAACAAGCTGGCTAAGCTTATAGGGCTATTTAAACTCCCTAATAATTGTTAATCCATCGGAAATCTCCCCAAAGCTCCCCACACTGGATTTTATCAAAGCAAATTCAGGGGATTCATTTTCATTTGAAAGCCTTTGGCGCCTAGGCACCAACACATTTTCCTCAGAAGAGAGACTGTTTATATCAACAACGGCCCATTAAGAGTCAGTGGAAACAATTCCTTTCCGCCCCACTGGGCACAGCTAGTGACTTTTTACAGTCTCTGCACAAGTTATGGGTTACCGCCACCCGAGCTCACAGTAAAAGCGTTTACAGAAAAGGCAGCGGTGTAGGGGTCTCTTTGGTTACACACAGGCAGCTGCTTAGAGCCAAACAACAGACCAGCATTGTCACAAACTGGAGAGATTCTATCCCCATCTTTGCTGCTGAGAGGAGCTGGCTTTTCAGGATGATACAGTTCCTCCTGCTGTTCCTTTACTCTCTTGAGTTGGAGCTTAAGTCTGTCCACTTTTGCCTTAGCTGCAATCGAAGAGATGCCATTCTTTGTTCATGTTCAGAACACAGGCGTTCTCTTTCAGCAGCTTCTCTTCCAGATCAGCTCTTTTTTGCTTTTGTTTAAGTTCCAGCTGCTGGTTTCTCACTGCAAGCATTTTCGCTGGGTCTGCTTCCTTGTCACTGGCAATTAACAGATTTTTCAGTTCCTGCTCTGGGGCCTTTTTCTTAAAAGACAACCCCCTCTGGGAGCACAATTCTGCCAGAGGTTTTCTTGGTCAGGGGTCACCCACTGTAACTGATTTTTAACCCTTAAACTCTCCAATATCAAAATTAAATTTGACAAGCGTGTGGTTCTGATCCAAAAACTCAATTAACCTGTGGTAATGTGCATCCTGCTGACTACGCCCCTGTGACCGGGGTCCCAGTGGGGGCCAGCTGCGGTCACTCAATTAGGATGAACTGCAAAGAATGGGACAGCCAAGCCCCAAAAAGCTGGTGGAGATTCCAATACATAGATTTACCAAGTCAGCATAAAACAGCTTCTTTATTACTTTACCGGTCACTCAGACATCCAAACGCAGTTCCCTTAAAGCGCTCAGGCCTCCATCCACGTGCCCACGTCAAATATGATGAACATTTCTGTAAATCTTATTTCATTGTATAAAAGAAAAGGTTCTACCAATCCCAGAGGATCAGACACATCACCTCCCAGGTTAACGAATGCTTCAGATCTTACCCAAATACACGCTACAGCCAATTCTTATTAACTGAACTAAAATGTATTAAAACACAAAAGAGAGAGTCTGGTTAAAAGATCAATATACAGACAGACGTGTTCAATCCACTGAGGTTCAGATTCACAGCAGAGTTGGGGAGCTTTGCAGCTGCAAAGAGTTCCTTTAGAATTCAGGTCATAGGTCAGAGTCCAATGTCCAGATAGCATATTCAGGGTGTACCAGTATAACAGGGACCTCCGTCTTGTGACTCAAACTTCCCCTGATGAAGCCTAAGCAGATCTGAGATGACAGAAGGATCTTTTATACCATTTCCTGTCTTTTGACAAGTTGGGATTCCCTCGGGGAACAAAAGGTCATTAGGATGACTTTGAAGGAGGTTCATCACTGGTCCTGAGCTATACAAATTAACATAAGGCCATTTGCTTGTTCCTCCACCATTCCCAGTACATTTCAAAGTGAGATGAATTCTGAGATATCCCATGTTTACAATTCATTTAAATGCTAGGATCTACTTTTGACCTCTGAATGATCAGAATACAGCATAGACAGGGAACGTTGATTTCATTGTCCTGACCCTACTCATAGATATGTAAATACACAAAAACACAAACATTCTCTCCCCACATGTCTTTTGAGGGTTATTTATTTTGCAGGCTGTTTAACCCTTTCTAGCCATGTGTCACAGCACCGAATCCAGCAGCTGAATTCTAGACCTACCCACAGAAGGATCCCTCCTGGGCCAGCAAGATCCTGAGGAAGGCTCCAGGTGAGAGAAGGGCCCCGGTACCAGGAAAGGGCTCCCTGAGGGAAAACTGAACCTCGGGGGATCAGAGGGTGGCTGGTGATCCCGCAGAAGTACCACCGGTGGGATGTCCTTCCTTCTGAACATCAGGGGGTTCAGAGCACCCAGCAAGAGCTGCTGCAGAATGTTTACTGCCCTGGAAATTCACAGGAGGCCACCCTTTTGAGTGGGTGTGTGGAAGGAGAGGGAGGGGACCCCTGGACTTGCAGAGAAACCAGTGGGGAATTGGTGGTGGATTCTGAACTATCGTTCTGGGGAAGGCTCGTTGAGCTCATGGCCAGGAAGAAGCTACCTGGGGGGATGCGTGTGGCATGGGGCAGGGAAAGGGAATCGCTCTCCTAAGCCAGGCGCCAACCGCCTGCTGGAATCAATTCCCTCTCTGACCAGCCCACCCCTGCCCACAGGCAGAGATCAGAGGGGCTGCACTGGTACACAGCCAGCCTGGGCTCGTTAATGTAGCTGTCCATGGGCCAGGGAGGGGAGGTGTTCCCCATTCACAGCCCGGGATCCTGCCTGGGATCTGGAGAGAGAGGTCAGGGACATGCTGGTGTTAGGGGTGATCCAGCCGCCCACCAGCCCTGGGCCTCCCCCATGGGGCTGGTTCCCAAGAAAGAGGGGTCGATCAGACCCAGTGTGCACTGTTGGAAGCTTAATGCCATCACCGTATTTGATGCCAGCCCCTTGCCTAGGACTAACAAAATCCTAGACAAGGTGGTGGGGGGGAATACCCTGCACCCCCATGTTTATCCGTATAATATGATTGTGTGGTATCCAATGCAAAGTTCATCATGTTGGGTGTCTTCGAAAGGCTCATGATGTACTGAGCATCGTTGCTATAGTGATGTTATAGGCTATAATTTCATGTATATAGCTTTGAGGCTGAAAATGTGTCCTCGTGGCTTAAAACAAGCCCAGGCAAAAACTCTCCAGGAGCAGAGGGGCAGTTCACACCTCATCAGGACATGGATGGGACAAACCCAGCCCAGCTTTGCAGGAACAAAGGACACTGGCCTAGGCAGTAACAAAGGATCTGTTGGACTCTGGAGTGAGTCACCCCCCTTCCCTTGGTCAGTTTGGGACTGCGATGAGGTGATGCTCACCTGACTCTGAAGGGGGGGGGCAAAGCCGAGAGGGAAGAGAGAACATGATAAAGGGAGGGACGTTTGCCAGGCTCTTCCTCTCTCGTCCACCTCCATCTACAGACATCACCACCAAGCGACTGAAGCACTGATCATAGGGGAGAGCCTGCCCGAAGGGCAACCAGCCAGCCTGTGGTGAGAAGCATCTCAGTTTGTAAGGGCTGAAAGTGTTAAGATCAGCTTAGAATGTATTTTGCTTTTGACCAAATCTGACTTGTTGTGCTTTGACTTATAATCACTGAAAATCTCTCTTTGTAGTTAAATGTGTTTGTTCTACCTGAAGCAGTGCGTTTGGTCTGAAGCGTTTCAGAGACTCCCCTTGGGATAACAAGCCTGGTACATATCAATTTCTTTGTTAAATTGACAAACTCGTATAAGCTTGCAGCGTCCAGCGGGCATAACTGGACACTGCAAGACGGAGGTTCCTAGGGTTGTGTCTAGGGCCAGAGCTATTGGCTAGTGTCATTCGGTTGCACAATCCAAGGAGCAGCTTACATGCCAGAGGCTGTGCGTGACCAGCCCAGGAGTGGGGTTCTCACAGCAGAGCAGGGTCAGGCTGGCTCCCAGAGTCAAGGATTGGGGTGACCTAGCAGATCACCGGTCCGGATAACACCCGGGGAATGTCACACTGGTGCAGTGAGCAGGGTCTATGTGCGGCTTGTTAGTCCAAGTGCAGTTCACACTCTAAGCACTGATATTTGTGATTTTAAGTGAGTCTTGAGTGCAGTGGCTAAGAACAGTCAGGAGCAGGTCACAATTGGTTTATTTCAGGTGAGGGAAATAAGCAGAAGAAAGCAGGAAAATGACTCCCAGTGAGGCAGCTACCAAACTGGAGCTGGCCAGACTGGAAGCAGCAGAGAAGGCAAAGGACCAGGAGTTTCAAATGTGGCCGGCAGAAATGAAGTTCAAAGCAGCAGCTGTGGCCAGGGAAACTATGGAGGCAGAGGCAGCCGGGGAGGCAGCCAGAGAGGACGGTGCACAGAGAAGGGCCCGGGAAGAGTGAGTGAGTGAAAACACCACCTGGACTTGCTAAGGAAACAGAAGTTCCAGAGGCTCCCAACCCCAATGACTCCCATCACTCCAAAAAGCCACAAGTGGGGACACTTATGTCCTGCACACAGTGAGGAGGAGACTATTGCTGAATGTCTGACTACCTTTGAAAGGCTGTGTGCAATACATGAAATCCCTGATGATCAGAGAGTTCCTTCCCTGATTGTGAAATTAACTGGGGCGGTGCCAATGCCTGTGGTAACAGGAGTTGGGACCAGGAAATTGCCAGGGGGTAGTTTGCCAGAATGCAAATGACCCAACTGACAGCGAAGGGGGTGTTTTCCCCCGGGCTGTGAGACACAGAGCAGTGATGGGGAAGCTGTTGGGGAAAGGTGCATCTGATCAAAGGGTAAACACGCCTATCCCAGAGAGCACAGATCACAGGAAAAGGGGGAAGGGAAGGACTCAGTGCTGGGAGGGGGAAACACCAGGTAACCCCAAAAAGGGAGCTGGATTTTCCGTATATGTACAATCCTGGGCTTGTGAGACCACTCCCCAAAGAGCCAGCCAACGTGCAGGATCCCCCTGGACACCCATCCTGCCAGCCTTGAGGGACCAACATTCCAGAAACGTGATTAAATGAAGAGCCCACACAGGGGAGAACAATGGAGGGAAGGAAAAGCCAGCGACAGATTACATGGGAGAGAGTCAAAGGACACCCTGGGTAATGAACAAACTAACCTCAAACTGCACTGTCTGAACACAGGGCGCGGTAACATAAAGATACTTGTAAGCTCACATCTGTGATAAACATTTTGCTATTAATGTTAAGTTTGGGGGATAAGAATTTTGACACGGATGTTAAACCTTGTGATAACGCTACTTTTCAATGAATAACTGCAAACAGACTTAAAGCTGACCACAGCGGACAAACCATAACAAACCTGGTTTGCTAGGTGAGGGGGGAACTGAGGCACACAGCCTCATGGCCTTAATGGCTGGATGCCAAGAGAACTATAACACAAACTTCCTTCGAGATAGTCAGTGACTCGCCCTCTTGCAGTAAACTAAGTGGAGAGGTTCTGTACCTTGGGGGAACACCCTGCACCCCCATGTTCAGCCGTATAACATGATTGTGTGGCATCCAATGCAAAGTTTGTCATGTTGGGTGTCTTCGGAAGGCTCGTGATGCACTGAGCATTGTTGCTATAGTGATGTTATAGGTTCTAATTTCATGTCTATAGTTATGAGGCTGAAAATGTGTCCTCATGGCTTAAAACAAGCCCAGGCAAAATCTCTCCAGGAGCAGAGGAGCAGTTCACACCTCATCAGGGCATGGATGGGACAAACCCAGCCTCACAGGAACAAAGGACGCTGGCCTAGGCAGTAACAAAAGGATCTGTTGGATCCTGATGAGTCACCTCCCTTCCCTTGGTCAGTTTGGGACTGCGATGAGGTGATGCTCACCTGACTCTGAAGGGGGGGGCAAAGCCGAGAGGGAAGAGAGAACATGATAAAAGGGAAGGACATTTGCCAGCTGTCACAGAGTCCCCGGGTGATGCTCTGGACCTGCTTCCCTCCTGGGTTCTCAGGTTACATGCTCAGGTGTCCTCCCTTCCCCAATGCCGGCCATCCCCAAACTCCCCTGCAACCTTCCCAGGTCAATGCTCCCCACTCAGCATTTACATAACACATCAAGGACATTCCCACTTCATCACACCAGGCTCCCTCTCTTCCATCTCCATCTACAGACATCACCACCAAGCGACTGAAGCGCTGATCAAAGGGGAGAGCCTGCCCGAAGGGCAACCAGCCAGCCTGTGGTGAGAAGCATCTCAGTTTGTAAGGACATTGAAAGTGTTGAGATCAGCTTAGAATGTGTTTTGCTTTTGTTTCATTTGACCAAATCTGACTTGTTGTGCTTTGACTTATAATCACTGAAAATCTATCTATGTAGTTAATAAATGTGTTTGTTTGTTCCACCTAAAGCAGTGTGTTTGGTTTGAAGTGTGTCAGAGACTCTCCTTGGGATAACAAGCCTGGTACATATCAATTTATTTGTTAAATTGACAAACTTGTATAAGCTTGCAGCGTCCAGCGGGGATAGCTGCACACTGCAAGACGGAGGTTCCTAGGATTGAGTCTGGGAGCAGAGATATTAGCTAGTGTCATTCGGTTGCACAATCCAAGGAGCAGCTTACATGGCAGAGGCTGTGCGTGAACAGCCCAGGAGTGGGGTTCTCACAGCAGAGCAGGGTCAGGCTGGCTCCCAGAGTCAAGGATTGGATCCTAGCAGATCACCGGTCCGGATAACACCAGAGGGGACCGTCACACATATCTATCTGGGCGGCACTTTATGGTGCACACTGACCACTCGCCCTGATGTGGCTGCACTGGATGAAAGGGGCTAACGCCAAACTCCTAGGGTGAAGTCTGATCCGTCAGGCTGGTCATATGAGGGTGTCCATGTTAAGAGGAGCGTGAATGTTATAGCTGATGCCAGTGGCGTAGCCAGGTGGAGTGATCACAAAAAAGGGCACCACCCGCTGTGGTGCTTTTACTCACCCGGCGGCGCTTTTACTGACGGGGCAGCGCTCTGGGTCTTCGGCGGCACCTCGGTGGTGGGACCCGCACTCGCGCCGCGAGTCTTCGGCTGCGGGTCCTTCAGTGCCGCCAAAGACACCCAGAGCTAGTGAAGGGCCCGTCGCCGAAGTGCTGCCGAAGACCTGGAGCGCTGCCAGGTGAGTAAAAATTAAAAATGCTCCAAGAAATTGAAAAGGTGCCACTTGTGCTCAGTGGGAGAGCGGACGCTGCCCCGCTCCCCCCCAGCTACATTACTGGCTGATGCTATGTCCCGGAGAGGGGGGCCTGAACTTCCTGAGGCCACTGGACGCAGGAGAGACCTGGGTGCTGGGCTGAGGGGTGCTAGGCCCAAGGGCGCAGAGAGTTTCCTGTGCTGGGTTCAGACGCTCAATAAACCAGGACTCCTGTTTGACGCTGGCTGAGAGTCACTCCGGTCTAGAGATCAGGGGCATTATTCCCTCTGGGAGTGGAGGCCCAGGGGGCCAGAGCGAGGGGACTCCCTGAGGGGGTGTGACGTTATTGATATAAATGGGGACCATATAGAACATGGGTTGCAACCAAGGTCCTGTAGTGGCACCAAATCCTAAGTAAAGGGGGTCATATAAGGTGTCTAAGACCAGGTTCTGGGTTGCTGGTTATGATTATGCTGTCTGTATGTCTGTGTATCATTTTGTAGTTGAAGTTATAAGTATTGGCTCTGTAATGTCTATATTTTGTATTATGCTCTGCCTCGGGGAAGTGTCCCAGACAAAGCTGATGTTAGCCCGGCATAGCTGGCTCGATGGCCCATTAAAGGGCCATCAGCTACACAATTGACCCATGGAGAGAAGGCAGACACGCCTTGTGACTCAGCAAAGTATGCAGGGACTGGCCCATGTGACTCCAGACTCCATATTTTTGCTGTAAGTTTCCACAGTGAGGACAAAGGGATTCTTACACCTGAAAAAGTCTATATAAGGCTAATGCCTCATCTCCATCTTGTCTTCAATCCTGCTTCTGACCTCTGGAGGAACTTTGCCACAAACTGAAGCTCTACACCAGGGACTGAGGACCCATCCCAGCGGGGGATGTTCCAGAGACTTAATCTAAACCTGCAGTTTACTCCAGCACTGCTGCAAGCCTGAACTGAGAACTTTGCCATTACTGTATGTAATTGATTCCATTTAACCAATTCTACCTCTCTTCTCTACCTTTTTCCCTTTGTAAATAAACCTTTAGATTTTAGATTCTAAAGGATTGGCAACAGCGTGATTTGTGGGTAAGATCTGATGTGTATATTGACCTGGGTCTGGGGCTTGGTCCTTTGGGATTGAGAGAACCTTTTTCTTTTATTGGGGTGTTGGTTTTCATAACCATTTATCCCCAGGACGAGTGCACTGGTGGTGATACTGGGAGACTGGAGTGTCTAAGGAAATTGCTTGTGTGACTTGTGGTTAGCCAGTGGGGTGAGACCAAAGTCCTTTTGTCTGGCTGGTTTGGTTTGCCTTAGAGGTGGAAAAACCCCAGCCTAGGGCTGTAACTGCCCTGTTTGAGCAATTGGTCCTGATTTGGCACTCTCAGTTGGGTCCCGCCAGAATCGCTCCGTCACAGGGGGCCACGGCAGAGACAGACGTGCTAAGGCTCAGAGAGGTGCGGCTCCAGGATGCAGAAGGGCTTAACACCCAGGAGAGAGTGGACCCCGAGAAGGGCTGTTGCTCTGAAGGGGGGTCCCCCCAGGGCCCGTACGGAGCCAGGAGAGAGCACAGGGCCTGGGAGTCCCTGACAACTACATGGTCACAATGGGCCCTTCTGGCCTTGGAATCTACGATTCTAGGTGCTGAGAGGAGGGATTTGTAGAAGGTTTCTACAGAGCGTCCTAAAAGGATGAATCGTGTCCAGCCCTGTCCAAAGGGAAACGGCAGCTCTTGAATCATTGCCGTGACTCAGGGGAGAGAGCGCGCCCCTTCGCAGCCGGAAATCCCCCGAACTGAGGACACTCTGTTCTCTCTGTGCCTTGGCCCTCTCCCGAAGGGTGACAGACCCACCATAGCGGTGAGATTCATTCCTGGCCAGTCACACCCAGCGGAAATGGTGCCCAAGCTGCTGTCTCTGGATGCCAGTGACTCAGTATCCAAACATCACAAGTATGGACCGTAGGGACTTAACGTGGTGCCCATCTGTGCAGTACCTGAGCCCTCGCGCTCTCAACCACGGCTATCCTGCCGCTGCTCCTGGCAAGCGGGGCAGGGCTGTGCAGCTGAGAGGCTCTGTGCCGTACCCCAGCTCACACTGGCAGGCTGGGACAGCGCAGGGACCCGAACCCGCCGCTCCCAAGTCGGAGGCTAGTGGCCTGGCCCTGCACAATCCTTCCTCGCAGGGGGAGAAGTCAGAGAGTCCCTCTGAATGGGAGCAGAAACAGGCTTTGGATCAGGCCGATGGGGTCAGGTTTTCAATTCCTCAGCACCCGCCACTGGAGTCAGCCCACTGAGCACCCAGCCCCCGCCACTGGCCAGCCCCAAAGCGGACCCAGGGCGCTGCTCTGGCTGGGGCTGCCGAGTGCTTGACACTCTGGCCTCACGCGTACGAAACGCACCCAAGAGAAGCGTGTCGGCCTCGGGGAGGGAGCTCCAGGCTGGTGGCTGACACGGACTGGCAGGTAGGACCAGGTATCTGCCCGGGCCGATGGAGGCTGCTAATAGAGCTGGGGAGATCATTTGTTCTTTGTTCCTTGTTTTCTGGGAGGTTCACCCTTCTTTCCGCTCACACGCAGTCCCGGGTGAGTTAGCCAGGCCCACAGCTGAGGGCTGGGGCAGAACTGGGGGATGAAATGCTTCTCTGAGCCTGATTCTCCTCCGCCTGGCACCTTGTGGAGTCACTGACCCCAGGGCCCAGCAGTTGCACCACTGTGAGCTGGAAGCGCGTCACGAGTGCGAATGACGGCACGGCCCTGAGTGCCTGGCAGTGCTCAGTCAGGCCCCTTTTACGTTTTCATTGAGGATCCCAACGTGACCTACCCACTGATTTACAAATGCTGGACCAAGGGCCAATCCCCGTTTTACTGGCACACACGAGAGTTATTCTGGATTTACAGTGGTGAACTCAGGCCAGAATCTGGCTCTGTACACACAGAAATACCCACAGCCCACCACTGAAGCGCAGAGTGAAACCTGTCAACTGTTTAACACACCACAGCCATGGGTGGCAAGTTTGTAGAAATTTTGGTGATGCCCAGAACCCGCCCCCCAACTCCGCCCCCCCCAAACTCCGCCCCCACCTACCTAAGGCTCTGGGAGGAGGCTCGGGGGGCGGGGAGGTCTGGGGTGCAGCTCCTGGGCTGGAGATTAGGGTGCAGGAGGGGTGCAGGGTGCAGGCTTTGGGAGGGAGTTTGGGTGCAGGCTCTGGGCTGGGGTTGAGGGCATAGGAAGGGGTGAGGGGTGCAGGCTCTGGGAGGGAGTTTGGGGTTGGGAAGGGGTGTGTGGGAAGGGGGAGGGGGTGCACCCTCTGGGAGGGAGTTTGGGGATAGGAGGGAGTGCAGGGGTGAGGGCTGTGGGGCTGGGGATGAGGGGTTCATGCTGCGGGGGGGGCTCAGGGCTGGGGCTGAGGATTAGGGTGCGGGGGGATGAGGGCTCTGGCTGGGGATGAGGATTAGGGTGCAGGGGGATGAGGGCTCTGGCTGGGGCTGAGGATCAGGGTGCGGGGGGTGTGAGGGCTCTGGCTGGGGCTGAGGATTAGGGTGCAGGGGGATGAGGGCTCTGGCTGGGTCTGAGGATTAGGGTGCGGGGGGATGAGGGCTCTGGCTGAGGATGAGGATTAGGGTGCAGGGGAATGAGGCCTCTGGCTGGGGAGGAGGGTTTGGGGCATTGGGGAGGCTCAGAGCTAGGGTGGAAGGACAGGGTAAGGGCAGCCTGCCCTGCCAGTAGTGGAAGGCAGGCACTAGGACCCTGGGGCAGCAGACAGCAGTTCTGCCGGGAGCAGCTCTACTCCGGCAGCAGAAGCAGGCAGGGGAGAGGCGCGCGCTGCTTTCTGTCAGGCAGGGATGCGGGGGGGCGAGGGGGGGGGAGACCCGCGGGGGCCGGGGCCCGATCCAGGCAGGGCCGGGGGAGAGACCCAGCTCCAAATATTGCTGGAGCAGGGCCCCCAGCCCTGAATATTCCTGGTGCTCGAGCACCACAAACATATATAACCTGCCGCCTATGCCCACAGCAACCCCGCACCCAAAAGCTGGATGCTGCAGGAAGTGGCATTTGTTACAGGGTGTTGCGTTGCTTTCAGCCTGGGTTCAAATGGCGAAACGTGTCTTTGTTTCACTTCCTAAACTACTCTCCGGTGGGAAAGTCTGCTGAGTTCCACCCCAGAAGTGGCTGCATTTCAGAGGTTGGTGATTGATGGGCTCAGGAATCATTTGGATAAAAAACACTTTAGAAACAGATTGTTCCAGGACAAGACACATTCAGGCTAGAAGTAAGGGGCACGTTTTAAACAGTGAGGTTCATTATAGATTCATGTTACTGTGATCATCTGGTCTGGCTTCCCATAGAACACAGCCCTTGGGCCTGCCCTGAACTCATTCCCGATAGCCCCAGAGCAGATCTTGGAGAAAACCATTCAATCCTGATTGCAAAGTTTGCCGGTGATGGGGAATTGCCAGGGGTTGGGTGCTCACTAATCTGGCATCACTTGTCCAGCCCCAGTAAATTGCTCCAGTGGCTACTTACCCTCCCGGTTAAAATTTTGCTTTATTTCCCGTGTGAATTGGTCTACCTGCAGCTTCCAGCCATCAGATCTTGCCACAGGGTCTCTGCCAGGCTGAAGAGCCCTCAATTAGCCATTTCTGTAGCCCAGACTGTGCTCAAGTCACCCCGAACCGTCTCTTTGTTGTGCTAAACGGATCGAAGCTCCTTGGCCATTGGAACAGCTGGCCTAGAACAGGGGATCTTCACTCACCCTGGGCGTCTCTTTCTAAAAGCTCTGCTCTCACTCAGCCGGGGCTGAAGGCAGGACCCCTGGGTGGGTTCTCAGCCTGGACTACGCAGGAGGCAGACTAGGTGGCCATACGGGTCTGCCCATAACCCTCTAGGGCTCTGTCAGAGGGACAAGGCGGGGGAGGGGAGATCTTCTATTGAGCTATGGAGGCTGCATGTGGGCCCCAAGCCAGCTGCATTACATGTGCTCCAGTAAAACACCCCAAGCAGCGGACACAGGTGGAGACGTGCCCCTGACTGTGCTGCCGGGCTGGCATCCTGGCAGCTGGGATTTCAGGGGGCATGTCTGAGGGCTCAGGCGCACGCTGGCCCTATTGACGTCAATGGGATTACTCACGTGAGCAGCGATTGCTCAGCTGAGTAAACCTGGCAGGCTTGGGCCCCACCCTGTTGACACAGCACAGAACAAACTGTGAAGACACCCCAGGCTCCCGGCCGGCAGCTGGTGAATAACACTGCAGACGTCCCCTCTCAGCCCGGGGACACGGCCAAAAGCTATTTCCTGCCAGAGGAAACGAAACCCGAGCTGGCTTCTGTTCCCACCAAAATGCCAGCGGAGTCACCAGGCCTGGGACTGGCTTCACTCCAGCTTGGGGCCGTGGTACACCTGGGGCAGCCATTCAGAGCCCGCTAGGACGGTCCAGACATGAGACGCTTTCTAGTACTTTGTCCTGGCCCTCACTGAGCGGTGCCGGCCCTGAGAGCTCCCTGCTCAGTGTAGGAAGGCAGCGAGCCCGTCCCTGCTGTCAGAAAGGGCGACAGACACTGGCCTAGAGAGTTCTGCCCCTGCCCCGGAACACTACGGGGCTTCTGCACACCCAGCGAAAGGCTCACACTGGTTCTGAATTATTGTAAATAGGTTTTTAGAGTCATTTCCAGCGAACTGTGAGATATCTCCATAGACCCCCACCCCCAAGCAGCACCTCTAACAACGGCGCCTGATTGGGGCCTCTGGGTACTGTAATTAATAAGAACATGAGAACAGCCGTCCTGGGTCAGACCAAAGGTCCACCTAGCTCAGTGTCCTGTCTGCCGACAGTGGCCAGTGCCAGGTGCCCCAGAGGGAATGAACAGAGCAAGGAATCATCAAGTGATCCATCCCCTGTCGCCCATAATAATTAATAATGAATAGCCCTATCGGTTTTGTCCTTATTAATGGTTGTAGGATTTTCCTATAAAGGCTGTAGGTAGAGATCTCTATAGACTTTCATGGATAATTAAATCCTTTCTATTAGATTTTAAAAAAAAAATCCTAGAAAATTCAATAGCAGGGATAAAATTCTCTGTTAATTTTTGTGGTGTGGTGAGTGTGGAGAGAGAGTCCACACACACAGAGACACAGATCTGTCTTTTATAGACACGTATAATAGTCCCGTACTCAGAGTGTATCTGTCTGTGTAGGTCAACACTGCATGTCTGTGCGCACTGCATGCACTGTGTGTCTGTCCCTGGGTGGGTATATTCTCCATGTCGCTGGGTTTAGTGTGTTTCTGCCTATACAGACCGTGCACATTTGTAAAAAGCAGCTACATGACGGGGGGCTCTTGTAGAAATTGTGCCCATAATCTAGCTCTGTCGATCCCCCTCCCTAGCTGTGTGTGCCCGGCCAAGCAAGAGGAATTGTTATTTGAAGAGACTCACTGGTGGTTCTCTCCGCTCGCCGTGCGGCCATGGACCATAAAAAGAGGTGGGGCTCTGGGCTTTAATGAGAGCAAAGGGGGTCAGCGGGGGGGGGGGTGACTGCAGTGATGGGATGGAGAGAGATTTCAGGGGTGCAGCAAAAGGATTGGAACGCAGCACCCCTAATAAGAACATAAGAACGGCCACACCGGGTCAGACCCAGGGTCTATCCAGCCCAGTATCCTGTCTACCGACAGTGGCCAGTG